>NC_065448.1:209921336-210526612 GCF_917563875.1 Diabrotica virgifera virgifera | reverse complement strand
TTTTCACACACTATTCAGTAAATAAGTGAACAGTTTAATATTTATTGCTCCCAGATGTTGTTCTGAGAAGAACCGTTTGTTTAAAGACATAGGACAATGTTTTATTGTTGTTGGGAGTAGCCCAAAGCCCTTCTCCGAATTCAAAGTCTATCCTATATACTATATACTATATACTATGGCGCTTTTATCATGGGGGCGGTTCGCACCATTTCTCGGGGATAGAATATTTTTATTTTCGAATTGCATGGAGCAAAAGGAAGAAATTTAAGAAAATTTAAAAATGCGCTCTAAAATTTGATCTTATTTTTTTCACCTGTCCAACTTTTTGAAAGTAGAAATAACACTATGTTAACCCGGCATTGGTCGCTAGGTAGGTTGTTACGCGAGTGGTCGCGCGTGAGATTTTCTCTCACATATCCAACTTTTGCCTTTCTTTACAAAATTTTACAAAAAAGATGAGGTTTCATCAACGATAGAGCCATTAGCTTTAAAAAGACGTTTTTCTGTTTTAATATTATTATCTTTATAGAAAATGTGACTATTGATGCCGCTAATATTACTATACGCTAATAATTTAACATTGAAAAATATATGGTAAGTGACCATTTACAACTAACCCGTGAAACAGAATATAGGATTTTCATATCATCGACCACATCCACGGCGCCTTTTATTACATCATAAAACGATATTATTTTAGGTTTTAAGGGGAAAAATAAAATTCATTTTTATACAGAGTCGGTGACGCCGGTGGTCGCTTGATGAGAGATTCTCTCACATGAATCGCACTGACTCAACAATATGGTGATTCTAAGAAAACTGAGTCACTATCTGAGCGGAAGGGTCTATTATATTGTAGAGGGAGGATAGTTAGGAGACTAGAAGGAACTACAGCGCGTATAATTTCCCAGAAAAAAAGTTGTGCGCAATTTTCTGAAACCGTGAGAGAAAATCTCATATAGCGACCACTGGCGGGTTAAGAGGTATTGCAAAAGAAAAACAATGCATTTAAATTCTGGTGGATGAGGGGTTAAATGTTTGTACTTCTCATTTTTCTTTAAAGTACATTAGTCATAATATATTCTTTTGCACCATATCTCGCTTAGTTTAAATGTAACCGACATTTAACGGTGCTCGTTTTAAAGTCCTTTTCAAACACTACAAAAGCGTGAGCACTTTGAGCATGCACCAAAAAACAAACTCTTTTTACCTACCATATCTCTTTTTGTATTATAAATAGAAAATTTTCGAAGGAGCGAATATCTTTGTTATTTATAACCTAAAAAAATTTTTATATAGTGTTTTTAGTTTGATGCATAGTTTTTAAGGTATTCACAAAAAATCGTCCGAAAACATGTCATTTTTAAATGAAAATGGCCAATTTTCAACTACGCATAACTCAAAATGTATTGAGTTCTCAAAAAAAGTAGCCACTTCCATGCTTATTTTGACCAACAAATTTTCCACCCCCTTGAAGGGGTGGGAATTGCCCCAATATAAAAGCGCCATAGTATATAGGGTAGATTTTGTTTCTTGAGCTATTCCCTACTTACTGTGAAAATATCAAGTACATCGATGTAGTAGGATGGAATTCGGAGCCAAATACCCTCATTGACTGCCCTATAATAATGCTCTGTTATGATCGCGTGAGAGGGGACACACCGACACACACAAGATTCTAGCAAAATTTCTACTTTCTGTAACTTTTCGAGTTTTTGAGTTAAAGCAACGAGCTTTATGTCATTGGAAAAGTAATTTTACATTCTTTCAAAATATGTAAAAATATACAGGGCGTACCTAAAAAATTAAGATTTTTTTATTTCCGGTTCAACCGGAAGCCATATTGTGGGTAGAATTTATTGTGCTAATAGATAATAAAGTACTATATATGTCTGCCAAATTTCAAATTTTAGTTTCTATTACAGAGGAAGTTACGGGCACTCTAATATTTTTTATAAAAATTCATAACTCCCCTCGTATGAGAAGTAAAGAAATATGACTAACGTTGTTCAATTTACCGGTAGGATATCAAAAACCTATCAAAAAATAAACAAATTCCTTGCAGCCATTTTTGAGAAAATCTAGTTCAAATTTATGTCAAATTTTGACCCCTTCATCATCCAGCCTCAAAAGTCCACTGCTGAACATAGGCCTCCTCCCCTCGTTTCCAACCCCATCTATCCTGCGCCGCCCTCATCCAGTTTTTATTTACCTTTCTTAAGTCGTCAGTCCATCTTGTAGGCGGTCGACCGACGCTTCTCTTGTCTTCTCTTGGCCTCCATTCCAATAACCTCTTCGTCCATCGCCCATCTGTTATTCTGGCTACGTGTCCTGCCCATCTCCACTTCAACCTGGCTATCCTCTCGATGACGTCAGTCAACTTTGTTCTTCTCCTGATTTCTTCGTTTCTGATTTTGTCTCGCAGAGTTATTCCTAATATTGACCGCTCCATTCTTCTCTGCGTGACTCTTAGTTTGGTAGCCGAGTCTTTAGTTAAGGTAAGTGTTTCTGATCCGTACGTCAAGACTGGGAGGACGCACTGATCGGATACCTTTCTCTTTAGACATGTGGGTAACTCACTTTTAAAAGTTTCTCTCAGTTTTCCAAATGCTGCCCACCCAAGACCGATTCTTCTCTTCAGCTCATGAGTCTGGTTATCCCTGCCAATCGTAATTTCATGTCCCAGGTATTTATATCTATCTAAGAGTTCTATTTCCTTCCCACCAATACTGATGTTCTGGTTGGGTACCAAATTTGTCATTATTTTTGTTTTTGAGATGTTTATATTTAAACCTACATTTTCTGTAGCTACAACGAGTTCTTGTACCATCTCTCTCGCCATACCTAGATCCTCAGCTACTATGACTATATCATCGGCGAAACGTAAGTTGTTTAGGTATTCTCCATCTATTTTTATTCCCTTTGTCATCCAATCCAAACTCTTGAAAGCATGTTCTAAGACCGTATTAAAAAGTTTAGGTGACACTGGGTCTCCTTGTCTAACCCCCCGTTCTATTTTTATGCGATTACTGTTAGTATGTAATTTGACAGTGGTTGTTGCCTGTAAGTATATTTTGTGTAATAATTTTGTATACCTATAATCTAGCCTGCATTCTTTAAGCGCCTGTAATATTTTGCTAAGTTCAACTATGTCAAAGGCTTTATGAAAATCGATAAAAACTAGAACTAGGGGATTATTGTATTCCACTACTTTCTCTATCAGGGTTTTTATACTTTGTAGATGGTCATTTGTTCCGTAATTTTTTCGGAATCCTGCCTGTTCTCTTGGATGATAAGTCTCTAACTTTCTTTCCATTCTCTTAATTATTATTCGCGTAAATAACTTATATAAATGGCTGAGGAGGCTAATCGGTCTGTAATTCTCTAAATTGGCTTTGTCTCCTGCTTTGTGTAATAGAATCATAGTAGCGTTGTTCCAGTCTGTTGGAATATTGGCGTTGTGAAGGCAGATATTGAAAAGTTGTTTAATTTTTTCAAGCAGTATATTTCCTCCAATTTTTAGTGCTTCTGATACTATTCCATCTTCACCTGGGGTTCGATTATTTTTCATTTTCTTCAGAGCCTCTTTGATTTCTGATTTTGTTAGATCGCGCATTAAATCCGATCCTTGATTTAATACCCCAGTTTTTACTGTAATTGGAGGTTGCGCATTGTCATCTTTTTTTCTTGATTTGTATAACTCTGTGTAGAACTCTTCGACTATTGTTAATATTTCATCTCTGTTTGTAGTTTCTTTTCCAGTTCTGTTTCTTAGTTTGTTGATTTCTATTTTTCCTTTTTGTACGCTTACGTTCTTCAAAACTTTCATGTTCTTATTTTGCTTTATTGCTTGTTTTGTTTTTTCTACATTGTAGTTTCTTATGTCTTTTCTTATTGACTTTGTGATAGTCTTATTTATTTGATTTAGCGCTTCTTTGCTGGAACTTGTATCTCCTTTCATCTGTCGTCTTAGTTCTATAAGGGTTTTAGTAGGTTCACTTAGTTTTTCATCTTTTTGGTTTGTTGGACAGTATTTAGTTTGAGCCTGTTTTATTGTGGTGATTATTTGCTTGTTCAGTATATTAATGTCTGTTGTTGTTTGACCCCTTAAATATAGGCAACCCATAACTTTTTCTGAAAAACGATAATATTCTTGTTATAGCCCCATTTTTAGGATATATAAATGTTTTTTCAAATTAAATTTATCTTAAACAAGTTTTTAGATTGGTAGGGTAATGTATCGGATGGGCGGTCGGCCATGCTGGCCGGCATTTTGGATTTGGAAATGTCAAATTCCGTATTTCTATTTACC
Organism: Diabrotica virgifera virgifera; assembly: GCF_917563875.1. Lineage (NCBI taxonomy): Eukaryota > Metazoa > Arthropoda > Insecta > Coleoptera > Chrysomelidae > Diabrotica > Diabrotica virgifera. The sequence continues at coordinate 210,522,300 of NC_065448.1, read as the reverse complement.
TATCGATGAGCTAACTTTAAGTTAAATTTCATTCGTTTCGGTCAAAATTTACAAAAATGGGCCCCAAATAACCCCCCTATTTCGGCCCCCCTTTGAGAGGATTTTTTCAAAATCTTAGTTTCTCGACAAAATTCTCTTAAACTTACTCATACCGAATTTCATCGTAATCGGTCCAGTAGTTTTTGCTGGGAGGTGGCGACATACGTACGTACGTACATACGTACGTACATAGTACTTCCGACATGTTTTTTTATTTGCTTTCTAGACTCATGGGGACTCAAAAAGTCGGAAAAAAGTGAAATCTGAAATTGTTTTTTTTTGCACGATCCTATAACTTTATCTATTATACTCATACTACGTATGTAGTACGATAAAGTAAAACAGTATATATAATGAAACAAATACTTATAGTAAAGAATAAAAACAAATATGAAAGGCCATCACCGCAACTGTCAAATAAATGTTACCAATTTATGCCAAAATGTCACCTTTGTTCGATTGCAGTTAGAGTGTAATCCGAATAAGTGTGCTTTATAAAAAGGCTTTATATCCACAGAGAACGGCATTTCTCACCAGTGGCGCACAACACCCCTACATGCGACACTATATATACACGAAATTTTCGATTTTCTAAACCTGACTGAATTTAAAATTGGGCCAAATCCCATCTTAAAGTATAGGAAGAGACACGTCCATCCATATGTTACCTCTCCATTTTGGTCCAAGGGTGTGGATTTTACGGCCCTTCCCATTTAAAGCCTGTTTTTCGTTCTCGTCCCCAAAACTCCCAAAAATTTCAAAAATTTAAGTCCGACCGTTGCGACTTCTGATAGCACAGATCATTACCTTTCTAACGCATGTTTAATTTTGAAAATCGGTTATACCATTCAAAAGTTATCGAGCTCAGAAATATGACTCAATTTTTATTTAAAAAATGGAAAATGTTTGTGGATATGTATTGGTGTGATCTTGATTATTGATATGAGATAATATTCTTATATGTCATTTAATTTAATCAATGCATTAATCATAATCTAATTAATTTACCAGATCACATATCAATATGTTTTCAATCTCAGGGCGAATTATAAAATTAATTACTTACTCTCGTGGCTTCTAAGTATTTCTCAATGGTTCCTAATCGGGATAGGAAAGAAAAGAGTAAAATAATACACACATTTGGGTTACAATTATTATCAAAATATTGTTTATTTTATTTAAATGGCAATCACTGCTTAATATTTGCTAGATCTTATTATTCTTAAACATAACATTTACAAATGGGAATCTTATTTCCTTTTGGTTTCCAATTGAAAGTTTTTATTAACATTTAACTATTAGGATTTATTAGCAACAATTCTATTTAAGTTTGATGAAGCTTTTCTGATATTATTTATTATGTTCTTCAATTTATAATGTGGTATTTAATACGAAAAACCCATACATTCATGTCCAAACAAATGAGACTGACCTTTTTCTGGTGAACTGAGAATGTCTTCACACAAGACCCGTTTCCTGCTATCCTTGGCTGCGATCAAAACCTCGTCCTGGCTTTCAGTAATGTTCTCCTTTGAAAACTAGCTCGTATAGCTCTCGTACCTGCTTCTGTCGTGATGCTGTATTCTACCTTTTTCGAAACTGCAATCAGCTACCGGGACACTCTTGGCTCAAGGAGGTTCTTTTACTCTCAACCTGGCCTACCTCTCGTTCCACGATAGATACTCCACACTCACGGAACTACACCGGCTTTCTCACTCTCCGTACACTACCGTCTACTACTGGACATTCACTTCTCGACAGCTCAAAACATTCTGATCTCTATTTGTCATTCATTCCCCTACTTTCTAAACATCCCTTCCAGATTCACAAATCAAACTTCCACCACCAACTCTCATTCGCAGTCTTCCTCAAAACCAATTTTTAATCTTTCTAAATATGCTTAATGGATTTCAAAGAAAATAGTTAATTCCCATTCTAAAATTACTTTCTACTATTTACAAAATTTAATGACCTATTATCTACTTCAAATGAGTCTTATTTAGCATAGGCTAATGATCGAACCTTCCGCGAACAACGATAATGACCTATTACACTGGTCAACAAAAGAAAAAAAATTGTTTGTTTCCTGTGATTTTTCTTATGTTTCTATCTCAAATTGGCGCAGATTTTTTAAATACGGCAATTATTTTTCTCTAACAGCTTTTGTTTTTAAGTTATAGCTAACTACCCTCATTAATTATTTTTACTTAGATTTTTGTTATTTATTGGTCACTAAAACAAATTTTGTCGTCGTTTTAGATATTCGTTTAAGATTTTAAATGTTATTTGGGTTGCCTATGCGCACAACCGTTTTTGTCACCAGCACAGCGTGGATTGGCAACACTGTTAGTTACTATTAGTATCAAAAAAGTATGCGTAGAGCCCGGCGTCATTATTGTTGTTAATTTTGTAATAGTCTTGTCGTGCATGTGTTTGTTTTTCCGACTACCGTACCCGGCAAACTTCAACAATATGGCTTCCTCTAGAAGATGTTGTCTGCTTAATCCAGACTGTTTTTGCTATATTTGTGGTGAATATATATTTAAACAATATCGAAAACCTATATCGGACTTTGTGAAAACTGCGTACCATCAATATTTTAATATAAAATTGTGTAATCAAGACAAGCCATGGGCTCCTCATATTGTGTGCCAAAAATGTGTGGTATGTCTACGGTTGTGGTCCAATGGAAAAAGAGATGCAATAATGTTCGTAACACCCATGATTTGGCGAGAACCTCGAAACCATCATGACGACTGCTACTTCTGCGTTGTGAAAATAAATGGAATTAACCCAAGTTTCCAGGATTAAGTACAGAAAAATTGAAAGCTGGTATTTTTGATGGGCCACAGATTAGACAACTCGTGAAAGATCCTAATTTTGTCGAATCAATGACTGAAGTCGAATCCAAAGCTTGGAATTCATTCGTTTCGGTTATGAGTAATTTCTTAGGCAATAAGAAATCCGACGACTATGTTGATCTTGTCGAGTGTATGCTATCGAACTTGCAAGAGCTAAAGTGCAATATGAGCATAAAACTCCACTTCCTACACTCACATTTGGACCGATTTCCAAAAAATCTGGGTGATTTTAGTAAGGAGCCGGGTGAAAGATTTCATCAGGATCTTCGGACAATGGAAGAGCGATATCAGGGAAGGTGGGACTCACATATGATGTCAGACTACTGGTGGAATTTGAAACGAGATCTACCTGAAGTTGTTCATTCAAGAAAATCATATAAAAGATCATTTGATACTGTTCAATAAAGATTTTGTTGACTTATATATATATTAATTTTTTGCATTTATTTTGTCAAAATTATAAAACTGTATATTTCAAAAAGTAAAGCTGTTAGAAATCTTAACGAATTTTTTTCATAGTCAGGCCCATAGAAATACCCAAGAAGAGAAAAAAAATTTAAGGAAACAAGTATTGTGTTAACCAGTGTTATCGATTTTACTTGAGTTTTATTTAATCACTTCTTAAAATTAAATATAACAATTTGTTGTATACAGGTTGTTCTAAATTTATATGCCCGTGGTTGAGAAAATTGAAAATATTTTATATTAAATTGAATCCTTTTTATAATTATCAAAATTTAATTTTCATATCAAATAGAAATATAACAGTATGTATGTATATATGTATGTATGTGTGTGGAAAAGTTACACCGATCTGAATTTTTTTTTCTGTGTTTCAAGAGGGTGAGAGGGTCGATTCAGAACCGGTCTAATTTTAGACTTCTGACTACCCGTAAGCCAGCTAGAGGGCTAGGTAGATACAAAATAGCATATTTTTTGGGCGTATATATCTTAGGTTCAAGGAAAGACAGGAAAACCGCAAATACACCAAATCAATAGGGTTGAGTTAAGCTTTCAAATGGCGCCTAAGCGATCAAGCTGAGACATACACACTGCTCACCATAGCCAAAAAACTAAAAAATTAAACTTTGAAAATTTTGGTTTTTCGACAATTACTCAAAATTTCAACCTACGAATTGCGCCAATAACTGAGCGTTTGTAGAAGGACTCAGGATGCGTCTAACGGTGTATACCTTATATCTGGGAAAATTCGACTTTTTAAGTTATAGGCTTCACAAATATGATCAAATCTATTTCTTATGGGAAAACGGTTTTTCAAGCTGAATAATTCCTGTAATACGTTCAGTTATTATACTCGATCTTGGATGCATCAGATACTACTTGTCAATACGTTTCAAATTCATGTTTAGTGATCAACATCAGGTAAGCCGTTCAGAAGTTATAGAGCTCCAAAAGTATAATTAGTCCAGGAACTGAAATTTTTCACTTCGCAATTTTTACAGAATGGATAGATTTGCTTGAAAATTTGACAATAAGTAGTGGATAGTCCAAGGATCAAAATCTATATGATTGCCGAAAGACGCTTTTATCATGGGATGGTTGCCACCTCATCTCGAGGGTGGAAATTTTTTATTATATTTTGACCGTAAATGCCCTTCCTATTTAGGGTCTCTTTTTCGTTCTGGTCCCCAAAACTCCCAAAAACTTCGAAAATTTAAGTCAGACCTTTGCGGCTTCTAACAGTACTGATCATTACCTTTCCAACGGATGTCTAATTTTGAAAATCGGTTATACCATTCAAAAGTTATAGAGCTTAGAAATGTGACTCAATTTTTATTTAAAAAAGGGAAAATGTTTGTGGATATGTATTTATGTGTGTTTGAAAGTTAAACCGATTTGATATTTTTTCTCTGTGTTTGAAGAGGAGGTCAGGGCCGATTTAGAACCGGTGTAGTTTGTGACTTTTGACCACCCATAAGCCAGCTATAGGACTTGGTATGTACAAAACGGCATATTTTTTGGGGGTATATATATTCGGATCAAGAAGAGGCAGAAGAACCGCAAATACATCAAATCAATAGTGTTGACTTATGCTTTCAAATGGTGTTTAAGCCGTCAGGATCAGACACACACGACTCAGTATAGCGGAAAAACTGAAAAACTAAACTTTGAAAATTTTGGTTTTTCGACAATTACTCAACATTTCAACCTACGAATTGCGCCAATAACTTAGCGTTTGTAGAAGGACTCAAGACGAATCTAACGGTGTATACCTCATATCCGGGAAAATTCGAATTTTTAGGTTATAGGCTTCATAAGTATGATAAAATCTATTTCATGTGGGAAAAACGGTTTCTCAAGCTCAATAATTCCTGTAATAGCTTCAGTTATCATACTTGACCTTAGATCCATCCGATACTACTGGTCAATACGTTTCAAACTCATGTTTACTGATCAAAATCGATTAAGCCGTTTGGAGTTATTAAGCTACAGAAGTATAATCCAATTAACGATTATTCCCGAAATAGTTTACGTATGTTAATGTATGTAGTTGTAGTGGTTACGACGCTAAATTTGATCTGGCAACGGGCAATCCGACTTCATTTACCGGCCATCTCAATATTTTTTTTCAATCTATTTCGAATAGAAAAAAATCTAGTGTACATTCGATGGATCTATCATGGACTAGATCATTTGGGAGATAATGCAACAAAGGTGACCATTTATAAAGCTTGGCGTGTAATAGAGGAACATTGCATTCAACTTCATACATTTAATTTATAAATAACTTTAAAAAAAACTCCTGATACAAGAATAAAAAAACCGCTAAACGCCGTAAAAATGAGTGGCGCATAAAATATTCCAGCAAAAAAAGATCTGATATGAATATTACGTGGCGCGAAAATGGATTTTCATTTGATGCAAAACAAAATTCTAGTTTTATTTTAAAAGATTTTTCCATAATATTTGCTAAATTTGAAGTAAACGCGCCACAAAAGAGTTTCAAAATTCAAACTGTATCAAAGTTACTCTTTTGTGGCGCGTTTACTTAAAATTTAGCAAATATTATGGAAAAATCTTTTAAAATAAAACTAGAATTTTGTTTTGCATCAAATGAAAATTTTATTTTCGCGCCACGTAATATTCATATCAGATCTTTTTTTGCTGGAATATTTTATGCGCCACTCATTTTTACGGCGTTTAGCGGTTTTTTTATTCTTGTTCCACTTATACACATTGAATGAAACAATTTAGGGTATGTTTGTATACGCTGTGAGTTCGTACGTAGAGGGGATATTTATAAATTCGCGAGCGCCAGTAGTGACAAGTCTGTAAACGTTTACTGGAAATTTGACATAAATGTCAAAGTGATTAATTTAAAATTAAAAACATTAATTATAAAAAATATTAGTTGGTCAAAGCTGTGGTATATATTTTTACCTTAAATATACTTACGTTTTAAATACTGAATTTACGTTTTTTTAATGTTCCGTAATATGTAATTTTAAATTAATCTATTAATCTTAGCGCCATCTACACGATAATTGTGAAAGTATCCGAAGTCAGAAATTAATATTTCATCAATAGAACGTCAAAATGATTAGCAAAATCTTAAAAAAATCTATTACAATTTAATTACTTTTTAGCGTTGTAAATATTAAGCGATAACAATTAAATAATAAATTTAAAAATTACCGCTGAAAGTTGAATTAGTAATCCTCTAGGAGCGACACCAGCGAAGCTCAGAGCGTATAACTATAAATTAATAGAAATCTTACAATATCTTGTATATTTATCTATTAACGGTATTATTAATACTATTTTAAAGTGCGCATGCGATTTGCTGACAATTTGTCGACGACTAGTCGGCGACAGGTACCCGCGAACGCACCTAATAAAAAGAAATAATTACACTTTTATAAAAAAACTTTTTTATAGAAAACCTTTTTATTATTTATAGGAGAGAATATAAAATAATTTAGCGATATTAAATGCTTAAAATTCCAAAAATTTCACTGTAATAAAAAAGTACTTTTTATAATATCACGGTTTTGTTATTGTATATTATATGACACAACATGTTTGTAAAGAATAATTAACTTAGAAAATATGAATTTTTAGTAGGTGTATTTTGTTATTTATAATTATGATTCCAAAAATTACACTAGTATAAAATAGTACTTTTTATAATACCACGGTTGTTTAAAATAGTATATATAATTTTAAGTATATAAACTTTTAATTATTTATTAAAACAATTAAAAAAAGATACGCAACAGCCGGGTTCCAACTCGGGACCTCTCGATCTGCAGTCTAATGCCACTGAGCCACCGTCAAGTTTTATGTAGCAGATATCGATTTATTAACGTACTTTAAAATATCATTGCATTAGTCACATTTTTAAAATAGTTTGAATTAAAAAAAAAACGATTTATCCATACAGTGTGATTGGTTAGTGGGGTAAAGTTTTGTAGATCCGTTATAGTAATAGATAGTAATAAAAGTTAATAACAAAAATTGTAACTTTGATTATAGATTGATAATCAGTAATCGTAAATTGTCAGTTTTAGATAATTCAGTCATGGCTTACTTAAAATTTGGAAAGATTTAGACCCGTAATTATTCATAATTTTGCTCTGAAAAATGAAAATATCTCGAAAACTAATAAATTTACATATAGGCAATATTAGGTATATAAAAATTAAAGTATAGTAATGGTACTTTTCGATGATATAAAATACAGGATGTTCTATTTAAAATTACTGAGAAAATAATTTACTTGCACTTTGACTCACGCTGTATTCAATATAAAGAAAATTAGCAATATCAATCATTTACGAAAATTTTTACAATAAGTAAAACAATATGACGTCAATAAACCATTGCCCTTGTGCTTACTTTTATTTATACAGGGAGTTGAGCTTGTTACGATTTTCATATAAAATTGGTTATATCTTTGTAAATACATACCAAACCTTTATATTTTTATAATGGAAAAGTTATGAAGAGTTCGAATATAAAATAAAATACAGGGTGTACTATTAAAAAAAACATAAGTTTGGTCTGCCACTATGATATCGACCACCCTGTAATATTCTAACTAATTTTTTATTGTGCAGCTCAAAGTTCGCTACAATTTTTGATATTAAATTTTATCGCTATACATTACTATAACGGATCTACGGAACTTTACCCCACTAATTAATCACACTGTATAATAGCAGTGAAATATTGCATTGTTAGCTACTTCTGAGCTTTTCTGAAAATTTCGGGTGCCTAGGTAGCCTAGAACTATTTTTAAAATGGATTACAAAATTTGCGAAGTTTGTGACACCAACCAAGCCAAGTATATAAAAAGGTTTTAATAATATTCAATAGTTTTCACAAATAAAATATGAAATTAATATGACATATAAAGTAACGCCATATATTAAAAGTAAACATCAACCGAGTAAACTAGTAGCGTCATCTTTTCTATAAAGCCGCGGCGAAATAACAAGAACCAACACTGCGGTTTCTGTCGTTGTAATATGGTCTTTTAACCAATTATGAGATATATCAGATTTTTATCAACATCCTAAGTGCTCTTAACTTTGTTGCAAACACACGCTAAACACAGTTACTCGAAATAATATATAGTGTAGTTTAAACTCCGAGGTCCAGATTATAATTCCAAACATTACACTAGTATAAAAAAGGACTTTTTATAATACCACGGTTATTTAAAATGCCATATATAATAATTAACTTATAAAGTATGAATTTTAAGTATATTAACTTTTAATTATGTATTAAAAAAAATAAAAAAAGGTAAGCGAGAGGTAGGATTTGAACTCAGGACCAGTATATCTCGGGCCCAACGTTCTACCACTGAGTTATCAGGACTCGATGTATAATGTTACGTTAAAATGGAATTTAAATGTCATAGCATTAGTCACATTTTTAAACTAGTTTGGAATTTAAAAAAAATTCATTTGTCCATACAAGTGCTCCTAACTTTATTGCAAACACACGTTAAACACAGTTACTCGAAATAACATAGTGTACAGTTGAGTCCGGGAATCTTTACCCATGCGTCATCATTTAAAGCATACGAAATAAGTCGATAATAAGTCGGAAATTGAAATTTATTAACGCAACAGCAAGTCACTTATTGTCACTTGCTGTTGCGTTTAGTAAATTTCAATTTCCGACTTATCATCGACTTATTTCGTATGCTTTAAATTATGACGCACGGGTAAAGATTCGCGGACTCAACTGTAGTTGTTTACCTCCGAGTTCAAGATTATTTTCCAAGAATTACACTAGTATAAAAAGTACTTTTTATAATACCACGGTTGTTTACAATGGCATAATATAATAATTAACTTATAAAATATGAATTTTAAGTATATTAAGTTTTAATTATGTATTAAAAAAAATAAAAAAAAAAGGTAAGCGAGAGGTAGGATTTGAACTCAGGACCAGTAGATCTCCGATCTAATGCTCTACCACAGAGCTATCGGCCCTCGACGTGTTGACGTTGACGTACGTTAAAATGGAATTCAAATGTCACAGTTCATATAAAATGTCAAAAAATCACATTTTTAAAACAGTTTGAAATTTAAAAAAGAATCCCTTTATCCATACAATAGCAGTTAAATATTGCATTGTTAGTCAGCTCTTAGCTATCCTGAAAATTTCAAGTACCTAGTTAGTCTAGAACTATTGTTAAAATGGATTACAAAATTTGCGGAGTCCGTGACACCAACCAAGCCAAGTATATAAAAAGGTTTTAATAAAATGGAAAATGAGACTTACATGAATTTTGTTTAAAAATGATTTAAAAATGTGTAACTAATAAAATTTCACTTATACAACTCTCAAATTTACAAAACTTACTTTCAAAAATCTTACTAAATGATGTTTCAAAAAAAATCTCAAAAATTTAATTCGAAAGATACGACGCGACGTCTCAAAAAATTTAATTTTTGAAAACTTCGCAGTTCTACAGAATTACACTTTAAGAGGGTATTACTTAAGTTTAATGTAATCATTGAACTGCACTACATTATTTTACTTTAGAAATAAAATGAAAGCTTAAAATAATTGAGAATGATAAAAAATCTAATACAAAAACCAAAAAATTTCAGTTAAAAAAATGTTTGTACAAAGTTATCAAAACTTTTATCTGTACAACTTACCCAAAGTACATTTAATAACAAGCTTAAGAAATATTAAATGATAAAAAATTTTTGTGCTCTTATAGTGTAGGAAACAGAGGTTGAACCTTGCAAAATGGACACAAGTCCGGTTTTATTTTTTTTTCTGTTATATCAAGGGGTGGCTATGATAAGACTAACTTTTTCTGAAAAAATTTCGCCCCGGAACCCCCCTTTTCACCCCTTTAAAGGGGGTAATTTGTGGTTTTTGCGGAACGTAGCCCTTCCTGTACTATTTACAAAACTTTTTTTTATAGAAGTATGAAGAGGACTATATTTTCTACGAATTATTCTGCAACAGCACATGTCTATCATCCACCGTTTAGCGGGTGTGGCGCCTCAAAGTTGATAAGTTTTTAAAAAAGATGTTTTAAAAAAATATATATTTTTCCCTAACTACAACGGAAATTAAGAAGAAATCCTGCGACAATTATTCGCAAATAAGTGACTGATTTTTTGGTATAGGTTTGACTTAACGGTAATTGCCCTATTTTTAATTACAGGGTGTTACATTTTAAAAAACCCCTTTTTATACCATCTGAATGAACCGTTTATGCTAGAGTAAAAAAACTTTCAGCGATTACCCATGTACTGGTGCTATTTACAAATTTGTATAATGCACCCCCCATTTTTCCCCGGAACCACCCAAAAAAAGAAGAATTAATAAATAAAGTGATTTTCTTGGAATCCTTCACACACAATGCCCTTTATTAATATGCTTCATATATCATTTTGTGCACGTTATTATTACCCATGCATGGACAAAAAAGCGATTTCCTAGTGCAACCCCTGTAGCACTAAAAAAAAAATAAAATGGGGGGTTGAAATTTTTTTGTTTTTTGCTTTTTGATCCATATGGGCATATGCTTCATCAATAGTGCTTTTCAAAAATATACATGGTTATTGCAACATCCCTGCGGAAACCACCCCTGTCCTTGAAAATATACTGCAGAAACTACCCCTAGCCCTTGGCGAGCATGTTTTTACGATTTTCTCATTACCTATGCATTCTTTTTAAACAAAACTTATTTATTTATTTATTTATTTATTTATAAAAATCCAAACAGGTCCTAAAACCTTTTTACATGGACAGTTATAATCATAAACTTTATATAACAAATATAACTAATGTATACAGTCATTAGCACAACTATTGATAGGCAGATATAGAAGACTTTAACACAAAAACAGCTAGACTAATGATATCTATTATCCATCTACTAGTTTAAAGTGCTCTTGCACTATATGTCTATAGCAACCAACTGACATTGTAAAATCAATGTTTTTTACTAAATTTAAATTGCTCGCTAGTTTCAACATGGCCTCTAGAGGAGAGCAAACAGATGTTCTTATTTTTCCAAACAACAACTGATATCTCGTTGTTTTTCGAGGAACATTAAATGGTATCCGCATTCGTAAATCAATTGTACCTGAAATATTATTAATTATTTTATATAAAATCATTGCCATTACAAATTTGCGCCTACTAGTCAAAGACAAAACTTCAAATTCTTCCCTTAGCATGGTTGATCTTATGGTTCCATAATCAGGCCATCGATGATGTTTTTTGAAATACAAATAACGAAGAAACTTATTCTGAACTTTTTCTAGTGCCTCTAAATGTACTTGAGGTTGTTGTCCCCAAATAATGGAACCAAATTCTAATATTGGTCTAACTAAAGTATTATATAATATTTTTATACCCTTAATACTAGTAAAATCGCAAGTTTGTCGGCATATAAAACCCAGCATACGGTTCGCTCGTTTTGCAGCTTTACCAATATGTGTAGCAAATGACAGTTGATTATTATAAATCAAACCCAAATCCTTGACCTCACTGGTCCTTTTTAAAACATTCAGTCCTATTAAATAATCAAATAATATTGGTTCTCTTTTACGGGTAATAGACATAACGTAGCACTTATTTATATTGAATTTGATCTTATTATTGTCACCCCATAATAAAATGTTCTCAATATCCCTTTGAATCATTACGCAATCCCTAACAGTTTGAATTATTTTGAATAACTTAAAATCATCTGCAAATAATAAGTAATCTGAATACTGGATGACGTTTGCTAAATCATTTATAAACATTAAGAACAAAAGTGGTCCAAGATTAGACCCTTGTGGTACTCCCGAGTTAGCCTTAAATTTACCAGAAGTATTTCCATTGTGTTTTACAACAAAACTCCTATTCTGCAAATAACTTTTAAATAACTTTATTAGATTATCAGATAAGCCAAAATTACATAACTTTCTTAAAAGAACATCGTGTTTTACTTTATCAAAGGCTTTTTCGAAATCCGTATACACTACATCCAATTGCAATTGTTTTTCTAACGCATTGTTTGCAGACTCGGTGAATGAAATAAAACTTGTGTTTATCGAGCGACCCGACATAAAACCATGTTGATGATCATTAATACTATTTTTGACGTGATTATATACATGAGCATGCAATATTTGTTCGAAAATTTTTGATGGAGCACACATAATAGCGACTCCTCTATAATTTTCAATATCTCTTTTGTTACCCGCCTTAAATATTGGAGTAATTGAAGATAGTTTCCATTTTTCTGGAAATTTTGAATAAGTTATTATTAGATTAAAAATATGTAATAATGGTAACTTTAACCACTCTTGGCATGCCTTTAAAATATACGGGGGGATGCTATCTATACCGGCAGCTTTCTTTGGTTTCAGCTTTTTGACTGCATTATCATAATCTACGCTTGTTATACAAGGTTAAAGACCACTATTTACTCTAAAAATTAGGTCCTATTCATTTTTTTCGTATAAGCAACCGTTACGGCACAGTGGCACCGTAAACCTCATATATGCTTTGACGGGCTCCAGTTTTTGTTTTTTATTTCGTCATCTGTTCGTTTTACTGATAATGTACTTATGTAAAATAAAACAACACAGTGTAACCTACAAATTATGACCTATGCACATTTTACATTCTTTGCGCCCCAAAGCCACAGTGGTGGCCCAAAATAAATTTTTGCATATTTTCGCCACCTACACGTATTTTATTGCTAACATTAGAAGCACCAGAGCGGTTATTTTGACTGCTTTCTATTTTTGACCCTCTGTATTACTTATTCATAGTTGCTTTAGAAAGTTGATAGTTTAGGACTTTTCCTAGATATATTTGAGGATTATAATTCCTCCTTATAGGTACTTAGTGTAATTACTTTTTGAGATGTGTTACTCTATACCTAGAAGCACCAGGGCAGTCATTTTGACTGCTTTCTATTTTTGACCTTCTGTATTACCTATTCATAGTGATTTTGGAAACTTTATAATTTAAGACTTTAGTACATCTATTTAAGGATTACAATTTCTCTTTTACAGGTAGCCACTTAGTGTAATTACTTTTTGAATATATTGATGTCTACCTATAAAAAATGCCGTCCTTATTATGGAGAAAAAGTAACAGATCTGAGCGATTATCAACAGATAAATTTGCACTTGCGTCAGCAATATGGAACCCATCTATTGAGAATTGTATATTTTGCTATACCTATATTTGGCTAAAATATATCTATCGACGAACAGCTTTTTCCCACGAAGGAAAAATATCACTTCACTCAGTATATGGCGTATAAACCTGATAAGTTTGGAATTAAATTCTGGCTTACAGCTAATGTCTAGTCCAAATATTAATTGAACGGATTTCCTTACCTAGGGATAGGTGAACAACGACCAGACAATCAACTTCTAGGGGAACATGTAGTTTAGTAGAGCCATCTAATGGGACCATTTATGAAAAAGGAAGTACTGTCATGATGCATAAAAAGTATTACGAAAGAAGGCTACCAGCAGTGTTGCAGCTGATAACAATAACCCGAGTAATAAAGGATATTTATCCGCCAATAAAAAAAAACGAAAAGATGGAATTATACAAATCAAAAATTTTCAAACACGAAGACTTGAGCTAACCGTGGAAAACAGTTGTACCAGAGAAAAATGATCAAAAATGTTCTAGATAGTACAAATCAGAGATACCATACCTGAATTAAATAATAAACGCAGGCAGTGGCAAACAGGGAACTGCAACAAAAATAAAACATGTGAAATTTGGCATATACCTATGTAAAATTTTTGTGTGTATATCTTGTACAAGCAAAATTTAAATTTATAATTATTTAAATAATTTAATAATTTATTTAAATTAACTAAATATGTCTTTTATTAGTAGGTATTAACACAATATAGGTTTTTTTCAAGTAAAAAACATACAAAAACGACTGGCGATATAAAATTCTAATACCCGTCATCTTGACCGCTCCGGTGCTTCTAGGTATGCAAAAATGCTGGTGCTTCTAGTGATGCTACTTTAATAGCACAATATTCACCCTTAAGTGGTCACTAAGCAGTGGCGGATCCAGGGAGGGGCGATCACCCCCCCCCCTCTTAAACCAAGTGATATTATATTTAAAGATTATAAAAATATTCATTTATTTTTATAAAAATTTAGACAATTGGCACCCCCTCTTAACGATGCTGGATCCGCCACTGTCGCTAAAGCATAAAAAGTACGTAATTCTTATAAGAATAACAATAAATTATAAGTATTTCTATAAAAATAAATGAATATTTTCATAATCTTTAAATTGAATATCACTTGGTTTGAGAGGGGGGTGATCGCCCCGATCACCCCTCCCTGGATCCGCCACTGCTTAGTGACCACTTAAGGGTGAATATTGTGCTACTAAAGTAGCATTAATGCAATAAAATGCGTGTAGGTGGCGAAAATATGCAAAAATGGATTTTGGGCCACCACTGTGGCTTTGGGGCGGAAAGAATGTAAAATGTGCATAGATTATAATTTGTAGGTTACACTGTGTTGTTTTATTTTACATAAGCACTTTATCAATAAAACGAACAGATGACGAAATAAAAAACAAAAACGAGCCCGCCAAAGCATATATGAGGTTTACGGCGCCACTGTGCCGTAAGGTTTACTTATACGAAAATATGAATAGGACCTAATTTTTTGAGTAAATAGTGGTCTTTAACCTTATACAAGTTTTGTTTAAAAAGAATGCATAGGTAATGAGAAAATCGTAAAAACATGCTCGCCAAGGGCTAGGGGTAGTTTCTGCAGTATATTTTCAAGGATGGGGGTGGTTTCCGCAGGGATGTTTTTGAAAAGCACTATGAATTAAGCATATGCCCATATGGATCAAAAAGCAAAAAACAAAAAAGAATTCAACCCCCCATTCTATTTATTTTTTTTTGGCTACAGAGGTTGCACTAGGAAATCGCTTTTGGTGTCCTTGCATGGGTAATAATAACTTGCACAAAATGATGTATAAAGCATATTAATAAAGGGCATCGCCTGTGAAGGATTCCAAAAAATCACTTTATTTATTAATTCTTCTTTTTTTTTGGGGTGGTTCAGGGGAAAAATGGGGGTGCATTATACAAATTTGTAAATAGCACCAGTACATGGGTAATCGCTGAAAGTTTTTTTACTCTAGTATAAACGGTTCAGATGGTATAAAAAGGGGTTTTTTAAAATGTAACACCCTGTAATTAAAAAAAGGGCTATTACCCTTAAGTGAAACCTATACCAAAAAATCAATAAATTATTTGTAAATAATTTCCGCAGGATTTCTTCTTAATTTTCGTTACAGTTAGGGAAAAATATATTATTTTATAAACATATTTTTTAAAAACTTGTCAACTTTGGGGCGCCACCCCCGGTAAACGGTGGATGATAGAGAGATGCTGTCGGAAAATAAATCGTAGAAAATATAGTCCTCTTCATATTTCTATAAACGAAATTTTTTGTAAAAGGTACAGGAAGGGCTACGTTTCGAAAAAACCACAAATTACCCCCTTTAAAGGGGTGAAAATGAGGGTTCCGGGGCAAAATTTTTTTAGAAAAAGTTAGTCTTATAATAGACACCCCTTGAGATACTAGAAAAAAATAAAACCGGACTTGCGTCCATTTTGCAAGGTTCAACCTTTGTTTCCTACACTATTATACAGCATAATTTAAAACAAAATAAAAATATATTTTATCAAAGCAAAATGATGAATTCAAAGATAATCTTAACTTATTTATACGAAACAATTATTATTGTTTAAACAATTAAGAAACAATTAGATGTTATTTTTGGGAATAGAACTTTTTATCTTAACATGTAAATAAACTAACAAAAAAAGTTTTAGAAAAATATAAGCTTGTTTGAATTTTTCCGAAACAATGCATGTTTTCCTTCTCTATTGACTCCACGTGAGATTGAATATTGTAACAGTCCATTTCTTGCCCGCCAATACAACTTTACTTATTCAACCGATGAATTAAGGACTGATTTCTGCTTTTAAAATAAATTATTGATAGGAGCTTATCCGAAAAATTAGAGAAAATGTGGATTTTTATGACACGACGTCATCAAGCAGTTCCACTAACATAACAAGAAAAATTTCAGTTCTCTCTGCAATGCATATGATGAACAAAAGTTCTCGTTAGGATCATCAGACGAAAATCTCATCAGAAATTACATTATAAAGTAAGTTTTTCAAAAAAACAAGATTTTTATATCACCTGTAGAAATGTAGCAAACCCCAGAGCTCGACAAGAAGATCTTTCAAGATTGGTCTCTTGTGAGTATAATTTATCTGTTGTCGAAGATACTGAAGACCTACACCCAAACAATGGGATTGTGGCGAGACGCTTCGATTACTATTTTGCTAATTTTAATTTTTAATTTTTAAAAGCTTTTCTCTCAAAACGAAATATTACGTCGCATTTAAAATTCACATTTTTTCCGCTGATAATATATAAAACCATATGCATAAAAGGGCCTGTTCAGTTTTAAGAAACGAAATATATCCCTATTCAGGTAAAATGCCTTTTCAGTTTTTAAAACACCAGATCTAGTAAATTATCGACTGTCTGGCCATATGGTAAAACCACAAAATGACAAATTAATGTTTGTAGTTTAGTTCAGTCACAGCTTGCAGTGGGGTCGGTCATAACCCCTCGCTTGGCAAAAGAAAAACAAGCCCTTACGAGATAAAAACAAAGCACGCCTTTTTGCCGAAATAAATAAATTTATTATTGACAGTTGTTTTACGTTTTATTTATTACTTTTATTTATTTGTTTCCGTGGACAATAAGGTTATTACACGCATCCACACACACTACCACGAAACAGAACCACCCAACTCAATATTGAAGTCACAGATTAAACAGAAGACGACGATTTTTCCGATTCCGTGTAAATTACATCAAATCAGCAAATCATAACCGCTTCTAATAATATTGTAAGCAGTTTTTTGGATGGCCAATCCAACGTCGATTTTTCTAATTATTAATGTAAACAAAAAGTGACTACTCTTTTTTTGTGTAACAAATTCAGGCCAATATTCCGGATTAGTTTTCAAGAAAAAAATAAGTAATTCTGTTTTAGGTATTTTAATAAGAAAATATGTAAATATCAGTCTACAGCTTGCATATTATATTTAATGTTTATTAGTGCATCTTCAGACAATAGAATTTAGTTTTTTAGTAACTACTGCATTATTGACATAAAAACACCTATATTCGGTACAGTTATTTCTACTAGTCAACAACAATCAGTTATTAGAAGAATATCCCGATTATAAGAATATTCTTGCTTGGCACCAAGGCTATTCCAAAAACCGGGTTTGACTGCGTACTAACTAGGTTTCGTAAATAAACATGTATGTTTGCCAATAGTTAATTCCAATAAATACACAATTATACAAATTAACCCAATGTATGCTGATAATGATTTAATTGTATACAGTGATGAGCGTGCTAATAACCGGCAAAATAGCATAAAAGATGGAAAACGTATTAAGTTTTGAGATAAAAAGGAATAAAACTAGTCGAGCTGGGAAATTTAGCGATACTAACCTATTAATTTACATTATATTGATTGTTTCTCACCTTTAGACGTATCGCACGAGTTTGGCAAATACCACTGTCACAGTGACAGTTTTAGTTGACATACTCCTTTGATACGTGTAAAGCTGGGAAACAATCAATATAATGTAAATAAAAAGGTTAATATCGCTAAATTTCCCATCTCGACTAGTTTCGTTTCATTTTATCTCACAACTTAAAATGTTTTCCTTCTTGTGCTATTTTGCCGGTTAGTAGCGCGCTCATCACTGTATAAATTTATGCATACGCTCCAGTGATCCCTTCCACATCACTGATACGCTCTGAGCTTCGCTGGTGTCGCTCCTAGCGGATTACTAATACAACTTTCATCGGTAATTTTTAAATTTATTATTTAGTCGTTATCGCTTAATATTGACAACGCAAAGAGTAATTAAATTGTAATCGATTTTTTTAAGATTTTGCTAATTATTTTAACGTTCTATTAATGAAATATTAATTTCTAACTTCGGATACTTTCACAATTATCATGTAGATGGCGCTTAGATTAATTTATAATTACATATTACGAAATATTAAAAAAACTTAAATTCAGTATTTAAAACGTAAGTATATTTAAGGTAAACATATACACCACAGCTTTGACCAACTAATATTATTTCCTATTAATGTTTTTAAATTCAATGTTTTAAATTAATCACTTTGACATTTATGTCGAATTTCCAGTAAAAGACTTGTCACTACTGGCGCTCGCGAATTTTTAATTGTCCCCTCTATCTACGAGCTCATAGCGTATACCGTGCTAAGCGCGCTAACAACCGGAAAAATAGCACAAAAGATGGAAAACCTATTAAGTTGTGAGATAAAAAAAAATGAAACTAGTCGAGCTGGGAAATTTAGCGATCTTAACCTAAAAATTTACATTATATTGATTGTTTCCCACCTTTAGACGTATCGGACGAGTTTAGCAACTGGCACTGTCACAGTGACAGTTCTACTTGACATACTCCACTGATACGTGTAAAGGTGGGAAACAATCAATATAATGTAAATTTATATGTTAATATCGCTAAATTTACCAGCTCGACTAGTTAAATTGGTGCAGCATACGTTGTAAATCATCTTCACTTTGAGAGATTAATTAGTATTGCATCGTCTGCATAGCAGATTATTTTAAGTTGTTTGTCTCCCATTTGGTATCCTTTTCTAGTCCTTGTTCATGGACGAAATAATAAAAAACGCTGGACGGAAGAGCCGCCCGAGAACTTTCTCGTACCGATCTATTATCGTTATGGTACTAGATACTGGCAATCTATAAAAATAACGAAATTACTTGTTATTTTGATATTTTAGAAACACCTTCTGTACTTGAAAATATTTTATGGTTCTACGCATCATTAATTCCTGCATTTGAGAAAATGTTCGATGCCATATTTCGGGGACACACTATAGATATATAGATTATTGCATAAATCAATAGAAGATTATAGTCATACTTTCATTCCAAATTAGTACATTTTTCTGAGAAATTAATAGTTTACAATATTTTTGCATTTCATTTTATTTCGATTACGCCAGTCAATGCGCGAGATTAAGAACAAGATATTATCTCCGAATTCTATCCCACTGCATGGATTTTAATGAAATTTTGGGAGTAGCCCAATCTCCTAATTCAAAGAGATTGCTCTTAATTCAAAGTCTATCCTATACACTATGGCGTTTTTATCATGGGGCGGTTCCCACTACTTCTCAGGGGAGAAATATTTTTATTTTCGAATTACATGGAGAAAAAGGAAGATCTTTAAGAAAATTTAAAAATTCATTCTATAATTTGATCACATTTTTTACAAGAACCATTCATTTTAAACCCGTTCAACTTTTTGAAAGTAGAAATAACACTATATTAAAAGGTATTGCAAAAGAAAAACAATGCATTTAAATTATAGTGGATGGGGAGTTAAATGTATATACTTTTCATTTTTCCTTAAAGTACATTAGTCATATATTTTTTTGCACCATATGTCGCTTAGTTTGTATGTAACCGACATTTAACGGTGCTCGTTTTAAAGGCCTTTTCAAACACTATAAAAGGTGTTGGTAGCATTATACACCTAAAACCTAACGTTCTTCTATTATTTCAAGTTGAATACACCAATTTGAGCATGCACCAAAAATCAAACTATTTTCACCTACCATATCTCTTTTTGTATTATAAATAGAACATTTACGAAAGAACGAATCTCTTTATTATTTATAATCTAAAAAATGTTTTATATAGTGTTTTTAGTTCGATGCATAGTTTTTAAGGTATTCACAAAAAATCCGTCCGAAAAGGTGTCATTTTTCAATCAATGAAAATGGCCACTTTTCAACTACGCATAATTCAAAAAGTATTGAGTTCTCAAAAAAAAGTATAGACCAATTTTTACTTAGAAATAGGTTCTTTAGCCACTTCCGTGCTTATTTTGATCAACAAATTTTCCACCCCCTTGAAGAAGTGGGAACCGCCCCAAGATAAAAGCGCCATAGTATATAGGGTAGATTTTGTTTCTTGAGTTATTCCCTACTTACTGTGAAAATATCAAGTACATCAATGTAGTAGGATGGAATTCGGAGCCAAATACCCTCATTGACTGCCCTACAATAATGCTCTGCTAAGATCGCGTGAGAGAGGACACACATACGATTATAGCAAAATTTCTATTTACCGCAACTTTTCGAGTTTTTGAGCTACAGCAATGAATTTTATGTCATTGGAAAGGTAATTTTGCATTCTTTCAAAATATGTAACAATATACAGGGCGTATCTAAAAAAATTAAGATTTTTTATTCATTTTCGGTTCAACCGGAAGCCATATTTTTGGTAAAATTTATTGTGATAATAGATAATAAAGTACCACATATGTCTGCAAAATTTCAAATTTTAATTTCTATCAAGAAGGAAGTTACAGGCACTCGAATATTTTTTTATAAAAAAGTCATAACACCCCTCCTATGGGGAGTTAAGAAATCTGACTAATGTCATTCAATTAACCGATAGGATATCAAAAACGTATCAAAAAATAAAAAAAAATCCTTGGAGCCATTTTTGAGAAAATCTAGTTCAAATTTATGTCAAATTTTGACCCCTTAAATATAGGCAACCCGTAAATTTTTCTGAAAAAGATAATATTCTTCTTATAGCCCCATCTTTAGGCTATATAACGACTTTTTCAAATTAAACTTATCTTAAACAAGTTTTTAGATAGGTAGGGAAATGTGTCGGGTGGGTGGTCGGCCATGTTGGCCACCATTTTGAATTTGGAAATGTCAAATTCCGTATTTTCAGTTAGTTTCAGGTTTTAATGTTGAATATAGAAGTGGAGGATTTGCAATAATTTTTTTAGCTGAATATGGAAATATTTTATTTATAAGAATAATATGTGTTTTTTTATTTTTAGGTGCGAATTTAATAAGATTAATATTTTTTTTTTAAGTTAGGATTAATTAGATTTTTATGGTTATGAGTTCGTGGAACATTACCTCGTAATCGTTATGATAACGTTTCTCGACAAAATTCTCTTAAACTTACTCATACCGAATTTCATCAAAATCGGTCCGGTAGTTTTTGCTGGGCGGTGGCGACATACGTACGTACGTACATACTTCCGACATGTTTTTTTTATTTGCTTTTTAGACTCAGGGGGACTCAAAACGTCGAAAAAAAGTGAAATCTGAAAAAATTTTTTTTGCACGACTATAACTTGCTATAACTTTATCTATTATACTATACTACGTATATAGTACAATAAAGTAAAAAGTAAGAACTAAAAAAAGGTAGAAAACTGGATGCAAATATTGCTTCTGTCTTGAAAAATGGCGTGTTTATGGATTCTCACATACTATGCAAACGTATCAAATAAAATGAAATACTTGCTCGAGTTAACGACTTTGTTAGCCATAATCTTAGCTCTAGATAATTTTGTGGTCAACTTAAAATATTAAGCGGTCATTCGTTAATTATTTTATGGCCTTTGACCCGAAACATTTTAACCAATTAAAGTCCAACAGACAACATTCAGTTAGTTTAGGGCCCAGGCCTTTCTGACCCTCGAACTTTTAAATATTAGAGGTACCAATGGGCTCTATTCAATTATTTTCGAGCCCATGCCGGAAAATTAAAGCAATTAGCCTTATGTGAGAAGACTTGCTTTAATTGAGTTTTGGAACGTGAACATGACGCATTCTACAGTCATTGATGATACTGTGAAGGGTTAGGGATAATACAGGGGCGTACTTTTAAAGTACGTATTTTTATATTTTATTAATAATTGAAAACATTATTTAAAAATTATTAATGTAGTTTTTCAGATGAAGACACATATACAGAGTGTCCCCGAAAATAGTGCGTTCCTTCAAGTTATAGGTACATACAAGGCACCATGTAGGTAGAGCAAAAAAAGGATGTGTGTGAACTTTGTACGCACCAATATACTTTAAACATCTTATTTATATTTTATTTAAATATTAAACTAATTTTAATACAGTAGAACTCCGTAAATCCGAACCCCGCGAATCCGAACTTTCGGCAAATCCGAACCAACGGAAAGTGAAAAAAATTTAAAAATTCAAGACAAAAACTTAAAAACATGTTTATTATACAGAGTAAAGCCAGAAAATTGGACAATGTAGGATTACTAGGACATTGACATTTAAAATTTCTTGAAAATAAATATTATATTTTAATATATAGGTTTATAAAGTGTTTATTAAGATTAATCACAAACTTACTTTGGTTCTCTCGTAGTCAACTTGAGTCCAAAAATATTGTCCACACTCTTGCGAGAACGTTTGGCTACTCAAAATCACAATAAAAGCTTTGAACTACTAGTTAATGCTAACTTTCGGATAATCCAAACTTTTGGGAATCCGAACAGGCTGTCCCCCCAATTAGTTCGGATTTGGGGTTCTACTGTACTTACTAATTTAAAAAAAAATTAAAAAAATTAAAAAATTTTTATTAACACAATACCAAAAATTAAAAAAATAAATGAATAAAACACACGCAAACTCATTGAAAAATGAAACAAAGAAATGATTTCTAAACAATAATTGTTGACAAAAATTTTAACTAAATACGTATTTTCTGAAAAAAAAAATATAATAAATATACTTACAATCATAAAATGTATAAAAAAAATAAAAATTTGCATTGGGGATTGAACCTGCGTCTATCAGGTTGTTAAATTTTGAACTCACCGCACGCATAATTATTTAGTTAACGAGACATATGAATGATGTGGGGAAGATATAGCAACTAAACGTTTTACTTTTTTACCTAAAATTTTTTGATTGCTTATTCTCTTAGTTTCATCAAATAAGTTTGATTCTTGTGGAAATAAAATATTAAAATATAACAAATTACAGACTAAAAAAGCAATATATTAGATGGAGTTTGGTAGAAATTTTGTTGGTAATAAAATTATGTAAATCAAAGCATTACCTACTAGCTAGGTAGGTACATTTTCCAGATAGGTATGTAATTTTTTATTGCAATACTGAAACATTTACAATAATTACGCACTTGTTGCTTTTAAAAACTAATTAAAAAGTCACTACAATTATAAACTTGCTTTTTGTCTCTGTCCTCACAACATCAAAAACTAATATACACACAATTTGTTTACCCATAACCATTGAAGTTAATAAAACAACCGACATATTGAACAATTGTTGACAGGTCATTGTAATTACCCAATCAGAAGACGTATAACGTTTAAGGTGCGCCCAGGAACAAGACTTTTGATGAATTCGCGCACATATAAATTTACTCCCAACGCGCCTAAGGAAGTATAACTTCAAAAAGTCTTATAACATTTTTTCTAAATTCAACCGTTTGGCCAAAAAAACCCAAATACATTTTGGTATGCAAATTGAAACCTGGCAACTATGTGCACTACAAAAATTTAAAGATAGACGCCCGTGTTGAGCTGCCCCCCCCCCCACTTGCAAAAATCAAAAAGCAAATAGCCCTGATTTATGAGCTATTTATGAGCTCTCATATTCCGTAAACTAAAAATTTTGAGCTCGTCAAAATTCCACTGAGCAGGAATTTGATACTTTAGTGGGGGGGGGGGCTGAGTCAGCCCACCCCCACTACTTAAAAATAGGAATATTGAATCGGTTTTTGCGGCAGAATTACGAGCTATTTATGAGCTCTTGAAATTATATAGTTTAAATTTTTGAGCTCATCCTCTTCACCCCCAAACAACCCTTTAATTGATTTAACTTAAGAGAAAAATGCTGAGAAAACTTAAAGTATATCGTATTGCGGATATAATTCCTATAGCTTATATACTCTAAGAATAAACTATTAAACCACGTGCATTTCGATTATTGAGCTACAACCCCTTCGCAAGAAAACCACCTTATCTTCCCGGCTTAAGAGAAAGTTGTACTTAAAATGCATTAAACTAATTATTTGGCGACTACATATCATTGTTTAATTTATAAGCTTCCAAATTACGCGCATTTAGATCAGTAAATTGCAATTTATTTTGTATAGTGCAGTCACTGAAGGTAAAAATCAACGATTACCTTCAATTTCGGTGAACCTTCATCGATTTTCACGAAAATTGGTCAGTGGTTAGAGGATACGTCAAGAAACAAAGGTGACATGGTACCACCTTGCGCCTTTACCCTGAGGGTGGATACCGCCCCTTCTCGGGGGTGAAAATTGTTTTATTAAAAATAGCTGCACAAATCAATAAAAGAACAAATTAAAAGCAAAATTTATTATATAAAGTTAATAAAATAAGTCAATAATTAAGTATTTTCTATGGGAAATAAGCCACAATTTTACTAAAAAATGAATTTATTAACGTTTCGAAGCCCAAATCGGGTTTCGTTGTCAAAATATAAAATACCATTAAAATAAATTATTGAATTAAAATAAATTGTCAAAATAGAAAATACTTAATTATAAAAATGCCACAAGGAAAGCTTCAGAACAACAATAAGTCAATACTTTTTAAGTTATTAAAGATCAAAGATTTTAATTATTCGTGAAAAAAATGCATGTTATGAAGCGGTTTTTCGTAAATCACTGAAAAAGTTTTTACAAAAAAGTTAATAGTAGTTTAATTCGTATAGCTTATATTCTAAGAATAAACTCTTAAATCACGCGCCTTTCGATTATAGAGCTACAACCCCTTCGTAAGAAAACCATCCCATATTCCCGGCTTAAGAGAGAGTTGTACTTAAAATAATTTAAATTAATTATTTGGCGACTACATATCGTTTAATAATTTATGAGCTTGCAAAATATACGCATCTCAATTATTGAATTGCCATTTTCTTTCTATAGTGCAGTCACTGAAGGTAAAAATCAACTATGACCTTCGATTTCGATAAATCTCCATTCATTTCCACGAATTAACAATAACAACTTGGGGTTTTAACCTGGGGTATATATCACCCCTTCTCGGGGGTGAAAATTACTTTATTAAAAATAACCCTACAAATCGGGAGAGGGACAAATTGTAAGCAAAATTTGTTATATAATGTGATTAAAATAAATCAATACTTTTTGAGTTATTAAAGATCAAATATTTTAATTTTTGTGAAAGAAAATGCATGTTTTAAAGCGATTTTTCATAAATAACTCAAAAACTGTAAGTTTTTACAAAAAAGTGTTCATCACTAAAATTGAAGCTAATAAGAAATATAATAAATTGCTTACTTGAAAAACCATTTAATGTTAATTTAAAGTAAGTTATTGGTAATTAAATGTATATTGTTTCTGCGACTATTCAAATCTAAGGATTCAAGCTTAAATAACGGGAAAGAGATGCATTTTATAACACTTAGGTACTAAATACTTGTCAAAGTACTTAGAAATACCTATCAAAAATGAGCTCCAGAAAAAGTTAATAGCATCAAAATCCGCTCACCAATTTTCGTGAAAATGAATGGAGATTTACCGAAATCGAAGGTCATAGTTGATTTTTACCTTCAGTGACTGCACTATAGAAAGAAAATGGCAATTCAATAATTGAGATGCGTATATTTTGCAAGCTCATAAATTATTAAACGATATGTAGTCGCCAAATAATTTATTTAAATTATTTTAAGTACAACTCTCTCTTAAGCCGGGAATATGGGATGGTTTTCTTACGAAGGGGTTGTAGCTCTATAATCGAAAGGCGCGTGATTTAAGAGTTTATTCTTAGAATATAAGCTATACGAATTAAACTACTATTAACTTTTTTGTAAAAACTTACAGTTTTTCAGTGATTTACGAAAAACCGCTTCTTAACATGCATTTTTTTCACGAATAATTAAAATTTTTGATCTTTAATAACTTAAAAAGTATTGACTTATTTTATTAACTTTATATAATAAATTTTGCTTTTAATTTTTTCTTTTATTGATTTGTGCAGTTATTTTTAATAAAACAATTTTCACCCCCGAGAAGGGGCGGTATCCACCCTCAGGGTAAAGGCACAAGGTGGTACCATGTCACCTTTGTTTCTTGACGTATCCTCTAACCACTGACCAATTTTCGTGAAAATCTATGAAGGTTCACCGAAACTGAAGGTAATCGTTGATTTTTACCTTCAGTGACTGCAGTATACAAAATAAATTGCAATTTACTGATCTAAATGCGCGTAATTTGGAAGCTTATAAATTATTCAATGATATGTAGCCGCCAAATAATTAGTTTAATGCATTTTAAGTACAACTTTCTCTTAAGCCGGGAAGATAGGGTGGTTTTCTTGCGAAGGGGTTGTAGCTCAATAATCGAAATGCACGTGGTTTAATAGTTTATTCTTAGAGTATATAAGCTATAGGAATTATATCCGCAATACGATATACTTTAAGTTTTCTCAGCATTTTTCTCTTAAGTTAAATCAATTAAAGGGTTGTTTGGGGGTGAAGGGGATGAGCTCAAAAATCTAAACTATATAATTTCAAGAGCTCATAAATAGCTCATAAATAGCTCGTAATTCTGCCGCAAAAACCGATTCAATATTCCTATTTTTAAGTAGTGACTCAGCCCCCCCCCCTCCCCACTAAAGTATCAAATTCCTGCTCAGTGGAACGAGCTCAAAATTTTTAGTTTACGGAATATGAGAGCTCATAAATAGCTCATAAATCAGGGCTATTTGTTTTTTGATTTTTGCAAGTGGGGGGGCCAGCTCAACACGGGTAAAATAGACAATCACAATTAAAAAATAGTAGTGTTTTTTGTATATTTAAAGTTGTATCAGGTAGTAAAGTAATAAATTATGTTAATATCAAGGAAGACCCCATTTTCGGCATGGGCCTTTAATATTTACATTACACCCTGTCTTCCTCCTCAACAGTTTTGTTTGATTTTCAAATCTGGGAGAAGGGGGTACGGTTTGAAATCAACATTTCAACCACATTTTTTTAATCTTTTTAAAACTACAGATAGGTTTTTTTTTATTTTTAAATTAAATAAGCTTATTAAGTACAATAAAAAAAATATTTATGGCCATTTTTGACATCTTAAAAATGGATTTTGCGATGGACATCAGAACTCGTCACTGGATTATGTGAAACAAAAAACTCAAAAAGGTTTTATTAGCTTATGAGTAGAGACTGGAAAATATGCACTAAAAAATGTCTAAAATATGCATGTAATATGCATTTTAAAACAAGCTGAATATGCACAATTAACATGCAAATATGCATTTATATATGCACTTATTTTTATATGAATAATTTTATGGTTTACGTTAAATACATAAATAAATAAAAAATAATAAAAATAAATAAATAGGTTTGAATTTAAACCAAATTGTATTATTATTTCTTAATATATTTTTTTAACTTCAGGTTTTGTGACAAATAAAACGGCAAAATATTTTATTTTGACCACAAGATAAATAAGAGTACAATAAAATAAATGTACATATTTTTATTGTTACAATATTGATTCATATTTTCTAAACTAATATTATAAAAAGAGTACAATAAAACAAATTTACATATTTTTATTGTTACAATAAATAATCATATATTGATTCATATTTTCTAAACTAATATTATGTCTTCTATCTGTTAATATTTGTTTATAGGCAGAAAAAGATCTCTCAACGTCACAAGATGTAATTGGGGCATATTTAAACTTTGCTATTAGAGACGGATCCATATTAATATTTTCATCGAAGTTTCCAAAATTGATTATATTATTTATTGAACGCAATAAAGTGAAACCCTCATTTTTGTTTAAAACGTCATCAAGTTTATCTTTAATTTTTACTCCAATTTCCCCATTCAGATTTGTTATTTTCTGTTTAACCGAATCAACAATAGACATACTATTGTGAAGACATAAATTTTGAGCCTCTAATTTTGTAATTGAACTTTCAATGATATCGAAATTCGATTTTATATACAACAATTGATTTTTAATAGACTTTTCTTTAAAAATATTTTGACAGTTATCAATAGCGGTACAAGTCGGATCAAAACTTGAAATAACGCTTTTGATGTCGTCGTAGTGTTCAGATAAAAATATAGCACTTTTAAGCCAAGTTCCCCATCTGGTTAATACTGGTTCTGGTGGTAAAGGAATATCGGGAAGCATCTCCCTATATACCTGTACACGTAGTGGTGCTTTCAGAAATACTTTTTTTACATTATTTATTAAGGTGTTTACATTGGGAAATTCAATTCTAACTTTCTCTGCAACTCTGTTTAGGCCGTGCGCCAAACATGTACAGTGAATTAAATTAGGGAAAAAGATTTTAAGATTGGATGCAGCTTTCATCATATATGAGGCGGCATCACTAAGCATTAATAATATTTTTTCAAATGGTACTTGATCAGGTAAAAAAAAATTTGTTAGGGATTCGTTAACAAATCTAGCTATTGTAGCATAGTTTGTTTTTTCCAAACATTTTACACTAATTAAGTATGAGTTTTTAAAATCGCCAGAGTCGTTAAGAACTCCAACAATTAGATTCGCAATTTGTCGACCCTTTGTATCCGTTGTTTCGTCGACGGAAATCCAAAGATAATCGGCTTTTAACTGATTTTTAATACTCGTCATCACA
The DNA here is from genome assembly GCF_917563875.1 of Diabrotica virgifera virgifera. NCBI lineage: Eukaryota > Metazoa > Arthropoda > Insecta > Coleoptera > Chrysomelidae > Diabrotica > Diabrotica virgifera. The sequence goes on along the minus strand of NC_065448.1, from coordinate 210,493,280 downwards.
TCTTTGTAACATGCACTGACATATTTTTTCCGAAGAGTTGAAGAACTTGGTATTTGAGCTGGTTTATCTTTAATCTTGCAATAAGTTTTTAAAAAGTTTTGACACGATTTATGTTCTAACTTGTGCAGAGGGATATTGCAGTTCAAAAAAAAATGGCATAAATCCTTTGCAAAGGTTTCTTGCCCAACTGACGTATTCTGAATCTGCAAACTGTTCTGTAGAATCTGCTGGCGAGGTTTATTATCATTTTTTGATAGCTTAGTTTGGTGAAGTGAAGTTTTTATGTGTTGAACTACTTGGAATTTCTTTTGACATGGAATCTGGAATATAATGATAATGATGTTTTAGATGTTTTCGTAAATAGATACCTACATTAAAATGATCAAACTTTTTAAACCTCCCCCAATTTTTTTTTATTTCTCAAAGTGAAATTGAAATCGTCAAACAATAAAGTACAGTCAGTGTACCGTAGTATACAGGGTGGGCCACTCTCAACACCTCGCTCTGTATAAGCCAAACCGTTGCGAACTTTAAAAAACAGTTTTTGAAGAAATGGGACGGTTTGTCATTTTAGAATAGACAGACACATAGATGTGCAAAGAAGTTTGATAAGTTTAAAAATCTATTGAAGTGGAGAACTTACCTTTTTATCACAAATGGTGCAAAACATACTTTCACTGTCGATAACTTTTAGATGATTGTTACTTCCAATCCAACTTCTGAGAAGACTTGATTTTTCCCTTGCTACTTTAGGCATTTTCACAATAATAATAAAATGATTTTTTTACACAGTATAGTCAATAACTTGCAATCACAAAAGTTGAATAATCGGCGATTGATTTAAGACTAACCATTCATAAAATAAAATAATCTATCCTACCCTTAAAACAGTGTTGCCAACTCGACCAATATAGTATTTGCCAAACCTCACAAGAATGATGGAATGATCAGTTCAACAGTAGGTATTCCATTATCAACTAATAAAAAATCCCTATAGCAAGCATAACCCAGTACAGATAAATTATTTGTTTTAAAAAATGCTGAAACATGATCCTGTAGTTAATAGTAATCTCATGGTCCACAGACATAAGTACTAATATAAACATTATTGAAGGCGAAGGGATTTGCTGATGTAGGTGTGTATGTGTGAATGGTTAAACATTTTTTGTTAGGAATCAGATTTGACTCACTGATATCAGTTTCAAGTTCCTGTGAGAGAGTTCCTAAGTTGTTTTAGTAATTGTAAGGCCAACATAAAAATTTGTTCTGAATTAGAAGATTTTCGATTTTTACTAAATAATTTTTATATTATTTAATATGCTAGAAAATATGCTATATGCTAAACAAGAAATAAATAAGCTAAACAACACAAAAATATGCCAAATCTAGCATAAAATAAGCTAAATTGGCAACGCTGCCTTAAAATTTCGTTTTGGTTGGTTTTCCCAGAATAATTCATAGTTGGCCGACACCAGCAGAAAGTACAGGTAATATTTGTAATGTTATTCAAAATATAATCGGTATTTACTTAGGTAATTTGTAAATTCTGAGAAGTCTATAAATCTTAAATATCCGGATAATGATACCTGCAGCTATAAATAACGCCCATTATGTTTATGGGTACAACAACAAAGGAGCTTAACAGCAAAATATTTACTTTCACATTTTATTTTAATGGATGTTGATGTTACTAATATATACCTTATTTTTAAATGGGGTAGAGTAAATTCCCATCAAAATATGCATTTATATGCTCTTAAATCTCCAAATATGCAAGGCATATGCATTTATGAAAAACATGAGAAATATGCAGCATATATATGCATATGCATTTTGCATATAATCCAGTCTTTACTTATGAGTTTTCCGAGACAACGCTGTCGAGTTTTTTTATTTCCAACGATTTTTGAGTTCTTGGTATCACTCAGAATTCAAGTAAACGAAATTTTTTGTAACAAAAGGACGGAAATCAAAAATTTCTTTACAGGTGCATTAATTGCGTTTTAGATAGCAACATAAGTAAAACGGAATATAACGTAATAGCCAGGGAGGTAGTGTCAAATAATTTGTCCGGAGCATTTTAGCATGGCTGGTTTCTTATTATTTAGGTAGGTGCTCCAAAGCTTATTAACAAATGATGTGTCAGCTGGCCCAAAACCGGGGATTTTAGTCAAGAAAAGGTAAAACATGAAAGTTGATGGACCAACGCTACAGCGTAAATGTCAAATATTTATATACGTTACTGAGAACATTTAATGGACTTGCTTACTTGGCGCCTACCTTTCACTCAGGAGATCGGGGTTCAAATCCTGGCGCGGAAAATTCTTTTTGTTTTTTAAATTGACATTTTATTTTGAAAAATATTCATTTTTCTAATACCACGTTTTTATTATTTATACGGGACAATATAAAAAAATCTGTATGTCTTTTATAGAATTATGCATAGAACTTATGAAATAGCATAATATATACATTTGATCATAAATATTATGATTCACCTTAATAAGCAAAATTACTGTACATGAACCCCTGAAGCTTCCTGAGTTAGTACGACCAATCTAAGTGAAAAAGGGGGTTGGCCTCCCCACCCCACCCCCTCCTGACATTTTTTTATCTTTTTAGACAAACTGTTTTTTGCATAATTTTATGTGATGTAAAACCAAAAAATACATACATACATGAGAACAAAGAAATATATTTGATCATCAAATTAAATTATTATTAAGTAATATTATTAAGTAATATTTATTTTTTTATTTATTTATAAGTTATAATATTATTAAGTAGTTAGTAATTAAATTATTATTAAATAATGCAATTGCCCGAATTATTGTTTACAATTTACAATTCGTGAACTAAATTAGAAACCCGTACATGTATTATACCATAACAAATTGGCTCATGTGATATACGGGGTGATAAAAAAAATATACTGTTCAATATCGGATATGAATAATGAATGTTTGATATTGGACACTAATTTTTCACTTTTCTATTACCAACCCCCATTTTTAATAGCAATCTAATTATTTCCCTGTTCTCTATAATATATAAAAATGAATTTTTGTCTGTATGTCCCTTATAGAATCGTAAACTATGCATTTAATCATATAACGGCCTCAAGCAAAGTTTTTGTACTTACATGAACCCAGGAAGGAGTTAATACGACCAACCTAAGTACATAATCATTATTTTGTGATGTCTGCGTCAATAAATTATTTACGCAGACACCCACTGGCGAAGCGTCCATGTAACCACTGTTACCATTGGTAACAGTTAAAAATCTTGCAATAAATATTTTATGACTGTTATGAAATAATTCCATTTATATTTTTTACCAACAGAAATATTTGTTAATAGTACCTAATTCAGTAAATAGCCAACTAGACGCACGAAAATATATGTGAATCCATTGCACTTGCACGTTATTATGCTGTTACCAATACTGGCAGTGGTAACGCAGGAGAAACCTCGCTATCGCTCGGGACTAGCTCGTTTCTGAAAATTTTGAAGGAGCGACGGCTCTGTTAAAGACGGCGCGCTGACACGCTGTGTATATCAGTATTGTAACCATTTTGAGGATTGGTAACATTAGTTTAGTACCTATTACAGATTACAGTGTGCGTGCATTTAAACATGGAAGAGTGTTGCTACGTATTGCGTAATTGATCAACTACTTGAAAAGTTATTCTCCTTGTATATTTTTTTTATACATAATTTTGAAGAAAAAAATGATATTATTGAAAATGGAAGAATTAAAATATGTATAAACAATAGCTTTCAAAATCTATTCTTTTTCCTACTTGTTCATTTTTTATGTAAATTTTATGGTAGAATAATATTTTTAGTTTGTTTATTATTTATTGTTATACCTGTTACATATACATAATTACATACATATAATTTGGGAATAGTGATTTGTTTAATTTTATCCCACAGGATTGAAAACAAAAACTTATATTTGGGAGGTTTTAAAATAATTTTTTTCAAATAAGATTTTTTTTACATCTGGTTTGGTAACACTTTAGAAAAAGTCACGCGTCGCCACTGCAGACACCACAAAACAATAAGTATGTATTGTTTATTAGAAAAAAGTAGACGCAATATTTTTGAGTATTTTTTGGCTTTCTGGTAATTTTAGGTAACTAACTTTTAAATATTATTTGGTTCTAAGGCGGTACGAAGTTTGCCTGGTCAGCTAGGTAATACTAAAAAAATATTCTTGGACTAGTTTGGCAAAGACTAAAAAGTATAAATCATTAATTTATAAATTTTAGATTGTAAGAAAAAAGCGTCCACATGGAACAAGTGAAAGAAGGTCTGAAAACACTTGAGATTACCAATTGGAGAAACAAAGCAAGGAACAGAACAGAATGGCGGAAAATCTTAGAACAAGCCAGGAGCCAAAAAGGGTTGTCGAGCTACTGATGATGATGATGAAGAAAAAATGATACGGGATTTCCGTATTTTTCTGTCACGTTCACTTGGTCAGCTAACATTTTTTGCCATGTACCTACATAATGCAGCTGACGATTGTTTCTTCATCATTATCATCAGTAGCTCGACAACCCTTTTTGGCTCCTGGCTTGTTCTAAGATTTTCCGCCATTCTGTTCTGTTTCTTGCTTTGTTCCTCCAATTGGTAATCTCAAGTGTTTTCAGACCTTCTTCCACTTGTTCCATGTGGACGCTTTTTTCTTACAATCTAAAATTCATAAATTAATGATTTATACTTTTTAGTCTTTGCCAAACTAGTCCAAGAATATTTTTTTAGTATTACCTAGCTGACCAGGCAAACTTCGTACCGCCTTAGAACCAAATATTGTTTAAAAGTTAAATACCTAAAAATTACCAGAAAGCCAAAAAATACTCAAAAATATTGCGTCTAATTTTTCCAAATAAACAATACATACTTATTGTTTTGTGGTCACATCACAAAATAATGATTACTTAGGTTGGTCGTAGTAACTCATTCCTGGGTTCATGTAAGTACAAAAACTTTGCTTGAGGTCATTATATGATTAAATGCATAGTTTACGATTCTATAAGGGACATACAGACAAAAATTCATTTTTATATAAAAATGCCAAGTTTCTTGTAAAAGGTATATATTAAAATACCCTAAATAAGGGTCAAAATACAAAACGTTTTCGGATTAAGGAATCCATCATCAGTGTTTAAAAGCCAAAATTTGCATGCCTGAGCCACCAAAATGTATAGGGTAAAAACCCTTTAAATGTAAATAATAAAGATGTTTTACATATTTATATAAAATCCATCGGATGTAATAGATAAACCTGGATGTTACCCAGGGCAACACAGGACTCTCCCCACGTGGTTGGAACTTTTTTTGGTGAAAACCTCACATATTGCTTGGATTTCAATGGCCAACTGTTTCAGTTGGCCATTGAAATCCAATATGTGAGGTTTTCACCAAAAAAAGTTCCAACCACGTGGGGAGAGTCCTGTGTTGCCCTGGGTAACATCCAGGTTTATCTATTACATCCGATGGATTTTATATAAATATGTAAAGCATCTTTATTATTTACATTTAAAGGGTTTTTACCCTATACATTTTGGTGGCTCAGGCATGCAAATTTTGGCTTTTAAACACTGATGATGGATTCCTTAATCCGAAAACGTTTTGTATTTTGACCCTTATTTAGGGTATTTTAATATATACCTTTTACAAGAAACTTGGCATTTTTGTGATTTATGGTATACAGCCAGCTACAGGAAGTTTATTTTCCTCGTGGATTTCATTTTTATATATTATAGAGAACAGGGAAATAATTAGATTGCTATTAAAAATGGGGGTTGGTGATAGAAAAGTGAAAAATTAGGGCTGTATGTATTTTTTGGTTTTACATCACATAAAATTATGCATAAAAAAATGTCAGCAGGGGGGTGGGGTGGGGAGGCCAACCCCCTTTTTCACTTAGATTGGTCGTACTAACTCAGGAAGCTTCAGGGGTTCATGTACAGTAATTTTGCTTATTAAGGTGAATCATAATATTTATGATCAAATATCAAATGTATATATTATGCTATTTCATAAGTTCTATGCATAATTCTATAAAAGACATACAGATTTTTTTATATTGTCTCGTATAAATAATAAAAACGTGGTATTAGAAAAATAAATATTTTTCAAAATAAAATGTCAATTTAAAAAACTAAAAGAATTTTCCGCGCCAGGATTTGAACCCCGATCTCCTCAGTGAAAGGTAGGCGCCAAGTAAGCAAGTCCATTAAATGTTCTGAGTAACGTATATAAATATTTGACATTTAAGCTGTAGCGTTGGTCCATCAACTTTCATGTTTTACCTTTTCTTGACTAAAATCCCCGGTTTTGGGCCAGCTGACACATCATTTGTTAATAAGCTTTGGAGCACCTACCTAAATAATAAGAAACCAGCCATGCTAAAATGTTCCGGTCAAATTTGACACTACCTCCCTGGCTATAACATTACAGAGAGAAAAAATAATGCATATCAACGATTACAACAACGAAATAGAACAAGACAGGAAGGGAAGGAATATATTATAATGCTAAGGAGGGAAGAGAAGAAAATATATCGCAGAAAAAAAGAGAACATATAGAAAAAGAACTCCAAGAAATTGAAGAATTAAATAAACCAACAGAAACCAGAAAATTCTACCAAAAACTTAACAAAAGCAGAAAAGAATTTACGTGATGTGCAGACACAAAGAAGGAGATTAACTCAACAGAGCGAAATATACAAAGATGGACTGAATTCTTCAAAGAAAAGTTTGAACAAAACGAAGATCCACTATACTATGGAATTATACTGGATCAAACGGATACCAGAGAAACAACCCCCTCTTCAGTAGCTGAAATGAAAAAATCAGTTACCAGACTGAAAAACAACAAGTCACCTGGATTAGACAATATTGGCGCAGAATTAGTAAAAGAAGGCGGAGACTCCTTATTGAATGCGATACACGAACTAATAGTGAACATATGGAATAATAAGCAACTGCCACAAGACTGGAATACCGGAGTTATTATTCCACTACATAAAAAGGGAGATCAGCTTGAATGTAAAAACTACCGAGCAATAACGACGCTACTGACTGTGGCATATAAAATAGTGTCAAATATTGTGTATGAGCGATTGAGACCACATGGGGAACAAATAGTTGGGGGATATTAATATGGTTTCTGTAGGCAGAAGTCCACAATAGATCATATCTTCGTCTTGAGGCAAATCTTGGAAAAGACTAGTGAATTTAATGTAGACACACATCATCTCTTCATTGATTTTGAGAGTGCATATGATAGTATCCATCGAAAATTTCTCATTCACGCCTTGAAAGAGTTTAATATTCCAACTCAACTCATTGCTATAGTAAAAGAAACACTTAAAGTACAAAGCAAAATTCGAATTCAAAACACACTAACAGATACAATCCATGTTAGAACGGGCCTACGACAGGGAGATGCCTTATCCTATATTCTATTCAACATCACATTAGAAAAAATAATTAGAGAGTCAAAAGTCAATGCCAGAGGAACAATAATAACAAAAAGTGTACAAATATTGGCATTTGCTGATGATGTTGATATCATAGCTAGAAGCAAAAGAGAAATGATAGAAGCATTTAATGCGATAGAAGAGCGGCACAAAACAGTGGCCTAAATAATAATGAAATAAAAACCAAATACATGAAAGCCAGCAAATCGACAGGCCAAATAAACCTACAGAATCTGACAATAGACATAACATCGAAAGCGTAAAATTCTTTACATATCTAGGTTCACAAGTTACCGCAGATAACAATGTCATCGAAGAAGTTAAGAGAAGAATACATATTGCTAATAAAACATATAATGTACTAATTAAACATCTAAGATCTAACAACATCACGAGAAAAACCAAATGCAAAATATACAAAACCCTGATAAAAACGGTCCTTATATATGGATCAGAGACATGTACACTGTCTAAAAGCGATGAGAACTTATTAGGTTCGTTTTAACGAAAAATCCCCAGACATATATATATATATATATATATATATATATATATATATATATATATATATATATATATATATATATATATATATATATATATATATATATATATATATATATATATATATATATATATATATATATATATATAAGGGGGTGAAAGAAAATGACGTATGGCGCAGAAGATATAATTTTGAACTATACGCAGCATACAACGAACCCGACGTCATAACATCCATAAAGATCGGACGTCTGCGCTGGATGGGCTATGTTGAACGGATGTTGGAGACCGAAACACCAAAACATATAATGAGGCAAACACCAGTAGGGAGAAGGTCAAAGCGAAGACCCAAACTTAAATACATGGAACAACTGGAACTGGAACAAGATCTGAAAACACTAGAGATTACCCACTGGAAGAACAAAGCAAGGAACAGAACAGAATGGCGGAAAATCCTAGAACAAGCCAGGACCCAAAAAGGGATGTCGAACTACTGATGATGATGATGATGATGAATATAAGTAAAAGTTATAATTTATGTTAAATTTACAGCCCTAATCCAACACCTTCGATAATTCAAATAATAGCAAATACCACAATATTAAAGCAAGAAATAATTATTTTGGAGATAGGTACCTAGATTTCTGGTGTCAACCTTAAAATCACAGCTTAAATGGTAAATTAACAAAGGGTTCCAATATGTTAAATTTCATAAGTCACAAACCGTTTTTGTAAGGTGATGCCAAATTATTTAATTTTATGAAAATACAAGTTCACTAATAGGGAGAACAATAATTTTTTTTTTTTTGGAAACGGTTAACGAAAAGAATTTAACTGGACTTTTTTGTTCTACATTGTGTATTATATCCATACCTTAAAGAAACACATTATTTTCGGAGACACTCTGTATATGTGTCGGCAATTGTTTTTATAATATAAATTTGTATAGAATAAATAATTTGTTACGCTAGCGCCACAATACAAAACTAAATGATTTAACAAGTAAATATGTGGTTTAATTCATAATAATTATACTTTTAGTATTATCAAAGCCATCGTAATAATATGCAAATACTAATCTATTATGTATATCTTAATTGATTATTCGTGATTGTAATCAACAAATTTACCGATATGAATGGTGTTTCTAAATCGATAATAATTATTATGTACCTACGTTCCGGCTATATATTTTACCAGAAACACCAAGACCCAAATTAAACAAAACATTTAATCTTTTGTTCTTCGCGAGAATGTAAAAGGTATAAGTCGACAGAATTATCTGATACCGCCAATTTCAGACCGATTGAAAACTTTGGTTACGCAACGTTGCCAAATCAATCAAGTTTAAAAAGTTTTTCGGTTTTTTCTATTTGTTACCTGTTTCAGAGCAAAGTTTTCACCTGATTCCTCCTACGTAAATTTTAAAACATTGTGTATAATTTCACGGCATTGTGAAATCCCCTCTCCTTGATTTGCTACTTGTGACCTTCGCGATTGCAGATATTTCTGTACAATATTTGTAAAAAGTACACAGTTTACACAGGTTTAATTCACCACTACGTTATTTCTCCAGGTCACTATACAATGTGAGCATCGATCAATGCGCCATATCATTGTCAATCACTCTCAAGTATTGACTTTGAGTATGTCACACTGTATAAGATCGGCTCAGCTGTACCTTCGTTCGCTGATAGTGAAATACCAAATTAAAGATGAAACTTTATTTCTCTGTTCAACACACTATACCCAGGAGCCCTCAAATTTCTACTGATTGACGGAGCCTTACTGCGCGACTGGTTTGACGGTTAAACTGATAATCATATACATACAATCAACATACATGTTGATTGTTTGAAGTGACTCCAATGAATATCTTTAAAGCCACATATTGACGGTTTGACTTGACTCGAATGAATGCTTCTAATGTATACCCTTTCTTAGCGGAAAGATGAATTGGGTCATAGCCCACGTGACTAACGAACAAAATATTATTTATGATTTGCAATAATTAAACTAAATTAGCAGGTCGCACCTGTAATTATGTATGTATGTATGTATGTATCGGTTTTTAGATCGTATTTCGACGTTGTCCGATGCCTAACTTCCACGTCCTTCTATCATCCCATTGGCCATCTCTAAGATCCCTTGTACTCATTGCTTTGGTTACTTCTTCTTTCCATGTCTTTTTGGGTCTTCCTCGTTTTTTGCGGTTTGGTGGTACCCACTGCATGATCTTTTTGGGCAATCTTGTGCCTTCCATCCTTTGAACATGCCCATACCAAATCAACTGTTTCCTCTCAATGTCTGTTGTTAAGTAACCATCTGTTCCAATTCGTTTTCTTACTTCCTTATTTTGAACTCTTTCCCTACGGGATATACCTAACTCACAAAATATTGACTTAGTGAAAAAACAGTATAGAAAAAAAGTTGCTTAAAATTAGTTAGTTCATCCAATTCAGGACTTATTTTGAACGTATATTTTTTCACCCCGAGAAAGGGCGAAAGTCACCCCCTGGAAAAAAGCACACATGGGCACAATATCACTTTTTTTCTTTGACATATTAGCTACTTATGTGTATGCCAAATTTCATGTATATCCAAGCCGTTCTTTAAATTTTTTTGATTTGAAGGTTTTGCAATATTTTACCGTGAGTGAATGGCCTATTACAGCAGTAAATTAATATTGATCCTCTCGTTTTTCATACTGACATGACTGATCACTTTACGCCAGCCGTTTTTATAAATAAAAAAACTCAAAAATTTTCTGCATGTAAATCTACAGTCATACTTAATAAATTAAAAACCAATATCGGAAAACTACTACAGCTTTTAAAAAATGAACATTGGAATGAAATTTATATCAACAAAATAGATTCTCAAATTGGATATGATACATTTATTAATAAGTTAAATAATTACATACAAATCTCTAGGGAGATAAAACCCTTAAATAAAAAAATATAAAAAAAAACTTGTATCGGTGAGGTTGATATCAATCAAATGACGAAGTTTTCTTAAAAATAAATTAGTGTCTATATTTTATCCTTATTATGCTTACCACTATAATTGTCTACATTTATGCAGTGTTATCAGGGTGCTATAAATACGAACAAAAGATGCATCGAGCGTCTTGGGATTATTTTTATGAACTTGCATTGAATATCTCTATCCAAACTTTGCAGTTTACAACTTATGAATCATGCTAATATAAAAATTACAAAAGTGTTTGTTAGCACGTGTTTAGGCAGGCACTGGCGGTTATTCTAACAAGTGTTGAGACAAGGGCTTTATTTAGCAAGTAAAATGAAGGAACCTTACCCTTACAATAGAGTTCTCTGTGTTCTTAATAAAATTGGTTTTCAAATTTTTTTATGAATAGATATTTTTTGTTTTTATTTATAAATACCTACACAAAAATTAAAATTTATTAATCAATTACATTTCGTAGTGTCTACTTGTGTAGTTCATAATGTCCCAAACAAATAAGAAACAAAAGAAGCAAAAAGCGCGTTAGAGGGGCCCCTGCGGGGCCCGTGCCCTGGTTCTGCGGAACCCGCGGAACCATGCTCAGTACGCCACTGGACCAACATCTTTAGGCCTGGGGGAATACAGCCTCTAGAACCCCAGTGCCAGTTGTAGAAACAGCAGTATACCATTCGACATTAAGAAGTTACCATCGAACCAACACCACAAGCCATGCATAAGTATAGTCCAGAAATTGTTAGTTTTTGGCCAGAATTTAGTCTGTTAATGCATTTAATAAATCACATTTTTATTATATCTTTATTGAACAATAAACATGATTGGTTAAAAATACTGTTTTGTTTGCTTTCATTCTAAATTTTCAGAGTTCATATCTAAGATTAGGACAAGACTAACACACACCCTGAGAGATTGAGCTAGTCTGGGGTGAACGATAGCTATCTTAGTTTTTTTTTTTCTTTTTTTGGCTTTGACTATGGTCATTCAGCCAGTCTCAATCAAAAGTAAATGTATTATAGACCAGGGCGCATCTGTAAAAATATTAGTACATTTGGACGTTGAGAGGTGACTCAAATTTTTTTGCAGAAATTGCTTGAAAATAAATCAAATAATAATATTTGAGTTATCCTCCCTCTCAAAAAGGTCCGGAACATTGTTTAAATAATCAAAATGTCAAAAAATTAAGGAAAAATTCGATTTTTTTCTTGGTTTTTTGATTATAACTTTAAAAGTATTCATTTCCGAGAAAAGTTGTATTGACATAAAAGTTACGTAATTAAATTTCCTACAACGTAGAATTGGTTAAAAATTTAAAAAATAGTCACCCTTGTTGCAAAATAGCAATAATTGTTAAAAAAAACATACAAAAACAAGTATTCGCATTTTACGTTTTTCAACCATTTATGCTACACTTAAGACCTTCACATTTCACCCTGAAAAACTTTATGATACAGTAAAACAGTACTGTAAAGTTCATTAAGATCGGTTTAATAAATTTTGCAAAATAAATTTTGCAATCCAGCTTTCGTAAAAAAAATTCATTTTTTCAAAATGTTACAGGACTGAAAATAAAGTAGATAGCAGGTTGAAAATTTTTTTGCTTATAGAAATGTACTTTACCTTTTATTTGCAATTTTGCAAAATTGAAATCGATTAACACCACGGCGTCAGGAATTTTTTTAAATAAACATTAATTATTGGTGCTACGCGCAGGACAGCGGATAGTTTGCTCTGATTGGGCATTCCAATGACCTTTGATAATGATTGATACATTTTAATTTTTATTACATTTCGATATAAATAAATAAATTTGTTTATTGCAAAATAAAAACACATACTCTATCCTTTGAAATAACATTTTTATTAGCAAAAACTTTCTTTGTTCATATATTTTAACTTAAATAGTAAAAGTTTATTATTTTTAAATATATGCAATTGTTTAAACAATATTTCACAAACAATAATAAAATTAGTTTGATTTTTGTGGAATTAAAATATTAAAATACAACAAAATATAGAGTAAGAAAATAATATATTAGATAAAGATTGGAAGAAATTTTGGTGGAAATCAACTTGTGTGAATCGAACACCGCTGTCCTGCGCGTAGCACCAAAAATTATTGTTTATTTCAAAAATTTTTTGACGCCGTGGTAATTAATCGATTTTAATTTTGAAAATTGCAAATGAAAGGTACAGTACACTTCTACAAGCAAAAAAAAATTCAACTTGCTATCTGCTTTATTTTCAGTCCTGTAACATTTTGAAAAAATTAATTTTTTTTGCGAAAGCTGGATTGCAAAATTTACTTTGCAAAATCTACTAAACCGGTCTTAATTAAATTTACAGTATTATTTTATTGTATCATATAGTTTTTCTGGGTGAAATATGAAGGTACTAAGTTTAGTATAAATGGTTGAAAAACGTAAAATGCAAATACTTGTTTTTGTATGGTTTTTTCGCAATTTTTGCTATTTTTCAAATTTTTAACCCATTCTATATTATAGGAAATTTAATTACGCAACTTTTATGTCAGTACAACTTTTCTCGAAAATGAACAGTTTTAAAGTTATAATCAAAAAACGAAGAAAATAATCGAATTTTTCCTTCCATTTTTGACATTTTGATTATTTAAACAATGTTCCGGACCTTTTTGAGAGGGAGGATAGCTCAAATATTATTATCTGATTCATTTTCAAGCAATTTCTGCAAAAAAATTTGAGTCACCTCTCAACGTCCATCTCAAAACAGATCCGCCCTGGACTATTAAAGATATTGCCAATTAGTGAAACTTGGTTACTATAATATTATTACAATTTTTTACTTCTTATTTACCTACTTATTACAGCTAATGTACATACTATATTATAAAATATAAATATATTATACTACTTAATGTTTATCAAGAACACATAGTGTATACATTTTACAAATAAAAATATTAATATTAATATTAAAATAAATGCATTCTTTTTTGTATTTTATTTTAGTTTTTTTGTTTTGTTTTTTGTTATGTTTTTTTTTTGTCACTACGATAGGATGTCAACCCGGTTCAACCCCGCGGAGGTTTAAATCCTCTTAGTGATTTTTTCTTTATTTTTTTTTTATTTATTTTTTTATTATTAATTTTTTTTATTTATTTTTTTTTATTTATTTTTTTTTATTTATTATTTTTTATTTATTTTTTTTGTTTCATGTCTTTATTTTTTTTTTTTATTTTTTTAATATTTTTTTTATTTTTTTAATTTTTTTAAACATATTTTACAAATACCTATAACTAATTACAATAATATTTTGCTATCTTAGTTGGTTGAAATATTATTTTCGAATAGTATTTTAATTAGCTAAGGTAGTCTATTGTCGTTTTTGTTTCAACTCCCATTGCATTAATTTTATTGTTATCCGACATATGTTTTGTACAAAATTAGTAAATTGTTGATGTATTAGTGGAAAATAAATATTCCTAGCATCGCTCTGAATAACTCAATGCATCTTGGGTTTATTGTTTGCCTTAATTACTGTCGAGAATCACTTTATCTTTCCTCGTTAGAGATCACTTAATGCATACTTTGCTATATTATTTTAGCATAATTGCCAATCGGTTGGTATCTTTTGAATAAGTTTAGTCTTCTTACAAGTCTCTCTGATGACGAGTAGATCAAGAAACACTTATAAGAGAATTGAAAGAGGCTCGAATTAAATCGAAACGCAACCGTCTATATTTACTTTTGTTTTAAGTTTATAATTCATGAAAAGGGTATAACAATGATGGTGATTTACACGGGTAAATTTTTAATAAAGGAAATAAAAATGTAGTATGTCAAAGTGTGTAAATAATTTATTCCTTTAGCTGAGCGCTTTCGACAGAAACGTCATCATCGGAGCTAATGCTAAAATAAAAAAAGAGATCTTGCAAGGAAAAGAAGTACAAAACTCTTTTTTTACTTACGTCAAATAGTAAAAAGTACCACCACAATAAATTGAGGTGTAATCATGTGCATCTTATGAATATAAATGTGATTTTTGATGCAAATGCTAACTTCTTTCTCCTCCGTACAACACCAAACAGTAAAAAACAGAAAAAACGGCCACATACACGTTGCACAGAAACATAAAAACTTTTTTGGACGATTGATCATTTTTGACTGTTTACCGTGACAGATTTTACGTCAGTAGGTGACATTTACTAGCAACTCGACGGCAAGTAATCCAACTCGACGGTAAGTACTCCAACTCGACGGTAAGTAATTCACTTACCGTCGAGTTAAAAAATCTCTTAATTTTAATTTATTTTTTGAAAGAATAAAGAAAACTAACGAATTATTTATTAGTATTGAAACTTATGGTACAATTTGTTAAATTATTTAATGAAATCCCACTTGTTTGGGCTGTGGTTTCACTTCTAACAGAAACTCCTGCAGAATCGCATACATTAGTAGTATTACTAGTATTGCACAATATTTTTTCGGCAAAATCTATTTTATTTTGAAGAGAATCTTCTACATAGCTTTCTGCCACTGTCGATGAACGCCAACCTCCATGACGCTTTAATCCGAGGACATCAATACCTTTATTAGCCAAAAGCGTTGCTGATGTCCTCCTGAACGAATGGCCAGTATAGTTCTCGGGATTAGGCAAATTTAAGAATTTGGCAATTTGAGAAGGCCAGCCCCCGATTGTCCCTTTCCCTATTACTTGAACACAACATTTTCCTTTGGCGTATCTTAAGAACAAATGATTTGATTTTACTTGTAATGGACGAAGTTTTATATACTTTTGCAGAATTTCTAAATATGGAATTTTATCGTCTGGTTTATTAACGACTGTAAAAGTACGCTGGATGTTCGTTTTTGTATTGGGTACTTTTACAATCATTAAACCATCGGTTTGTTGGATGTCATTCATAGTAATATTATATAATTCTTCCCTTCTACAGGCACCAGATATTCCCAATATCATTGCGACCTACAAATTATGAAAAAATCTTCATTAGAGTGTTTCTTTTACCTAAACTAGCTTATATTACCTTGTGAACTAGAAATTCTTCATCCGGTGCTTCCATCAGAAATTTTTCAAATTACTCCCGTGTAAAAATGCTCGCTTTCTTAGGCCTATAGCCAACATTTTTTCTCTTCAAATACGCGATCAAAGTTGAAAACTTGGAAATATCAATGCCATCATAAAGAAAAACGGTGGATTTAATCATTGAATATTCTGCCCAGAGGCTTCCAGGAGCTTTCAACTGCATATGTCTTTGAACGAAATATGCCAATAGAGTCTTTTCTTCGATTCTTAAATTCTTGCCTTCGCATCATTTTTTAAAACTTTGGTAGGTATTTTGATAACGGATTTTGGATTTTTCGGTAATAATTGCGGAACACCCTTCTTCCCAAGCCCGCTCAATTTCTTCAAATTCACTTTCGCTCATATTTTAATTTATAATAATCAAAATTGTACTTAAAATTATTGACAACTAAGTAAAAACTCAATTCTCCATTGTTGTTATGCACCCTAGTTACTACCTAACAACCAAGGTATCTATCTTGATAAAATGAATGAAACTAGTCAATATGACGAAAATGTTTAATTTTATAATTTATAATGGTATCAATCGTGCAAAAAACGTTATAAGCATGTCGAACCTTAAGGGTAACCGATCTCAGACAATAATTGGAGTCGTCGCACCGCTCCTCCTCCAAACAATTGTCTTCGATCGGTATAAAACCCTTACCGTTCTCCATACTTAATATACTATTTTTATGGTATGGGTGTAGGCATCACCCATCCATTCTTGGCCTAGTAGAGACAGCTGACTGACAAAGTCGGATATTAAAATCTGCTTTTATCTGTTCTGCCTTGACATTTGACGCTGACATTAAAATATGAATATTTTTAACATATTGAAAGGAAAATTGAAAATTTTTACAATGAAATTGATAAGGAAATGTACCTTAGATGTTTGTACTAATCAACTAATAAATTAATTGATAACATGATTGATTTTAAGACCAATTTGCCCAACATACATACACACCGTGTTAGATTAAAAAATAAAAACAGAAAATAATGAGAAAGATCAATTTTAATTGTGAGTTCTCAAATTCAATATTCCTGAAGATATTAGATAATTGAAATTATAGATTGAGATAATATTAGATTGTTGTTATTTATCATCTTTTTGTCAATTATGTAAGTCATTGAAATGACCTTGACTGGGTGTAAGGATATTTTATTAAGTTGAATCCCTAATGTTTATAGTAGAAATATTAAATGATTTTATTAAATGCTATTAAATGCTTATTTACACACTTTGACATACTACATTTTCATTTCCTTTATTCATTCAAGTGTGTACAAACTTATCAGTCTTTCATCTACAGCGTGTCTACTTAAGTTGGAAACATATGGGAAACTTTTTTATTATTAATTTTACGAAAAAAAGTTATTCTTCCTAAAAAGTTCTGCATGCTCTAAAACCTAAGATTCAATCATCATATATCAAATTTTGTCAATATTATACGAGGTCTGTCAAAAAATATGAATTCCGTTCAAGGGTAAAGTACCTTTATTTCTCTGAATATCGAAAATTCTTATTATAAAAAGTTGTTTGGAATTTAAAACCAAGATCAAATATCCAATTACATGCTTCCGATTGAAAAAAAAATTCTAAATTTTTCTCTTTATGCATACTTCGTTTTTATTAATTTATTACCCATATTATAACTCTTTTATTATTAATTTTACGAAAAAAAGCTATTCTTCATAAAAAGTTCTGCATGGTCTAATACCCAAGAAGCAACCTTCAGATATCACATTTTGTTAATTTTATACGAGGTATGTCAAAAAATATGAATTTCACTCAGGAGTAAAGTACCTTTATTTTTCACAATATTGAAAATTATTATTAAAAAAGTTGTTTAGAATTAAAAACTATGTTTCAATATGTAATTATATCCTTCTAATTAAAATTTTGTGAAATATAAAGGTGTACTATAATACTCATGAGCGAAATTCATATTTTTTGACACACCTCCTCTAAAATTAATAAAAGTTGATATATCATAGTTACATCTTATATTTTAGACAATGCAGAGCTTTTTATGAAGAATAACTTTTTTTCGTAAAATGAATAATACAAGAGTTATCATAAAGGTGATACAGTAGCGATCAACAGGTAGCCAAAACGCGTTCCAAGATTGCGGCTGTAATTTTGAATATTTTTTCGAGATATTTGGCACACGTATTCGTAATATAATAAAGAATGGCGGTACAGGGCCCAATTTGAAAAATATGTTAATATGTGGAAATTACTCTGTAATTAAATACAATATTAAAAAAACGAGCCTGTACCGCCATTAAGAAGAACAAAAAAATACACTTTCTTGACAAAAATGACACAAAATCTAGGCATCGGATAAAAAAGTTTATTTGAAGAAAGTGTATTTTTTTCTTGTTTTTAATGGCGGTACAGGCTCATTTTTTTAATAATGTATTTAATTACAGAGTAATTTCCACATACTAATATATTTTTCAAATTGGGCTCTGTACCGCCATTCTTTATTATATTACTAATACGTGTGCCAAATATCTCGAAAAAATATTCAAAATTACAGCCGCAATCTTGGAACGCGTTTTGGCTACCTGTTGATCGCTACTGTTTCCTCTTTTTGTAATAAATAAAAATGACGTTGGGTATGCATAAAGAGAAAAATTTGTAAAATATTTTTTTTATTAGAAGCATGTAATTACATATTTGATCTTGGTTTTTAATTCCAAACAACTTTTCATAATAAGAATTTTCGATATTCAGAGAAATAAAGGTATTTTACCCTTGAACGAAATTCATATTTTTGACATACCTCGTATAATATTGATCAAATTTGATATATGATGACTGAATCTTAGGTTCTAGAGCATGCAGAACTTTTTATGAAGAATAACTTTTTTTCGTAAAATTAATAATAAAAAAGTTTCCCATATGTTTCCAACTTAAGTAGACACGCTGTATATTTAAATTTTTAATGTATTAGTAGAATATAAATATTCCTAGCATCGCTCTGAGTTGCCTGATTATAGTGGGTTTACATTTTGTCTTAATCACTATAAACACTAACTTCATTTTCCCTTATAGTCCAGGAACCGAAGCTTTTCACCTCGCAATTTTTAAAGAATGGATCGATTTGCTTGAAAATTTGAGAATAAGTAGTAGTGGATAGTCCAAGGATCAAAATCTATGATCCGGCCGAAAGGCGCTTTTACCATCGGGGTGGTTGCCACCGCATCTCGGGGTGAAAATTTTGTATTATATTTTGGCCGCAAAACTTGATAAAAACGTTGATTCTAAGCAAAAAATGTTCTATACATTTTTTTGATAAAATTGATAGTGTCCGATTTATTCGCTATCGAAAGTGTTAGTTTTATATCGAAAAAATCACGAATTTACGATTCACTCAATTTTTGCCGTAAAAAAAATTTTTTCAAACCAAGTTCTTGGGAACTAAATAAGTTACAATTTCATTATTACCCTTTAACTACACGCGCTGGCGTATTTTGTACGCCAAATATAAGAATTCTACTGCAAATATATTTAAAAATTTAATTTTTGAACTTGTTTATCTCTCTAACCTATCACTGGAATATGCTTTACAATTTGGTTTTAGTTTCGTTATAATCGGCGTTCTGGGAAGATCGTAATTTACAGTTTAGTATTTGTTGTTTCCGGTGGTTGGCAATATACGCCACGATTATATTAATATAAGTAGTAATATAAGTTCATATTTCAATTGTGTTTTAGTCATTATGGCACAAAATATATTTTTCTTTATAAACAATACTTTTTCTCCTGTAAAAAATCACATTTCAAAAAAATTTTTATAAGTAATTTTATTTATCATGGAATCCAGTTATCTATGATTCCAGTTATAAATCCCAATTGGCTTACTGAGAAGGAACTCCAAGTATTCACTGATGCTGAATAAGGTTTATAACAAACAACAAGTGTATTTAAAAAAAAATAAACCAATCTGCTGTTTTTAAGTGTATTTTCTTTTGGCGTATAAAGTAGGCCACGCGTCTAGTTATGTTATAACTTAATGCGCGGGTAGTTAAAGGTTAAACATTTTTTTATATCTCTGATGCTAATTTTTCTATTCTGAAGAAAAAGCCATTTTTTTCCAAACTACAAAAATTCGTTATTCGCTTTTAACTCCATTTCTTTAAAAACCAATCATTCCATGCTAGTCAAACTTCTAGAAGCTACTAATATTACATAAATAAAGAAGACCAAATAAGGCAAATGAATAATTTTAATTAGGGTGGTGATTAGGGCGGTTGCTTCCGATCACTTTTTCGCTGAAAAAATACGGACTGACATTCTTTTCATTTTAAGTCGCTTAATTGTTGAGCTAGAGACTTTTTTTTTCTATTTTTGGAGATAGATGTTTTTAAATAATTTAAATTAGTTTCAACAAGTTATCCTTGAAAAATGCATAGTTTTCCCGTCTTTTCACTTTGAAACTAAAATATTTAGCATTTGACGAAGAAGAGCTAACATATAATAAAGTATAGCTCGATTACTATTGGTCTTAAAGAAAATTAAAAAAACGGTTTTGTTTATTTTTTCAAAAGCTGCTTTTTTGTTAAGTAAAGTTGTTTTGATAAAACGAAAACTTTTGGAGTTATTAGCAGAAAACCTATTAAAAACATTGATTTTTCGATATAAAACTAACACTTTCGATAGCGAATAAATCGAAAACTATTAATTTTATCACAAAAATATGTAGAGCGTTTTTTGCTTACAATGAATGTTTACCAACTTTGTGATCAAAATATAATAAAAAAATCCCATGCCCAGATGGGGTGGCAACCACCCTCATGGTGAAAGCGCCTTTCGGCTTCATATAGCTTTTGATAATTGGACTATCCACTACTTATTCTCAAATTTTCAAGCAAATCTATTCATTCTGTAAAAATTGCGAGGTTTTGTCCTATTTTAAGCTTCATTACTTGGACTATTGTTAGAGGTCGCTGAATGCATAATTTGGTATATTATTTTACAATAATGGCCCACCAGCCTGTATGTTTTGATTCAGTTCAGTATTATTATAAATATCCCTGATAACGAGTAGACCCAGAAACACGTGAAAGAGAACTATAAGAGACTTAAATTGAATCAAAAATCCAACCGTATATATTTATTTTGTTTCCCGCAGAGATAATTTATTTAACATTGTTCGATACAATAAATGTTTTTTGTTTAGTTTAGTTATAAAGCCTGTTTGTGATGTAGCTTACTAGCATGTAATGCATACATATTTTGTTTTATTTTAATAAAATTTGTTACCTTTCGTTTATTATTAAAAAATACATCAATATTTAGGTAATATTATTGTATAAAATATGCCGTAGAGGAATATAACTAAAATATGGATGTGTTTTTTAAATCGATTATTCATAATTTACTTTCTATTTTTACTATAAAGGGTACCATTTTTTTTATTTGAAATCAGACTCATCTACGATATTCATTTTTAGTGGACGGACTTTAGTGGACATAATTGTCCAATTTCTAAATCACCAAAAAATGAAGCACTTTGTGGGAAAAACCCTTTACTTTTTTAAAGTTTTAAAAAGCTTTATTTTTTTTATAAAAAAAAATGTCTAGCATTAAAAGTAAACAAGTAACGCTCAAAATAAAGTTGGTCCAATTTTTTGTTAAAAAAAATCGGGAAAATCACCCCCTAATTAGCATCTCAAATGAACTTAATCGTTACCACTTCACAAGTTGCTTTAGTCGTGTGTTTATTATTTATATGATCTGTAAGTTTCTTCCGTTCAGAGTCCTTATTTTTGAAAGGGCTGTAGTTGAAACGGCTTGCACGAATCACTAATCACGAGTATATGCACATTTTGAACAGCCGTCTCGTAACCAACTTTTGTCTTACAGAAAAGCAAAAAAATACAGCGTATTCAGAAAAGCAAATCCGACTTTTTTACAGTTAGATTTTTAGTATTTCGAATAATTTTGAAGTTATTTTATAAAAAGGCATTTGTTTCAAAATTAAGAATTTAAAAAAATTTACTTTAAAACCAATTTTTTTCAAAATAAACACTTTGAATAGATAAAACTTACATATCATATAAACACAACATAACTAAAGCAACTTGTGAAGCAGCAACGTTTAATTCCATTCCAGTTGCTAATTAGGGAGAGATTTTACCGTTTTTTTTTGCCAACCAAAAGAGATCAACTTTATTTTGAGCGTAATTTGCTTACATTTGATGCTAAAAATTTTTTTACAAAAACAGCAATAAAGCTTTTTTAACTTTAAAAAGTTGTAACGAGTTTTCCAAAAAAGGGCGTCATTTTTTGATTATTTCACGTTGAAATATTCTGTTTGGCATTTGGCGAATATAAACCTATTTTCGTTAGCTATAATTCTGCTTGTTCTAGGTTTAAATACCTCATGCATGCACCGTTTCTTTAAGATTTTTACAGGCTATATTTTTGCTAAGAATATTGTTTTCCATACAATATTTATTTTTTGAGTTATTTGCGAAAAACCGTCTAATAACGTGGTTATTTTCTTGAAAAATGAACATGGTCACTCACATATAACTCGAAAAGTATTGACTTAATGAAAAAACTCTATAGAATAAAAGTTGCTTGAAAGGTTATTCATTCATCAGTTTATGCATTTTTGGACTTAATTTGGACGTATATTTTTCACCCTTGTGAAGGGGTGAAACTTACCACCAGGGCAAAGGCACACATCGGCACAATATCGCTTTTTCTCTTTGACATGTTAGCTATGCGTATGTTAATTTTCATGTTAATCCCATAGGCCAGGGTACCTAATAAGACAAAAATATACCCTGTTCGTGACACTTTAACAGCCAGGATACTGAGGCGTTTTTCTCGACAGGTATTACCTATAAGAACAAATTGTAACTATTTGCTGCGTAGGATCTGGCGGCCATTTTTATTTATATACAATTTAGTGTCAAAAAACGGCCATTTTTCCTTTTTTCTTCGAATCAATGAAAAACAGTGAAACTTATTTTTTTTAGTGCAAACATCTTCGAGAGATATACTTATTTATTGTTAATATTTCTAAGAGTGAAAAAGGGTCGAAATTGCAAAAAAAAATAATTTCGCAATAACTGTTGTAAAAATTAGTGTAGTTTTTGTCAAATGAGGGTTCTTTAGTGCCTAATATAGGGATGGGAAAAACCTACCGGTTCAAACCTAAAACCGGTTTTTTACTTTGCAATAACCGGTTTTACCGGTTGTTTTTTTGTCCCGGTTAAAACCGGTTTTTCTTTTAAAAGTAACTTTTTAAAGTAAAAACCGGTTATTAGGTTTTTACGGTGATTAGGATTAGGTTAGGTATTATCTCGGATCCCAATCATAATGGGCGGGCATGTTTTCGACGCTAAAGTACCTGAGGGTCTTAAAAGTACCCGTGTTTTGGACGCTGCCAGAAAGTAAAGTTAGGACCGAAGGGTTGGGTCTTCCTCCTTTGGGTCTTTTAAATTTAGCGTGCAAATCATGCACATTCAACGGGGGGCATAAATTCCACTGATTTATTTATTTATTTATTTATTTATTTATTTATTTATTTATTTATAAAAATCCAAACAGGTCCTAAAACCTTTTTACATGGACAGTTATAATCATAAACTTTATATAACAAATATAACTAATATATACAGTCATTAGCACAACTATTGATAGGCAGATATAGAAGACTTTAACACAAAAACAGCTAGACTAATGATATCTATTATCCATCTACTAGTTTAAAGTGCTCTTGCACTATTTGTCTATAGCAACCAACTGACATTGTAAAATCAATGTTTTTTACTAAATTTATATTGTTCGCTAGTTTCAACATGGCCTCTAGAGGAGAGCAAACAGATGTTCTTATTTTTCCAAACAACAACTGATATCTCGTTGCTTTTCGAGGAACATTAAATGGTATCCGCATTCGTAAATCAATTGTACCTGAAATATTATTAATTATTTTATATAAAATCATTGCCATTACAAATTTGCGCCTACTAGTCAAAGACAAAACTTCAAATTCTTCCCTTAGCATGGTTGATCTTATGGTTCCATAATCAGGCCATCGATGATGTTTTTTGAAATACAAATAACGAAGAAACTTATTCTGAACTTTTTCTAGTGCCTCTAAATGTACTGTTGTTGTCCCCAAATAATGGAACCAAATTCTAATATTGGTCTAACTAAAGTATTATATAATATTTTTATACCCTTAATAC
Organism: Diabrotica virgifera virgifera; assembly: GCF_917563875.1. Taxonomy (NCBI): domain Eukaryota; kingdom Metazoa; phylum Arthropoda; class Insecta; order Coleoptera; family Chrysomelidae; genus Diabrotica; species Diabrotica virgifera. Next base: position 210,469,012 of record NC_065448.1, on the reverse strand, counting down.
TAGTAAAATCGCAAGTTTGTCGACATATAAAACCCAGCATACGGTTTGCTCGTTTTGCAGATTTACCAATATGTGTAGCAAATGACAGTTGATTATTATAAATCAAACCCAAATCCTTGACCTCACTGGTCCTTTTTAAAACATTCAGTCCTATTAAATAATCAAATACTATTGGTTCTCTTTTACGGGTAATAGACATAACGTAGCACTTATTTATATTGAATTTGATCTTATTATTGTCACCCCATAATAAAGTGTTCTCAATATCCCTTTGAATCATTACGCAATCCCTAACAGTTTGAATTATTTTGAATAACTTAAAATCATCTGCAAATAATAAGTAATCTGAATACTGGATGACTTTTGCTAAATCATTTATAAACATTAAGAACAAAAGTGGTCCAAGATTAGACCCTTGTGGTACTCCCGAGTTAGCCTTAAATTTACCAGAAGTATTTCCATTGTGTTTTACAACAAAACTTCTATTCTGCAAATAACTTTTAAATAACTTTATTAGATTATCAGATAAGCCAAAATTACATAACTTTCTTAAAAGAACATCGTGTTTTACTTTATCAAAGGCTTTTTCGAAATCCGTATACACTACATCCAATTGCAATTGTTTTTCTAACGCATTGTTTGCAGACTCGGTGAATGAAATAAAACTTGTGTTTATCGAGCGACCCGACATAAAACCATGTTGATGATCATTAATACTATTTTTGACGTGATTATATACATGAGCATGCAATATTTGTTCGAAAATTTTTGATGGAGCACACATAATAGCGACTCCTCTATAATTTTCAATATCTCTTTTGTTACCCGCCTTAAATATTGGAGTAATTGAAGATAGTTTCCATTTTTCTGGAAATTTTGAATAAGTTATTATTAGATTAAAAATATGTAATAATGGTAACTTTAACCACTCTTGGCATGCCTTTAAAATATACGGGGGGATGCCATCTATACCGGCAGCTTTCTTTGGTTTCAACTTTTTGACTGCATTATCATAATCTACGCTTGTTATTGATGGTAAATTCAAAATATTGTTATTACTAATAATATTTGTAAAATTAGTGTTATAGCTAGAAATGTCGGTAGAATAAACAGATTCAAAATACTTCGCAAACTCATTAGCAGTATCACTCTGATTTATTTCTTTACCCCCAAAATAAAATATTTCTGTTTGATTAGATTTAGAATTCTTATTATTAATGAAATTCCAGAAATTGTTAAACTCATTTTCTATATTTTCCTCAATTTGCCGTATATATTTCCTGTGCTCTATGTTAATTAATAATTTCAGTTTTTTTTCTGGTCTCTATAAATTGATTGCTAAAATAAATTGAAACATGACTTAACTTTCTAAAATTATTTTTTTGTTTGAGCAACTTTTTGATATCAGGCGTAAACCATTTCGGAAAATTAGAATAATTCTTGTAAATATTATATTGTGGTGCAGATCCTTCAAATATATTAAGTACTTTTGAGTAAAAGATATCTAGAGCTTTATCTACCTCTATTTCCTCTGTTACAGCTTCCCACGTCATATTTCTCATCAAATCACACATCAAATCAAAATTTGCTTTTTTAAAATTAAATCTATTACCAACTAACTTATCTGTTTGTCTAAAACTTGATACTGTAAATGAAAGTTGAATTTCCAGAGATGGATGTAATTTATCTTCCTTTACTAACGGTAACTGCTCTTGACATACCTTACAACTATTTATATTATCTGCAGATGCTACTACTTGATCTAAAGTTTTGCCCTGCCAGTTTTTTACATTGTTATAAAGCAAAAATGAATTAAAATTTAAAAACTCAATCATACTTTTAAACTTAGCACTTCCATTAGTAAAATCTAGATTTTCGGTTCCTTTAATTTCTGCAATATTGAAGTCGCGTAAGAGCTGATGTAGAGTAAGAGGTAGAATAGGATTTATTCGGTGAGACATTCTGTATAGTAACATCTGATATGATGTGGAAATGGAAATTTCAACGTTAGTAAGTAATCGTGGTAAAATTTTGCTCAAAGTGAACAGTTTTACTTTTTCTCAAGATAAAGTTCTAAAATCGGGAGAAACGTATTGGAGGTGCGTTTTCATCTTATGCAAGCTTGGTATCGTAATATCGGCAGTTGTGGCTTAATTCGGGAATATAAATTGGCAGACAGTGAAATATCTAAATGGCTGAAATATATTTTTGGGCTGCCATTTTTACCTCCCTCAGAAGTCGAAGAATCTTTCAAATATGATTTTATGGCTATTCAACCAAAGGATGCAAAAATTGAAAAGTTTTCCGACTACTTATTGGACAACTACATTGGCGACCACGCAACATTTCCGCCGGAGATGTGGGCTACGATGAGTGAGAGTTTAGAATTAACAACTAATGCTTGTGAATCGTTCCACTCGCGTTTTAATGATAATTTTTACCATGCTCATCCAAACATTTTCCATTTTACTGATGTTTTAAAAAATTTTCAAACTGAAACTTACATTAAAATTAATAGTGTCCATGAAAGTAATAGACTTAAAGATCCAAAGAGTAGAAAAAAAATTATGTTCGTTAGAGATAGGATACATGAGTATCAAACTAACTGTATCGATCGATACCATTTCGTAAAATGTATGTCGTATTTATTTCAAAGTGACAAATAAACATTATCAAGCTTAATCTCTAGAATTTTATTACCTGACTTTCCATTTACATTTCAATTAGACCCAGCGTCCAAATCATGTATGCAGAAACCGGTAATTTTATTTTTCAGCGTCGAATTTTAAATTTAGCGTCCAAATCATGCACGCCCATCATAATTATTATTCTCAAGTAATTAGTCCAAACCAAACCATAATTCAAATTTTATTTTATTTTATAAAATACAGAAGCAAACTGAAAGTGCAATCTCATATGTACCAGAAACAATTATTAAGTTTTATTATAATATTTCCTTGAGAAGGTATTTGTAATAATAATATTTACATAAGAAGTGATCTGGTTGAATTAGACGCAAACATCATCTATTTTTCACCCTTAACTCTTGACATTGAAAGTGGGTGAATGACTTTTTCCGATTACCAAAAATAATGCTCTGACTATGAATATCGAATTACTGATTACGAATACGAATCTCCAAGAATTTCGCTACGTTTTCAAAACGATACACTCATACAGGAAGCATTAAGTGAGTTAAAATGTACCTATTTTACAAATATACAAACGTGTTAAAAGTAATACATGTTCTTTCGATAGTACTAATTTTGATCATATTGATATCGAGTCAAATGGAGTATCGCAAACTAAAGTGTATTGTAAATGTAACTTTGTAACCTATTGGATTAAAAAAACCGAAAACCGGTTGTTCCAAAAACCGTTTTTTTTTGGCGGGTTATAACCGCCAGGTTAAACCGTAAGCAAAAAAAACGGTATAACCGAAAACCGGTGTTTTGTCAAAAACCGCCATCCCTAGCCTAATATGTGATAAAAATTTCGCAGCGATTCATTCAATTGTTTAAATTTTATTCAAATTGTTTATCCCAGAGAGCTTTTTTTTTCAATAACATAAGTCAGAAAAAAACGATTTTTGAACTATTATATGGGTGTCAAAAATGAAAGAGCATCAGCTAAACTTTTAAATTGCTTTAAAAAAAGTGAATAAAAAATGCATGTATTAGTAATAAATAATTATGCAAAAGTACCGTCAATTTTTCCTTATAAACTTTTTGAATTACTTTTTTTTAAACTTTATTTTTTACCGTATTTATTGTGCACAACTACCAAGTAATGCTATGTATATAATAATTGATAGCAAATTGTAATAAATATATATTATTTAATATATAAAAAGATTATAAGGAAACATTAACGATACTGTTGCATAATTTATTACTAATAAATGCATTTTTTTACTTTTTATAAACCAATTTGAAATTATAACTCATGTTCTATCATTTGACATCTGTAGAATGATTCTAACATATTTTTTCTGACTTATATTATTGCAAAAAAAAACTCTCTGGGAAAGACAATTTAAATAAAATTTAAACAACTGAATGAATCTGAAAGCTGTAGACTAATTTTTACAATATTTACTGCAAATATAATTTTTTGCAATTTCAATCTTTTTTCGCAATTATACTAACAATAAATGAGAATATTAAACTTTGCAATACGCCATTTTAAAGCTTTTTCCTTGCTCTCGAAGAAACAACGCTTCCGTACCCTGGCTGCTGATTGCTGAAGTGTCATGGAAAAAACCTTATTACCCTGGACTACAAGCGGTTCTTTAAAATTTACAGCAAAAACCGTGAAAAACGTACTATTTTATATGTTTAACTGTAAGTAATTCCTTCACGCCAATGAGGATCCCAGCTCCCAAGTCAACACTTTAACTTGTGTGCATTAGACAAAATCTATTTGCCACAAAACAAACACTTTAACTTACAGAATGTATAATATTCTGATTGTTAAATAAATCAAGATTAAAAAAATATATGTTTCGCTTACTGTAAAGGTAAAAACGAAGCAAATAGATAATTGCAAGGCATATCTTAGTGCCAATGCCAAGTATTTAATTTATCGCCTGAATATTTTTAAAATTAAATTCCTCTGACGATTCACACATTCAACCAATCTTATGTTCCGTTTTAAATTGAAATTCATATCGGTCTTCTCCTTGCAATTTCAACTCTCAGCGCAAAAAGCAGTGCCTTATTCGAAATATTTATTTTTCTCCATTTCGCGTCAGCTCTAGAGCCTTTTTTTTGTTTAGATTTATCTTTTTCTTTTGCTCACTAACATTCGCTTAAACAAATATACAAAATGCGTGTATTTAAAATGGTAGGCGTATAAGGCGCGGAGAGGAAATATTTTTACAAGTAGAAATAGGCTGGTTAATGCTTCTTCTTCTTCTTTCTACTTTATAAATAGGCTCGTTTTACTTCGGTCTTTAGCCTCAGTTGACGTTGTCTCTCCATCTTTTTCTCGGTCGTCCCAATGATTTTCTTCCATTTGGCGATTTGTCTCTTGCTATTCGTACTGTTCCATTTTCTGTCATTCTTTCTATGTGTTAATTTCATTCTATTTTTCTTCTTTTGGTCCACATTTTTTTATTAGAAATAACCCGCATCAACCACAAAAGGTTATTAGCGGTGGTACAATACATATTTAATTAATATAAAATACAAACTATAGAGATTTTACAAAGTTGATTTTAATTTATAATTGTTCGTAACGTTAGTACTCATATTTGGTTATAGAATTTAGTTTCTTTTAAAAACTGAAAGATTTTGTCACAATCACAATCTAGTGCACACTTAATATAACTTGGTAGTCCAGTAGCTTGTCTTTCCAGTTGATATAGTGGACAGTATATAATAATCAAAATTTGTGGTATGAATCAAATTGTTTTAAGTTATATTTTTTGTTGTTTTTAAAGTTTTTTTCTTGTAGATATATACTTTGTGGGTTTATTTATTTTATTAGAATTTGAAGTGTGTGTAAATAATTCTTGTAATTTCCACTAAATAATATCCATTTCTTGTTAATATTTATTTTATTGATTTTTTTTAATTGCCGTTTCCTTGAGAAACATCTGTATCTTCGGAGTTGTCATCATTTTCAATTTGTTCTAGATTTAGTTGACGATGTATTTTCTTCTTTATTCGTGTAATTCTAGATTTAATGCGTCTGTCTTCGAGTTTGGGGTAGATTTCTGTTAGTATTGTTAATATCCCTGTTATGTTTTCCATGTATCTTGTGCGATATTTAATGGATTGGGGGAACCATGTGCATCATCCAGAAATCTGACTATCTCTGCATAGTTTAAATTAAGCTGGGTTGAAGCTTCATCAATAAATTCCTTTGCAGGTTGGATAAGTGATTCTGTAGAAACTGTTTCTCCTGTTTTTGTATCAGATTTAGTGGCTCTAGGCTTTTTTATTGATATTGCTTTTGGTTTCGTAAAAACTACTTCTGTGTTTTCTACCGGTGGTGTACTAAGTGGAGTCGATATTTCAGAATGAGAACGTTTCGGTCCAGTAATTTCTGTATGGAGTTCTTGGGACTCCATTACTTCACAAGTGTTTTCCATTTGATTCTAAGCAGAGTGATTTTTGTTTTCTGCTATTGCACTAAAGGAAGGAATAGAGTCTTGGTCAGTTTGGGATGTAGGTATGGATGGGTTTGGCTGTATGGCCGTATTGGTATATGTTGAGGCTATAATATGATTAGATTGATGACAGAGATAGCAGGTGAGTCAATCAGAAAGAAAGATTCGGTAAGACCGAATTCGGTATTATCGAAGTCAATGAGAATTGTTTCAGGAATGACAAGATTGTCGACAGGTGTATAGTACGCCTGTCTACGGAAGCTTAATATATGACTATATTGAGGGTCTCGAATTCCCGCTCTTAACAAAGACATCGGTGAAAGAAGATGAAAGCTCTTCTCAGCAAGATATTTTTCGACCATGTGATGAGGAATAGTCGGACAGACATTAGACAACAGTAACCTATTAGCAGGAGTGACTAATCTTCTCGCTCTAATAACATTCTCTCCTATTTTTACTCTTCCGTGGTCTGTTAAAACATTGTTAACAATTTCTTTGCTGGAGACCTAGATGCAGACTCTGCCGTTATAAATTCGCGATGAAAAGAGCACATTTTTGGGCTGTACCTACTAGTGATCCTATTGCTGTAACGTAGTCTTCTTATTTTAATGTGTCTACTGCTGGTATAATAATGGCTTGTTCTTTGACAGGGAATATAGCTGCTTTCTGTTGGGTAATTGTAGAGTAAGATGGTGTTTGTTGATCGGGTAACATTGGAGGACCCCTGTAGCCAGAAGTACCAGCCATCGGATAAAATTTTTAAATACTTTTTATTTAAAGTCTCTTATTTCGTTTCATTATATTGTAATTGGGTCGGTACGACTCTGTTACTTACAAAGTATTTAACTTGTCGAAGATAAGCCAAAAAACAAGTTTTTGTTAATCGACTTCGAATTTACAAAATTGTATGACTGGATTGAAATTCGTAATTCTATAAGATTTTGATGAAACCGTAAATATATTGATAAAAGTACTTACGGCAATCAAATCACCACTAATAACTAAACTACTGGTTATGTTTCTTATAATTAATTTAAAGATTTACTATAGAAAAATGATGAAAAACTTGGAGACTAAATTTAGGTGTACTTAATTAATTAAGTTCAGGAACGCACTCATTCTGGTCCACATGTTTATTTCCTCTATACCACATCTTGCTCGTATTTTCTCACTGCTTACTCTATCTCTTAGAGTTTAGTTTGTTCATTTAGTTTCACTGTAGAAAGATCATGCACCCGTGCATGATCTTTCTGTCCGAAGTCCTTGCTGTTATTGTCAATTGTCCTTGTCCTTGTCCTTGTAAGCCCTTTTTGTCAATTTGAGTGTTGTATTTAAAAGATTTTGTTGTTCTATAATCGTATATCTTTCTTATCTCCTTTCTTGAAGAAAATCAGCATGATCGCTCTCCTTCATTCTTCTGATATTATGTTCGTGGTGATTATTTTTTGAATAAGAAGTTGCAGTTGTCATTTGACATTTCTGCCACAAAGGTATCTTCTTTTATGTATTCTATTTCAACTAGTTCTTTCATTTCGCTTCTTTTTTGTCTTATGAAGCGCCAAATTTGTTTCTGTTGTCTGTAGAAATCCGTATATTTCGCTATATACAGGGTGTAACAAAAATACAGGTCATAAAGTTTACCACATATTCTGGGACCAAAAACAGTTCGATTTAACCTAACTTACCTTAGTACAAATGTGCACATAAAAAAAGTTACAGCCCTTTGAAGTTACAAAATGAAAATCGATTTTTTCCAATATATCGAAAACTATTAGAGATTTTTTATTAAAAATGGACACGTAGCATTCTTATGGCAGTAGTGTCTTAAGAAAAAATTAAAGTGAAATTTGGACACTCCATAAAATGTTATGGGGGTTTTGTTCTTTAAATTCCCCCAAACTTTTATGTACGTTCCAATTTAATTATTATTGTAGTACCATTAGTTAAACACAATGTTTTAAAAACTTTTTTACCTCTTAGTACTTTTTCGAAAAGTCAGTTTTTATCGAGATATTTTGAATATTTGTCAAATCCACCACATATTTGTATATGGTTAAGTACGGTTATGGAGACTTGGTAATAACATGAAAATTTATTTATGATTTACATTTTTAGGTATATTTTGAACCATACTAAAAAAGAAGCCACATCTCGATAAAAGGTGCCTTATCGAAACAATACAAAGAGGCAAAAAAGTTTTAAAAACACTGTGTTTAATTAATGGTACCGCAGTAATAGTTTAATTGGAACGTATACAAACATTTGGGGGGTTTAAAGGTACAATACCCCCATAAAATTTGTATGTAAACATACTTAAAACGAACTCGCAACTCGATAAAAACTGCCTTATCAAAAAAATACTAAGAGGCAAAAAAGTTTTAAAAATATTGAATTTAATTAATGGTACCACAACAATAATTTAATTGGAACGTACACAAAAGTTTGGGAGGGTTTAAGGGAAGAAAACCCCCATAAAATTTTTATGGGGTGCACAAATTTGACTATAATTTTTCTTTAAGATGCTCCTTGTATAAAAATGTCACATGTCCATTTTCAATAAAAAATCTCTAACAGTTTTCGATATACTCGAAAAAATCTATTTTCATTTTGTAACTTCAAAGGGCTGTAACTTTTTTTATGTGCATATTTGTACTAAGGTAAGTTAGGTTCATTCGAACTATTTTTGGTCCCAGAATATGTGATTTAATTTATGACCTGTATTTTTGTTACACCCTGTATATAATGGATTACAATATTTCCCAGACATAGTGACAAATACCAAGTGAAGTATATAAAAACGTTATAAAATAAAATGTATGAAGCTTCATCACCAATTCACACATAAAACTTTTAACGAAGACGACAGAGAATCAGACAACAAATAAAAGGCAGAGCGTTTTCCAAGGAAAAATGGATCAGAGGTGCTTAGTAACGGTCTCTAAGACAGCCACGCATCACCCTATATGTAAACCGGGAGATATTAACAGAAGTTCAACCACGATTTTCTAAGTCCTGCCCTTTGCAATACTGGAAGGTTAGAGAAGGTACTTACAATTTGTGGAAAAATCCACGGGTTTCCTGTGACATTTTCCTGTGAAAATTAGATTTTCCATGAAAAAAAAAATGGGAGTTGCGATGAATTTTTAAGTCCTGCCATATCCATAGAATAACAGGACACTATCTATTTTATGAAGAAAATTTTTTGGGCAGGACGGTTGCAAAAGGACTGAGGGAGTATACAGATATACAAACATTTATGAAAATAATGAAATTTTCATAATTTTATAAGTCCTGCCAACTTAATAAATTAATCATATCTATTTCAAAATGACCAAAAAAAAATATTGGCATGACGTCACCTAATGTTTAACTGCACTTGTTTCTTGGAAAATTCTGTATAAAATTTTCACTCTGGTTCCGTGATTTTCTAAGTCATAAAATAAATTTTGTTATAAAATAAATAATTTCAGTAGACATTATTCAAAATGGCAGGATGTTTAGTTACACCCTTTTTACTATATATAGTTAAAAAATTTGTAAGAAAATTCGTGGAAAATTACACGATTTTCTAAGTCATGCCATTTCGCACATATCTCAAGAAGATTAATATAAATCTATTTTTAAAGAGGCAGGATGGTTGTATAGTTATTTCGTATAAAAAAATTAAATTGTGTGTCTGTAAAATTATCTCAGGGTGTTATACAAACATATTCATATCACCACAATTTTCTGAGTCATACCATGTCGAGTATGCTTAAAAAACACTAATCTAAAACCGTTTACAACTTGGCAAAATAACCGCAAAGATGAATAATACAAAAAATTAATTTGTATATCATTAAAACAATCGTATCCTATTAAATAATATTATTTTCCTGAATAATGTCTCGGAATTTTTACACACTTTTCAAATCTAATAGCAAACTGTAACATCTTTATTTTAAGTGATTAGATCATACTTTTATCTAAGTAAACGCAATAAAAGTAAATAAACAATTTTTACAATGTATTGGTTATAGTAGGGAATTTACCTACCCATTATATTATACAGGGTGCCCAGAAGCTCTCATAACAAACGAAAGCCGGAGACTACTCAGATAATTTTAAGAAAATTTAACTCAATTCACCTAGTTCAAAAATGCTTCCGTGGGAAGCTAAAGCTCTTTAAAGATGGCGTCTTGTAATTCATCATCGTCATAATTCAACCCGGATCTATCCACTGCTGGATATAGGTCTCTCTCAGTCTGCTCCATGCATTTCTGTCCTGTGCTGTCTGCATCAAGTTTCTGTCGATCTGTTTGATGTCATCAGACCATCTGGTTGGCGGACGACCTCTACTTCGATATGCTACGTCTAGAAGAAGCATATCGAAGTCTTGTAATTAGTTTCTTTAAAATAGCTGCAGAAGGCTTTTATTTGGAAAAACGAAAACTGGTACACTTATTTATCTTCCAGAGGTCAATTGTCAATTGTCAATTTTTAGTACCGGTCATAGGGGTCCGTTTTGGGTACGGAAACGGATATTTTATCGAATAACTTTTCTGTCTAACTTTTGAGCATTTCTGACACTGGATTATTAAATTCTGGGATAGTTTTATACTAAAAGGTACTTTTGCTTTAACTCAGAAGAATACGCAGTGTTCTAGAAAAATCGATTTGAAAAATTTTTCGTTTTTTGGTTTTTTGAATTTCAAAGAATTTAGAAAAATTCTATTTAGGAAAACGAAAACTGCTACGTTTATTTCTCTTCCAGAGATGAATCGATTTTATCAATTGTGAATTTCTAGTACTGGTCATAGGCATCCGTCTTGGGTAGAACAACGGATATTTTATCTCATAACTTATTGGTCTTTAAATTTTTAGACATTTTTGAGAGTAGAGTATTAAATTATGGGGTATTCTAGTACTAAAAGTTACTCTTGCTTTAAGTCGGCAAATACACCGTTTTTTTTATTTTTTTTTTAATTTTTCGAATTCAAATAAAAGGTGTACAATATAAAAATGGGTTAAAATTGCATTTCAGTGCGTAACATGCATCCAAAAGTGCATAAACCTGTCAAAATCAGTGTATTAAGGGCAAAATTGTGTTATTTGGGAGGTTTATGGAGTTACGAATACGCAAGCAGAACCGACCTCCGAATCACCTAGTGCCCAGAGTTGCTGCTAAGGCACGTCATCTGGAGTTTCGTGGAATCACTTTAGTGTCTGAAAGCCTCGAAATTTAAGAATATGGCGTGTATGTTAGTCACCCCGAGCACTAGGTAAAGATCTGTTCTAATGTGACATTCTTGTTCAGAAACCCCAAAAACCACCTGAGTAATCTGTCTGTATCAATTTACTGCCGAAATTAATATATAAATATGGTACAGAAAATGCTTAACAAATAAAAAGGTACCATAAAATACCATTTTATTATAATACTAAAATACAGGGTGTTCCATTTAAGAAAACTCAGAAAATACTCATTCCGAGTTTCAACCAACCCCGTATACTAAAATTAAACATTTTGGTATACTATTAATAACTGACAATAGTAGACTATATTAAAAATCGTTTAAACATAAATTAATAGAAGTTTGGATATCAAATCACTAACAATATGTATAAGGTGTGAATGTTCCTACAAAATTAACAAAAAAACGTAATTATATTTTAAACTACTTCGTATAATATTTCAATACACTATATTTTATTAAAGAGAACATCGAGTAGAGTCCAAAAACGTAAAAATATACAGGGTATTCCATTAAAAAAAAAACATAAATTTGTGTCACCCTTTGAAAACGGGTAGCCCTGTATATTAGAAAATACTGTTATATCATAGTCCTATCTGTGGCCCATGTTTTACCTAAATAACTTTTTTCGTATATCTTACGACAAACGAGTAATTGGACTTTGTCACACTAATGCCCCACCCTGTATACAAAATAACCATAAAACCATCCTGCCTCTTTGTAAATAGACTGATATAAAGATTCTTGAAACATTTGCAAAATGGCATGACTCAGAAAATCGTTGACTTTTTCACGAATTTTCTTACAAATCTAGGACTCCTGCCGTCCTACAAGAACCGTTTAACCTTCCTGCCGAGTACCGAAAAGGTATTGATTGTATTTTAGTATTATAACTTTTTAAAGGCAGGACTAAGAAAATCACGGAATCAGGGTGAAAATTTTCTGCAGAATTTTCTAAGGGACAAGTATACTTAAACATTAGGACACGTCATGCCAATATTTTTTTTGATCATTTTGAAATAAATATGTCTAGTTTATTTAGTTGGCAGGACCTAGAAAATTATGAAAATTTCATTATTTTCCTTACATGTTTGTATATATATACTCCGTTACCCCGTTTGCAACCCTCCTGCTAAAAAAAAATTTCTTCATAAAATCAATAGTATCCTGTCTATCTACGGATATGGCAGGACTTAGAAATTCATCGCAAAACCCTATTTTTATTTTTTGGGAAAATCTAATTTTTACAGGAAAATGTCAGAGGAAATTTGTGGATGTTTCCACAGATTCTAAGTACATCGTCTACCCTTCCAGTATTGCAAATGGCAGGACTTACAAAATCGTGGCTGAACTTCTGTACAATATCTCCCAGTCTAATGTGCGAACTTGTCGTTCCCGATATTAAGCAAATGTAATGATTTTTCGTTAAATTACTGTTGAATTTTACCATCTATGATTCTGATTCTCATGATATCGAATATATGACGGTGTTTTTCTGCAGAATATGATGTAATTTGCTTTTGAGTGTCTCAATGTTGTTTACTATACTGAGAGACGCGGTTTTATTTCAAAGAGCCAAATCGCTGAGGGGCGACTGGGGTCGAGTTTTGTTTATATAACTCATTCGTTTGCATCGAGTGGGCCACCTGCGGAAATGCTGAGACGGTTATTATCATGAGAAAATATTGAGCTAGGGAAGAGTCATCAGCATTTTGCTTGTTGATCCGTATTTGCCAGGAAAAAATCACCGCCTTCTCTAGGCGTTATTAGTATTTGCTTTGATTTTTTTTTTATTTGTTGTTGAGATGAGGAGTGGAAATTGGATAATTTTTGATTGGTAAAACCTGACATGGTTGAGTAGGGTAAAATGATAGGAAATGGGATAAGTTTGGATTTGGAGCTATTCCGCGAGATATGTGACATCAGATCTGGAGAGTCTAGAGTGAAAGAGGTGTGCTTTCATCGGCTTCGGAATATATATTTAAAGTCAATTAAGCACCCTCCCCCTAGATCTCTGAGACTAGAGCTACCGAGGCACTCCGAAAAGTTACTTAGCACAAAGTATATATTTATGATTGTAAAATTTGTTGTGTTACATAAAATGGCGCCCACCGTCGAAGCTTTGGCATTTGACATCTTCTTCTGCTTAAAGTGCCTATCCGTTCCGGACGTTGGCGATCATCATGGCTATCTTGACTTTGTTTACCGCAGCGCGGAACAATTCAGTGGTAGTCGTGTTATACCACTTTCGTAAATTTTGAAGCCAGGAAATGCGTCTTCTTCCCGGTCCGCTTTTACCATTTACCTTCCCTTGGAGAATCAGTTGGAGAAGGCCGTAACGTTCTTGATTTCTCATTATATGTCCTAGATATTCTAATTTTTTTGTTTTGATGGTTATGAGAATTTCACACACTTTCCCCATTCTACGCAGGACTTTCACATTAGTAATTCGGTCAACCCAGGATACACGTAAGATGCGCCTATAATACCACATTTTGAAAGCTTCGAGCCGATTCATAGATGCAACAGTTAGTGTCCACGATTCCGTTCCGTGGAGCAGAACTGTGAATATGTAACATTTCAACAGACGGTATTTGGTTTTTAATGATATGTCTCGACTGTTGAAAATGGGTCTCATTCTAACGTATGCTGATTTGGCTTTTATAATTCGCTGTTTAATTTCTGTCGAGTGGCCCCATTGGCTATTTAAATTCGTGTCCAGATATGTATATTGCTTAACTCTTTCGATATTCTGTTGGTTGATTGTAAGTAGAGCGTTTAGTATTGGTTTTTTACTAATTGTCATAAATTTGGTCTCCTTTATGTTTAGAGCTAGTCTGTATCTGTTGCTGACTTCTGTTATACGATTTGTTAATATCTGTAAATTATTCAGATTATCGGCAAAAACTATGGTGTCATCTGTATATCTAATGTTATTTAACCGTTCACCATTTATTAATATTCCCTTCGCACAACCGTCTAAAGCTTCCTTAAATACCAATTCAGAGTAAATATTGAATAGTAGTGGATAAAATACAATCCTGTCGTACTCCTCGTTCTATTGGAATTTTATCAGTCAATTGGTCTTCTTGATTTTGGCCGTCTGAGTGTAATACATGTTTCTGATAATTCTCAGAGCTGTGTTTTGTAAATTCCAATATTTTGAATTAGAGTTCTTAATTTGTCATTTGACGTGTTAATGGTTCCATATTTTTTTGCACGTGTCACCAATAGGATTGCTACAATATGAGCAATAAAACCCATCAAATTTTAAAAATTTCGTGGGTGAATAATTTTATTAATATCGAGCAGGAGCGGCCCGTCGGGGTAGGCGAGGTAGGCGCCGCCTAACCTCTTCAAATGTACAATAATATAAATTATTATTATAAATTATTTATTTCAAAATTGTTAAATTTTGACACAATACCTACAATAAAAAAAACTACTTTTTAATTGTAATTATTGTACTTTCCCAAATTGTAATATTATTGTACTCCCCTTGTAGTAGTAGTATTAAGCTCTATATATTCATTGGTAATGCACTTTTAAACGGCGCCTAGAATAGAACGACGATGCAACAAAATTGATGTGCCATCTCGCTCTTTACGCCACCTAAAGCCCTTAAGTTCTGGCGGTACTGGGCCATAATTTTCACGAATTTCTTAGGAAGCTAGGCACCAGATTTTGTAGCCTACAGGCTTTCAGCATAACAAAATCGCTCACATCTCAGTAGATTCTCTTATGTGTTGTGAAATTATTTTAAATTGTTTTTTGATTTGGGCTCTTACTAGGTTAAGTATTCAATAAAAAAAACAGGCAAATTTAAGATTGGTCTATTGAAGGGAATGTTAATTTAATAGTAATTCACCAACAACATAGTGTAATAATCAGTCGATTATATTTTATTTTTATTGTGTTTCAATACAATTTTGATAATGTAAAGTTAAAATGACGAATTTTCTTTGTTACATTTGATTATACACTGAGAGAACAATTTCTTTTCTCCTAAAACAGTGATCTGTTTGAGCTGTCTTTCTTAAAAGTTACAATATCATATTAACTTAAACATACCGCTTCACATAGAAAGAGACGAGTTTTTTAAACACAACTCAATAATTTCTTACAGATAATTTCTTCAATACTAAGAAATGCATTAATGGTTACATTTTAATTTTCTTATCCTGAAGTTTTTGTTTCTTAAATTGAAAACTACAAATATTTGCAGTATAAGAAATATATGTTAAATTAATCCATATCTACATTTGTGAACAAGAAATTTTCTTGCAATCAAATAAATAATTTAAACCACAAGAAATAATTCTTCAGAAATACCCTCTATAGTAACTGTGGTTATTAAATAAAAACTTTATCATTAATGCCGATATGTTAATTGCAAAGATATTTTCTTCCACAAAAGAATTGCGCTGTAACCATTATTCACTATTTGTGTTTGAATTTCAGTGTCTGACAAGATGGCGTGGCATTAGTTCATTTTCATAGATGGATTTTGGATTTTTTGGTATTCTTTAAAATCTAAGGGATAGTTTGAAGGTACGTACATGTACATTGGTATTAAATAAAAGTAAATTGATTAATTTAAGATGTAAAAATAATATTGTTGCATATCCGAATAAGTAGTTCTAAAAGAAACATAATTGTATCTTTATATGCATTTTAGATATCTATATTGATGGACAACTCTGAAAGAAAGGATCTTATTCTAACTGGGAAAATAAGCCACAATTTAACTTAAAAAATGATTTTATTGACGTTTCGACTTCCACCTCGGAGAGAATAATATATCTAAAAAAAACACAGTAAAATCCATTACAAAAGGTAGATTTAAAATCCCTCAAAATGGCTACATCAAAATCACAACATAACTAGTTTTCAACTGGTTTACCAGTCATCATCAGTGCTTACGTTCAATTATTTTTTTAATAATAGATCTAACATAAAGCTTCAAAACAATATTGAAAGGAGCTATTAACCAACTAGGGGCTTGCATAAATGGTAGAACTGTATACAGGTAAGTTCCTTTATAAAAATATGTATACTTATGTATAAACTATAATATGTTTTTTGAATTGATCGTCTTCTATATACAATCCTACAATTCAGAGTTATATCAAACATGGCGTGTGCTTTATTTGTCATAAAAAAATATTAGTTAGTCTAAAAGAAACATCTTAACGATTAAGAACTTTTATTGTCGAAAACTGAAAAAGTTAATAAGTATAAAATAACTTAAGATGTAAACTAATAATACTTTCCTGTGATAAAATTTTTTAATGATTAGGTTTGCTGTCTCTTTTAGATTATATAAATAAATAAAATTACAATATATGTCTGCTTCAATGTTTTACATTGGTTGTATTTTTCTTCTTATTTTAGCTGAACAATGTCTATTGTTTGATATTATACAGATATATTAACAAAAATTGTAGGATAAATAAAGCCATGTTTGAACTAAATATGATTGATTATTAGTTGTTGAAATGCCAAGAAATGTTTTTGGATTGTAGACTGTTTTACTGATACCTACCGTTTTTATACGAAAAACTGAATAGTTTTTATGTGGGCCCGTGTGTTTGCCTTTTTTGTATTTCGTTTTGTCAAAATAAGTACCTATGTACTTATATCCTTATAATTTTTTTTTATTAAAATAACTTTACTCTTTCTTCATAACGGTTTTGTTTTAGGTAATTGCTGATGTACAAAGTGCTATTAACAAAAAGACTGAAAAATTAAGGAAGTTGGATTTGCTTCTCCATCCTTTTATTATTGTACAGAAGCCAGTGCCAGTGGTTTAAGAGTGGAGAAATTATTTGTATATATTAATAACTAACGTTTTATATCCTGTTTTAATTATCTAATAAAGAGTAATTTTACCTCATTAGGATGATTTATTTCGCCGTATGTAATATCACTTTATTTTTAAGAAATATAACTTAATTCTAAATATACAATTATATCTGCGAAATATATTTCTTAACATTAAATACATTAATTAATAATGGTAATATAACAATATTGCTTACTAAGAAATATTATTGCACAGAAAGAAGAGTTTTGTAATGCCAAGAAAATATATTCTTATGACAAATATAATTTCTTTCTGACAGATGTGTTTGCAGATTGCAAGAAAGTGATAGTTCAATCATGTTTAAGGTATATTTCTTTGAGTATATTAAAATTTATTTGAAATATTTTAGAAAATTATACCTTACATACAAAGGTATATCTCTTAGGCTTAGGTTTTTGGTTTTTGTTTTTTTATTTCACTTTTTTAACTTGTTTATATTTTTTTTATTGACGATTTATCTAATTTTATAAAACTGTATTTGTTATTGTTATGTATATCTTTTTCGTGAATCTATGTTAAGCTTTGTCCATAAAATTGTATAATTTTCACTGACAATAAAGCATATTTCTAGGCAATATGCCAAGTCGATATTTCTTAAATAATGATAAAGTTTCTTTATGTCAAAAGTTTTTTTCTGTCGGTGTATAGATATTTAAAATTTAAAGCGAGGTTAACTTGTCAATTTATTCGAAGAGTAAATCTTTATTTGAGACAAATAAAATAAGTCATATTTGACGTTGGTGAAACATGGGTGTGTCAGTTTTATTGGCCGAATATTTTTATTTATCGAATAAACTATTAGTTGTCGTTGGTGAAACCGCCCATAGTAAAATAAAATGAATATTTTAAACGATATAATCTGCAGTTTGATCGAGATGCCTTTTTCAAGGCGCCAAAATCAAGAAAGATTAGAAATTATTTCAATAGGTCAGCCTTTACCAAATTTAAAAATTTTATCAACAGGTAAGAAGAAAGACAATCGATCATTTTCGAGATCGTTTAAAACTATGGTATGAAAACCATAAATGGTTAAGCGGAAATTATTTTAAAAGTTCACTTTTTTGTTGGCCTTGTCTGTTGCTCTCAAATTTGAAGCAAAATAATGTTTGGATGAGTCAGGGATATTCAGATTTGAAAAATTTATCAGCTAGTGTAAAAAAACATGAATCTTCGAAAGAACATTTAAACAATTGCTTAGGTTTAAAACGGTTAGAAAAAAATAATCAAACTATTGATAGTGCTTTAGCTGGACAAATTTCTTTATCTAATAAGTTATATTAATGATGAAGTTAGAAAAAAAAATAATTTGTGGATACATGTCGCCTACCCGCATACTGAGGTCACGAGCCGCCACTGATATCGGGATCCTACGTAGAATAGGCAAGGAATGCGAGATAATTAACACCATCAAAGAGCGCAAACTAGAATATCTGGGTCATGTCATGAGGTATGAACAGAGATATGGCTTGTTGCAAATCATTCTTCAGGGCAAGGAATTTAAAAAATGGGGACAGGGAAAAGAAGAATATATTGTCTTCAAAATCTGAGAAAGCGGTTTAATACATCGACAACAGGACTATTCACAATAGCAGCAAGCAAAGTTAGGAGATCACCATGGCATCCGGAACATATACGCACCATAAGAAAAAGAAGAATAAAATCCACCAAATTTTATTTGCATATCTCAACCGGTTTTAGAGCAATAAATAAATCGTCTGTTACTAAGACAAATTTCAACAGCCTGTATCTCGGAAACGAAGCATTTGCGGACATATGTTTATGAGCAAACTATCATTATTTTTTCATGTAGAATTAATTACCTCTTAAAATTTGTTACACTTATTTGACAGAGGAGATTCTATGTATGATGGAAAACAGAAGAAAGTCTATAGATGGTAAGAATAACTACAACAAAATAAATAACGAAATAAAAAGGGCTATTAAAATAGCAAAAGAAAAGGTGTTAAGCTCGAAATGTACAGAGATAGAGTCATTAAAACAAAAACATGATTCGTTTGACCTCCATAAAAAGATCAAAGAAGCTGCAAGCTTATATAAACACAAGAACACTGGATTTCTGGTAGATAATCAGGGAAACATAGTATTGGAAATAGAGCAAAAAATGGATATTTGGATTAAATACGTGGAAAAAACTTTTCAAGATATACGAAGTAACACTGGCATCACAACAAACACCAATTGCGAATCTGGACTTCCACTTACAGTCGAAGAAGTAAAGTATGCCATCAAAAGTACCAAAGATAGTAAAGTAGTAGGCCCTGATAATTTTCATTCCAAATTCTTAAAACTTATGAACTACGACGGTATAAAATGTTTGACAAATATATTTAACAATATATATGACACGCATAATTCCCCAAAAATGGCTAGAATCAACTTTTATAAATCTTCCAAAAATATTCCTAGAATTATAAGCCTTATGAGCCATTTACTTAAAACATTTTTAAAGGTCATTCACAAAAGAATATATACAAAGTGCGAGGAACAACTAACAAGAAAACAATTCGGATTTCGTGATGCTCTGGGAACACGGGAAACCCATTTTGTTGTAGAAGTGCTATTTCAGAGATGCAGGGATGTAAATTGGGTTATATACGTATGCTTTATAGATTACCAGAAAGCATTTGACCGAGTAAAACATGACAAATTAATAACTCTAATGCAAGGAATTGGAATTGACAACAAATATCTGAGAATTATCAAAAACATTTATTACAATCAAACGGCCAGAATCAAAATAGAACACCAGTTGACTGATAAAATTGCAATAGAACGAGGAGTACGACAGGGCTGTATTTTATCTCCACTACTATTCAATATTTACTCTGAATGTGTATTTAAGGAAGCTTTAGACGGTTGTGCAAAGAGAGTATTAATAAATGGTGAATTTTTGATAACATTAGATATGCAGATGACACCATAGTTTTTGCCGATAACCTGAATGATTTACAGATATTAACAAATCGTATAACAGAAGTCAGCAACAGATAGGGACTAGCTCTAAACATAAAGAAGACCAAATTTATGACAATTAGTAAAAAACCAATACTAAACGCTCAACTTATAATCAACAGAATAACGA
Organism: Diabrotica virgifera virgifera; assembly: GCF_917563875.1. Taxonomy (NCBI): domain Eukaryota; kingdom Metazoa; phylum Arthropoda; class Insecta; order Coleoptera; family Chrysomelidae; genus Diabrotica; species Diabrotica virgifera. The sequence continues at coordinate 210,448,694 of NC_065448.1, read as the reverse complement.
AAGAGTTGAGCAATATACATATCTGGGCACGAATTTAAATAGCCAATGGGACCACTCAACAGAAATTAAACAGCGAATAATAAAAGAGAAAGCAGCATACGTTAGAATGAAACCCATTTTTAACAGTCGAGACATATCATTAAAAACAAAATACCGTCTGTTGAAATGCTACATATTCACAGTTCTGCTCTACGGAATCGAAGCGTGGACACTAACTGTTACATCTATGAATCGGCTCGACGCTTTCGAAATATGGTGTAATAGGCGCATCTTACGTATATTCTGGGTTGACCGAATTAATAATGTGGAAGACCTGCATAGAATGAGAAATCAAGAACGTTACATCCTTCTTTAACTGATTCTTCAAGGGAAGGTAAATGGTAAAAGTGGACCGGGAAGAAGACGCATTTCCTGGCTTTAAAATTTACGAAAGTGGTATAACACGACTACCACTGAACTATTTCGGGCTGCGGTAAACAAAGGCAAGATAGCCATGATGATCGCCAACATCCGGAACGGATAGGCATTTTAAGAAGAAGACACTTATTCAGAAACACCCTGTATATATACTCTATATTCAAATTAATTATATTTCTTCAAAGGGGCCCAATAACGGTCATGATGGATGTGGTTACTTAAACGAAAGGATGGGTATTTTAATCGCACTTTACAAAATATTGTTCTTAGAAGATACCGTTAAAAAGTTTAATGTGCTTTTCAATTTTGTAAAAAATAAAGCTGATGTGCCCTACAACCAAAGTAGTTTGATATAAACCGCACTGACATAAATTTTCCTCATCTTTGCTTAAAATGATAGAATAGTCCCCTGAAAAATGATGTACCTACTTTTACATCGTAGCTCAACCGAATATGCAAATGAATATGAAAACTTTTTACGCTCAGAACTATATGCAATATGCATGCAAAATTTTTTAATTCAACTTGTTCGCGAATTTATGCATCCTGCATGGAAATGGGACCGACTGTGTAACATCCTGGAATGCCAGATACAACTGTAGCTGAAAAGATCTAGAAAACACGAAAAATATGAATCAGTTTCATTTGAGTTAATGAAGAATATTTTCCTTGATGCTACTTCCTGCTGTAAATGAGAGCTAATAGACTTGAGTGAGTGCAAATTATGATCATGGAGAGAAATATCAAATATTCCAAAAATTTAAATCATTTTATTTTAAATCATTTTTAATCTAAACATTTACGAATATTTTATATTATTAAGAATAATTTAATTAAAAAATACGTAAATAGATACTATCAAAAAAAGTTAAATAAGTGGCAGTTATTTATCTACATTGTTAAAACAAAGTTTGAATTACTTTTTGAAAAGATTGAAATTATTGTTATGAATGTGGATTCTGAATATATTGTATGTGAGGATTTAAATATACCTACTCTCTTTAATATTACTGTTTAGTCGTAAAAACATTTTTATTTTGTATTAACCCTAGAAGGACCAAGGAGGGTTAAAAAGTATCCACAACATTGCATTACATCTGATTTTCTAAATACCTTTGTTCCTAAACATAATTAGTAGTTGTCGGCGTACTACTGCCCTATTAGCTGTCATAATTAGCATTTCTATAATTTAATTCATTTCCTCATACTTTTATAAAAACTTGACAGTGGACTATAAATAGTCCCCTTGAATACCTTTAACACCATCCCAAAATGGAAAGGGACGATATCATTCATGTGTCAAATTAGCAAAATCTAAAAGAAAAAAGGCCAATAAATGGGCCAAAACAACGATAGTTTGTCCAAAATGCAAGTATGTATGCGGTGAGCACAGCAAGAAGTCAAAAATGTTTCTGTATCCTACGATGATGCCAATTCCACTGAAGCCGAAGACTCCGGGTAAATCATAAATTCGTATCTTTTAACTGTTCTATTAACCTCTAGGAATAATATAAAAGTGTTATTTTTAAATTAGTTTAAATAAAGAAGCACGTTTTTGATAATTTATGTGTGGACATTTATTGACCCTCCTTGGTCCTCGGTGTTTCTAATAAGAGGTTGGTCCTGTAAGGGGTAAACGTAACGAATTATAATAAAATCAAAAACAACAAATGTTTGGATCTAATTTTCTCCTGTCTTTTTCTGCGAATTTTCCAGATATATAGGGTGTAACAAAAATACAGGTCATAAATTAAATCCCATATTCTGGGACCAAAAATAGTTCGAATGAACCTAACTTACCTTAGTACAAATATATGCACATAAAAAAGTAACAGCCCTTTGAACTTACAAAATGAAAATCGATTTTTTCGAATATATCGAAAACTAATAGATATTTTGTATTGAAAATGGACATGTGGTATTATTATAGCAGGAACATCTTCAAAGAAAAATTATAGTGAAATTTGTGCACCCCATAAAAATTTTATGGGGGTTTTGTTCCCTTAAGCCCCCCTAAACTTTTGTGTACGTTCTCATTAAATTATTATTGTAGTACCATTAGTTAAATTCAGTATTTTTAAAACTTTTTTGCCTCTTTATATTTTTTAGATAAGGCAGTTTTTATCGAGTTGCGGCTTCTTTTTTAATATGTTTACATAAAAATTTTATGGGGGTGTTGTTCCTTTAAATCCCCCAAATGTTTGTTTTCTATTAACCTATTAATGCGGTACCATTAGTTAAACATAGTGTTTTTAAAATTTTTTGGCTCTTTGTATTTTTTCGATAAGGCACCTTTTATCGAGATGTGGCTTCTTTTTTAATAATGTTTAAAATATTCCTAAAAATGTAAGTCATAAATAAATTTTCATATTATTACCAAGTCACCAAAATCGTACTTAACCATATTACAAATATGTGGTGGATTTGAAAAATATTCAAAATATCTCGATAAAAACTAACTTTTCGGAAAAGTACTAAGAGGCCAAAAAGTTTTTAAAACATTTTGTTTAACTAATGGCACTGCAAAAATAACTAAATTGGGTGCACAAAAGTTTGGGGGGTTTAAAGGAACAAAACCCCCATAAAATTTTTATGGGGTGTCCAAATTTCACTATAATTTTTTCTTAAGATACTACTGCCATATGAATGCCTCATGTCCATTTTCAATAAAAAAATCTTTAATAGTTTTCGATATACTGGAAAAATTCAATTTTCATTTTGTAATTTCAAAGGGCTGTAACTTTTTTTGTGTGTACATTTGAACTAAGGTAAGTTAGGTTTAATCGAACTATGTTTGGTCTCAAAATATGTGATTAAATTTATGACTAGAATAGACTAAATGAGCAGAAATATGGTTTCGTACAACTCGTTTCTGGCGTAAAGTTTATGACAAAAGTGGACCAGGGAGAAGAAGAGCTATTGGCTCTAGCAACTAACAAAAGGTTTAACAAAATAAGAATAACCATATTAGTGGCTACCTAATATGCGGAATGGATAGGTACTGTAAGAAGAAGACGAGTAAGTGCTATATAAAGATACAAATTAATGACAGTATCATTTACAAAAATATTGTAAAAGTTCGACAAAAGAACATTGAACGTTTCGCTAAAGTGCGGCGAATCTATTTTATAAATTACGGTAAATTATTTAAATAGTTTATATTCATATTGTATTTCAGATGATATAGTTTGTGCTCTTTGATTACAAATGAGCTCACATTACTATAATAACTTATATCTTCAACATTATTTACCCAGTCAGCTCATGAAATTATTCAGATGCACCTTTAACAACATTTAACAACATACCTCAAAAGATCGTTACTCGAGCGCGTCAGAATATCACATGGGGAGAAACCTTGTCCTCTGTAAATGTACCTCTACCATAAATATATTGGATCTTAATACAAGGGGGTTCGTTAAGGGGGGTGGGGTTAGAAAAAAATCTATCCTTAAAAAAACTCGAAATCGTAACATTAAGATAAGGTAAGTTAAGAACATGCAAAACAGTGTATATTTAAAAAATCTGACGATTTGAGTGAGGCGTAAGGAAATGATTGGGTCACAAAGTTTCACAAAAGAAAAGCAAATATTTCGCGAAACGAATGTCAGATCGAAAAACTAAAAAATATATGTTCAATATTTTTCAAAAATTTATCAACGGATACTAAACACGATCCCCCACTGGTCGGACAGCTCGAAGTAGAACTTGACTGAAAGTACTTCCCTGGTGGGAACAAAGTGCCCGGGGGTCCTGTGTTCCGGGGTATACTACCCCGGGACAGTGCCCGGGGGTCCCGGGCACTTCTCTGGTTGCCCCAATGGTAGTTACGGCCCTGGATTCTATGGCCTATCTCATTTAGGTTGTTCTTTTTCCTTGTCTCTATATTTTCAACTAACATTACTTAAATGATTAGCATGCCTTCTAAAAAACCCATATTTAGAGTAGAAAACACTCATTATACAGTCGTTCTAACGCCATTAACCGTTGTCTTATACTGACTGACACTTATGGAAAATTAAGTCCATTTATTCAAATGAAGTATCTATCGATTTACTCACAGAATGAATATTAACGCGATATTTACATTTCATTTTAATATACGTTTATGTAAAATATAGGAAAATTTTAATGAGTATAATGAAAAATTAAACCTTTAAAACTCATTGACAGGATATCGCACCTTGAAAACCATATGGCAATATCTGCAATTTTTTCATGAAATGACCTTTGAATGCAGTCTAATATGAAAAAAAATCTATTTTTTAATGCTATATAGCAGCGTCTGCAAAAAATTTTAAGTTCGGCATCAGAAAGATACATCTCTATGGCTTTTGTCAAAAATCGATTCTTCTTTCTATACCATCAGGCATTATCTGCAGTAGTTGATGCTCTACGGTTCTAAAATTGGAAAAAACCCCAGATCTATATGGCAATATGTGCAAAATGTGGCCCACGCTCGTAAAATGAAAGCAAGATCTACTAAGGAAACCTCCTTTGAATGCAACAAAACATAGAGTGCTGCATAGAGATTTGATTGCAACACTGGAAATAAGCGACAAGACTATAACAAATTGATATACAACGTCGTACTGCAAATGGGTTTATCCCAAAAGAAAAGGGGAATATAACCGACAGACATTATATAAGCGACAGATTATAATATGCAAGACTTTGATTAAGTGTTAACACTAAAAATTTGTAATAAATAAGTACAATCAATAAAAAAACTGTTATTTTATATGAATTTTTACTGTATCATGTGCGAAAATTTTTATATTTTTTAAAACCATATGGCCGTATGTGCTAAAATACCTATTTCCTGGGGGAAATTTTACGTACTTTTTAATTTATATAAAAATATGTAAAATTAAAGACAATTGTGCCAAATACCAGGTTTGCAACTTAATTTTTGGAATTACAGTAAATAAAATTAATCAAGTATATTCAAATGGGAAATAAGCCACAATTTTACCTAAAAATGATTTTATTAACGTTTCGACGCCCAAGTCGGGTGTCGTTGTCAAAAAAATCATTTTTAGGTAAAATTGTGGCTTATTTCCCATTTGAATATACTTGATTATAAAAATGCCACAGGAAAATAGCTTCAGAACAAAATACAAGTAACTTTACAAAAACTTAAAATGCTCATAACTCAATATTATGATTTTTGCAGTCACTGCCCTATGGTTTTCAAGGTGCGATATAATATCAAAGCTATTTGCCGTTTCGCTCTTTAGATGGTTGGTTTGTACAGTTTTACCTTATATACGGGGGGTAATATTGTCAGAATATAGATATAGCCGAATGCGGTGTCAAATTGAGTTGATTTATATTATACGACGTATACCTACGCATATTTGGTTGATTACGAGAAAGCGTTCGATCGAGTACTGCACACCAAGGTGATGCAAATATTGAAAAAAACTGGAACTGACAATCAATGATAATCGAATTTAGGCATGGGATGAAAAAGTTTATTTGAAGAAAACTTATTATTTTGTTATTCTTAATGACGGTATAGGCTCGTTTTTGTAATATTTTATTTAAATATAGAGTAATTTCCACATATTAACTTATTTATCAAATTGGGCTTTGTACCGCCATTTTTAAAACATTTTCATATACTTGGCTTGGTCGTTGTAACTGTCTCCGCAAATTTTGTAATCCATTTTAAAAATAGGTCTAGGCTACCTAGGTACCTGGAATTTTCAGAATAGCTCAGAACAACGCAATATTTAACTTTAATTGCTATTATACAGGGTGATTGATTAGTGGGGTAAAGCTCCGTCGATCCGTTATAGTAATGGATAGCGATAAAAGTTTGTAACAAAAATTAGAGCTAACTTTGAGCTTTACATTACAAAATTAGTTAGAATGTTACAGGGTGTTCGATAACATAGTGGCAGATTAAATTTATGTTTTTTTAAATGGAACAATCTATATTTTAATTTAAATACGAAACGTTCTTAACTTGTCCATTACAAAAAAAATTAAGGTTTGGTATGTTATAGACGGTATTTACAAAGTTATAACAAATTTTATATGAAAATCGTAACAAGTTCAACTCCCTGTATAAATAAAAATAAGTACAACGTCAATCGTTTATTGATGCCATATTTTATTATTGTCAAAATTTTCATAAATTATTGATATTCCTAATTTTCTTTATATTGAATACAGGTGAGTCAAAACGCAAGTACATTATTTTCTCAGTAATTTTAAATAAAACACCCTGTATTTTATATCGCTATCGAAAAGTACTGTTACCGTACTTTAATTTTTACAGAACATTCCCTATGTCTAAATGTATTAGTTTTTGAGACATTTTCGTTTTTCAGAGCAAATTATTAATTACCGGTCTAAATCTTTCCAAATTTTAGGTAAGCCATGACTGAATTGTCTAAAACTGACAATTTAGGATTACTGATTATCAATCTGTAATCAAAGTTGGCTACAATTTTTGTTATTAACTTTTATTGCTATCTATTACTATAACGGATCTACGGAGCTTTACCCCACTAATCAATCACCCTGCAATGCAATGATATTTTAAAATACGTTAATAACTCGATATCTACAAGTTGATGGTGGTTCAGTGGCATTAGACTGCAGATCGAGAGGTCCCAAGTTCGAACCCGGCTATTGCTTACCTTTTTTAAATTTTTTTTAATAAATAATTAAAAGTTGATATACTAAGGGCCGGTTGTTCGAAAGCTAATCAACAATGATCACTATCAAATATTTAATTACTGTCACCAAAACTGTCAATGTCAACTTTTATTGGGTTACTGAAAACATAATTGATTAAAATTATGAGATTAGTTAATCAATTAACATAACAATTATTAACATAATTGATTAAGTAATTTCATAATTGTAATCAATTATGTTTTCAGCAGCCCAAACAAAGTTGACATTGACAGTAATTAAATATTTGATAATGATCATTGTTGATTAGCGTTCGAACAAGCCCCTAAGGGCCGGTTGTTCGAACGCTAATCAACAATGATCACTATCAAATATTTAATTACTGTCACCAAAACTGTCAATGTCAACTTTTATTGGGTTGCTGAAAACATAGTTGATTATAATTATGAGATTAGTTAATCAATTAACATAACAATTAACATAATTGATTTAGTTATGTCATAATTGTAATCAATTATGTTTTCAGCAACCCAAACAAAGTAGACGTTGACAGTTGGTGACAGTAATTAAATATTTGATAATGATCATTGTGGATTAGCGTTCGAACAACCGGCCCTTAAACTTCATATTTTTTAAGTTAATTATATAATATAAATATTATATATGCCATTTTAAACAACCGCGGTATTATAAAAGGAACTTTTTTTACTAGTGTAATTTTTATAATTATAATTTTAACAGTTAATACACCTACTAAAAATTCATATTTTATTCTTTCGAAACATGTTTTATCCTGTATACAGGGTGAGTCATGGGGAACTTTACATACTCCTACCTCGTATAGAGGCTCCTATGGGAATAACAAATGACCATTAAAAAGTGTCTGCTCCCATTGTTTAATAATATATAGGGCGAGTTTCGCATTTTGACAGAAATTTGTATTTGTCATAATTTTTGAACGGTCAGATCGATGTGTCTCTTATTTTGGCCAATCGTTACACTATTACCACCTAATCAACTAATTTATTCAAACTAGAAAAAAATCAGGTCCGGCTTTAAAAAAATTAGTTCGTTTGGGACTTGGAAAAAATTTCACCCTGTATACGCTTTTTGAAAACTCTAATATGAATTTTACAAATTAGACAAATAGGCAATTAAAATGGCATATTTATTTTTTTCCGCACACGATTACTTAATTTTTTATAAAAAAATCAAATTTCACTATGAATTAAAAGTTTGGTAAAGTGAACCTTAGATTTAAAAAAAATAACTTTTATTACAAAAATTAACTTTTTTTGCACAAATAAGTAATTTATATTACCATCCAATCAACTGATTTATTCAAACTAGAGAAAAATCAGGTCCGGCTTTAAAAAAATTAGTTCGTTTGGGACTTGGAAAAAATTTCACCCTGTATACGCTTTTTGAAAACTCTAATATGAATTTTACAAATTAGACAAATAGGCAATTAAAATGGCATATTTATTTTTTTCCGCACACGATTACTTAATTTTTTATAAAAAAATCAAATTTCACTATGAATTAAAAGTTTGGTAAAGTGAACCTTAGATTTAAAAAAAATAACTTTTATTACAAAAATTAACTTTTTTTGCACAAATAAGTAATTTATATTACCATCCAATCAACTGATTTATTCAAACTAGAGAAAAATCAGGTCCGGATTTAAAAAATAAGTTCGTTTTGGTCTTAGAAAAAATTTCACCCTGTATACGCTTTTTGAAAACTCTAATATGAATTTTACAAATAAGACAAATGGGCAATTAAAATGGCATATTTATTTTTCCCCCACACGATTACTTAATTTTTTATTAAAAAATCAAATTTCTCAAAATCGGAATTTTAACCTAAAAATGAAAAAAAAATGAACTCACGGTTTAACTCGCTACAACTCTGTTCCATTTTAATATTTTTTTTTCTGAAATTTTTACAGCACATACCTCTTACCATTGTGAAGACTGTGAAAATTGTTGTAGACTTTCAGTCTTCTTCTTGTAAAAATTGCAAACTTGTAAATCGCAAAAATTAGGTGGAAAATTTTAAAATTTATCAATTTGATCACGTCTATGTTAAACTATAGAGTCCAAAAGAAGTGTTATGGGAAGTTTTAGATCTAGACGTGTTATAGAAAAAAAAATGGTAAAACTTTTAATTTTAAGAAAAACGTTGTTTTTGTAGATTAATTTTTGTAAAAAATGTAAATTTTTTTAAATCTATGCAAAAACTTTGCCAAACTTTTTATGTATAGGTATAATAGACAAATTTGATTTTTTAATAAAAAAATGAGTAATCGTATGGAGAAAAAATAAATATGCCATTTTCATTGCCTATTTGTCTTATTTGTAAAATTCATATTAGAGTTTTCAAAAAACGTATACAAGGTGAAATTTTTTCTAAGACCCAAACAAACTAATTTTTTAAATCCGGGCCTGATTTTTTTCTAGTTTGAATAAATCAGTTGATTGGGTGATAACATAAATTAAATATTTGTTCAGAAAAATTCATTTTTGTAATAAAAGTTATTTTTTTTAATCTATGGTTCACTTTACCAAACTTTTAATTATTCATAGTCAAATTTGATTTTTTTTTATAAAAAATTAAGTAATCGTGTGGGGAAAAAATAAATATGCCATTTTAATTACCTATCTGTCTTATTTGTAAAAATCATATTAGAGTTTTCAAAAAGCGTATACAGGGTGAAATTTTTTCTAAGACCAAAACGAATTTATTTTTTAAATCCGGGCCTGATTTTTTTCTTGTTTGAATAAATCAGTTGATTGTTGGTAACATAAATTAAATATTTGTTCAAAAAAAATTAATTTTGGTAATAAAAGTTAATTTTGTTAAATCTATGGTTCACTTTACCAAACTTTTAATTCATGATCAAATTTGATTTTTTTATAAAAAATTAAGCAATCGTGTGCGGAAAAAAATAAATATGTTATTTTAATTGTCTATTTGTCTAATTTGTAAAATTCATGTTAGAATTTTCAAACAGTTTATACATGGTGAAATTTTTTCTAAGACCCAAACGAACTAATTTTTTTAAAGCCGGACCTGATTTTTTTCTAGTTTGAATAAATCAGTTGATTAGGTGGCAATAGTGTAATGATTGACCAAAATAAGAGACACATCGATCTGACCGTTCAAAAATTATGACGAATACAAATTTCTGTCAAAATGCGAAACTTGCCCTGTATATTATTAAACAATGGGAGCAGACACTTTTTAATGGTCATTTGTTATTCCCCATAGGGGCCTCTATACGAGGTAGGAGTATGTACAGTTCCTCATGACTCACCCTGTATGTATAACAAAACGGTGTTAATATAAACGTACTTTTTTATGATAGTATAATTTTTGGAATTTTGAAGCATTTCATATCGTCAAATTATTTTATATTCTCTCCTATAAATAATAAGAACGTTTTATTGTTAAAAAGTTGTTTTTTATTAAAGTTTAATTATTTACTATATTAAATGAGTGCCAAATATCTCAACAAAATATTCAAAATTAAAGCTGCAATATTGGAACGCGTTTTCCGATTTGATAAACGGAAAGCGGTCTTTATAAAAGAATTGTAATGGTTATTACTAAAATCCAGATTATAAGCATTTTGCTTTTTTTTGCTTTTTTGCTTATAATTAGGATTTTAAGAAAAATGCTTATTTTAAAGATATGTTGCTTATTTTTGTTTATTTTACTTCTTATGAAAAACTGTAGTGAAATTTCATGTTATTTCCTGTCTTAAGCAAAATTCTATGAAGTATAAAGGGCTACAAAACTCTAATAATTCAATAAACCATAAGAATGTTAATCCCTTAGGCTTAGGATATAAACGGGAAACCCATAGTTATACCTGTCATGTATTAAACTAATATTTGTCTGCAGACAGCCCAAATTTATTATATTGTTGTAAAATAATACCGGTACATTTGCCTAAACTTTAATACGTACCAATCACATCTGCAGATGTTGAAAGAACTTTTTCTACGTATAAATATATGTATACAGCTATATAATATAGCTATATATACAGAGACATAACTTTTTACAAGAAAAATTTGAAAAACATATTATTATTGTTAATAGTTTTTATGCTACACCTTACACCGTTAGGTAGAAAGGTTTAGATTATATATATATATAGTTTTTATGCTAATGACCATGACTAAAAAATATATTAATATGTTACTTAATTATTTTTCGATTTTTTTTGAAGATATTCTTCTTTAGCGGCGAATCGATTGAGGGTAAAATTGTACATGATCCGCGCGCCTGCGCATACTGACAGTATGTAGTTCTGACAGTATGTAGTTCATTGCTAATCTTTCAAGATAGGTATGTATGTATCTGTAACCGTGCAAATAAGTCATTAAAAGAATATATTAGTGGTTTTAGGAAATGCATTATTTATTATAATTCTTGTGTTTTTGGATTTGTGTTTCCCTGTAGTAAAATAATAAAATATTATGTAAGCATAACATTTTTACACTATATGTCGCCGTGTTATGTAATTATATCCGAAACTTACATGTCTATTTCTAGGGCCTCGCTGGAGTAGTGGGAAATGCGTTAGCACTGAGATTGGAAGGTTGCGGGTTTAATTCCTAGGCGATTCATATTTTTTTTTTATTTTTGGTTGTTTTAATAAAAAATTTTTGAAAGTGGTAGATAAGAAAGTTAGTTTGATTTTTAAATAAAATACAAATATCCTTTTAAGTATATTTACTTCGTTTAAATTACCTATTATATAATAGAAGAATATCTTCTTACGTGCGTACAAAGTACACACACACACACATTCTTTTTATTATATTATAGCTTAACACTTTGGTAATCTTTTTATTTATTGTTAATAATACGATAATTAAAAATAAATGTAATTTTCTACAACCGTGTTAAAAATGCAAGCTTTAGCTCTCCATACGAGCGTTAAAAATGATTCTTTAAGGCACTAGTGCTTTAAAAAAAATTTAAGGCACTGCAGTTCGTATTGACCCTATATGCAATTTTGATGTAATGTCAAAAAAATATAAAATTGGAATGTCAGTCAAGTTCAAGTAAAAGTTTTTGTAGATATTGTCCTGTAATTACGTTTGTAGAAAAAATATTGTATGATATGCGTGTTAAAAGTACATTTTTAAGGCACTCATGTGAATTGCAGAACTCGGTTTCGCTCATTCTGGAAACTTTCACATGCATGCCTTAAACGTGTACTTTTAACACTTATATCATAAATAACTATTAATGTTAATGTCCTTTATTCATATTTATATCATTATATATATCCATGTTTACTTACACGTTTTTTTCTTGAACCGTGCTTATTTCATAAAAACTTTGCTTATTTTTGCGACATTTTTTGCTTATATAAGTGCTTATTTTGACCTTTCTGTCATGCTTATAATCCGGACTTTAGTATTACTAATTTTTCCATTATATCACTCGTTTTAAGTTAAAAAGTCAATGTAAGTATACAATAAAATGGGGTTTTCTTACCTTTAACTGTACAATTACTGTAATGGCGCCATTACCAGTAAATAAGGCGCATTCCAATTTCACTTTAATGTTCTTTCCAATGTAATTACGCGCTTAAAATAATTTACTGTTTAATAAAATAAAAGTAATTGTAATTTATATTATTTAAAATTTACTCCAGTTGTAGATGAAAGTAAGAAATTAAATGCGGCATAGGTTAGCAAGTATGTATTAGTGCAGCGGTTCTCAACCTTTTTGAGTGATGTACCACCTACAGTTATTTTTATTATTTTTGGCACCACCTATACTTTTAAATTGTATTATCAATACTTATTAAGTACTACTATTTTAATTTTTCTGTGTTTTGTGTACCACCGCCAATAATGATATGTACCACCAGTGGTACATGTACCACAGATTGAGAACCTCTGTATTAGTGGATGAAGTAATTACTTTCCTAATATAGCAGGCAAGGTAATGAAGCAACAAACCTGCCAAGTTTTTGCAGTTGGATGCATCTCAATGAAACTTGTTTCATTCGAGGGGGGGGGAAGAAAGTTTTGTTTTAATTTGATTCAGAGTTGGACCACCATCTACAGATAGCTATTTCTGCATCTTACGCTTTATCAGTGTAGCTATGCAGTCCCAATTCTGAAACAAAAATCAACAATCCTGCCTTTTTAAGGGAAATCACCTCGATTCAGTAATTCCACCTTTGAAACGCAAAATAGCGACATCTCTAGTAAAACTAGGAAGACGACGAAAAGACCCAGAGGCAAAGTTTACTGTAATAAAACAATTAAAATAATTGAAATAAAATAATAAACAATATTTTAAGTCCAAGACTTTTCGTCGAAAGAAACTGCTTTCTGGTTACATCCTGAATCTCCGGATTTATAAGCACGGAGACGACGAATATAAAAGAAAGTAGAAAGGAGGTTATTTCATTCGATTTGTAAGAGGCTTAGGAAGTTTTATGAACCGAAGCGATGATGACGAAATAAAAATTGCATTATTGAACAAGGAAAATGCATTTCGAAGTGATGAAAAATGACAAATTTTCAATTCGGAAATGACGTAAATGAGTTCACTGTTACTACTTGGGGGTTTTTGAGTTCGCTGAACACGAATATCACGACGGCGATCGTCTCTGCGTTAAATGGTGCCCAAAATTGGGCTCGTCTCCTGGAGTTTTATGGAAATTCGTTACATTCGTTACTCTTGGATTTTTGGAGCCCCTGATCACGGATATCATGGCGGCGATGGTCTCCGACTCTCCAGGTGCTCAGGATGGGCAACGTTTTTTAGCTAGAAATATATAAACCTCAACAAAATATTTAAATCTAGCAGTTGATGTCAATTCCACGCAATGTACTAATTACAAGAGAAAGTAGACATTCCATCCAACATAGTACCTACTGGATGACTTAAAAGAAAATTCGGTAGATACAAAGAAATGTAAATTTTAAACCCAGAAAGATATGGTGTAGATGTGGAAAGCAAACAAACAGATAATTATATTTCACATCATTTTCACATCATTAATGCAGAGCATTAATGCAGAGCAGAGCCTCCAAGTGGCGTGATACGGTCAACATTACATTGGCTTATAGGGCAGTCCTTACAGTAGGGATCCTGGCCTATACAGAAAAATGCAGGCAGGTGTGGGGTAATACTACACTTTTGTTGCATTGGTGGTATATTGGCTAAACGTGCAGGGTAGTGTATGGTGCTGATAGAAAAGGCATTCAGGCATCAAATATCCAAACAAAACCTATTCAGGCCATAAAAATGAAAAGATCTTCTCCAAAGATATAAAAACTTATACTGAAATGATGGCATCTCGTGAGGTAAAATATACCGGAAGTAAAATAAGCCTCCGTTCGGATCTCCGGGTGAGGACTATCTCAGGGGGAACACCATTGCAGGTTAGAAAAATCAGGATAGGGTCGTGGAATCTTGGCAGTCTTACAGATATAAGTCTGGAGTTAGTGGATGCGCTCAAACGAAGGAGAGTTCAAATTGCTTGCATTCAAGAAACTAGGTGGAAAGGTCAAAGGGCGAAAGAACTAGGTGAAGGTTACAAATTGTAGTATGCAGGGAGTAGTAACACTAGAAATGGAGTTGGTATAATTGCTGATAGTGAAATGAAAGATAAAGTAGTGGAAGTTGTAAGAACGAGTGGTAGAATGATGTCAGTGAAATTTGTAATTGATAAAGACGTATTGAATGTTGTGTGTGTATGCTCCTCAAACAGGTCTGGGTGAGGAAGAAAGAAGGGCTTTCTATGACCAATTAGGAGACGTCCTGAGTGATATTCCGTCAGAGGAAAAAGTTATAATAGGAGGTGATTTCCATGCACATGTGGGCCAAGCCAAGGCAGGATACGAAGCAATATATGGGGGATTAGGTTTTGGAACTAGAAATGAAGCTGGAGATGATATGCTTGAAATAGCAACAGCATTGGATATGGCGATTGTTAACACATTCTTTAAAAGGAAAGAAACTCAACTTATTACCTACAAAAGTGGACAACATCAATCCCAAATAGACTACTTCATGATAAGGAAAGAAAACATACGTGAATGCAAGGACTGCAAGGTAATAGTTAGTGAGACAGTAAGCCAACAACATAAGCTGCTTGTTCTGGACATCGAAGTAAAAAAGCGAAACTACACAAAAATATCGGAGAAGACCACAAAAATCAACTGCTGGATGTTAAAAGATGAGAAAGTAGGTCTATTTAAGGAAAGAATAGTAGAAAAACATGTTGGAACATGAAAGGAAGCCCTAACACAATTTGGAAAAAAATGATCAATAATATTAGAGAGACGGCTAGTGAAATACTTGGGAAAATGTCAGGAAAGAAGTTTGAAGATAAAAAGACTTGGTGGTGGTAAAATAAAGTACAAGAAAAAATAAAAGAGAAGGGAAAATTATATAAAAAGTGGCAAGAAACCAGATCGGACATAGATCTTCAAAACTACATGGTCGCTAAAAAGGAAGCGAAAGTAGCAGTAGCAAAAGCTAAGCCTTAGGCTCCACGGGCGAGAAATTGACGCTAGGAGTAGCCGTAAAACGAACTTAAGGTTCCGCGGAACAGAATAGGAATAGCCGAACTGCACCGACTACAGGACTTGTGCGTAGTCGGTTCAGTTCGGCATAGATCTTCAAAACTACATGGTCGCTAAAAAGGAAGCGAAAGTAGCAGTAGCAAAAGCTAAGCCTTAATCTCCACGGGCGAGAAATTGACGCTAGCAGTAGCCGTAAACGAACTTAAGGTTCCGCGGAACGGAATAGGAATAGCCGAACTGCACCGACTACGGGACTTGTGCGGAGAAAATCGATTTAGGTTGTTTATTTTCAATTTTACTTTTATTTTTTAAAATCGGATATGCTTGCCTGTCGAATATATGAATTTTATCCCATTCCTTCACTTTTTGTCATTTGGTTTAGAATAATGCTTGAAACTTTAATTTTGTATTCTACACGTCGACTTTAAGTTTAAACCAGTTGTTTATTTCATTTTACTTATTTGATTTTATAAATTGAAATCCAATTTTAATTTCATCAATATAATTCAATCAATTCAATTTCATATGTCAATTTCTTATTTCTGTAATATAATTGGTATCTAATAAGGACCCTTTAGAGTAGGCAACGAACCACTCTCAAGTTGATTGTTTATTCTGGTTCTTACATTCATTCTATGTCCACTACAATTGTCGCCAACTAACAACCCAGCTTATTTCTGACAGGTTTGAATGCGTGAACTGGATTACACACTCTAACTTCCAGCAATTAACATTTTTTCATTACTTCTTATTTCACCTCCTGGCTTCTACACTACTACTGGTCTGTTGTACTTGTGGTCGTTATTATTGTCTACCATATAGTTATTGAATGTGCAGTTCACTTTGTAGTGACTGTATGTAATTTTAGTAAAAGTAAAAGCAGATGTTATTTGTCAGATATCACGTGAACACTTCTAGTCCTGTCGACAGGGGGGGGCAGGGGGTACAACGGCCTCCTTTATGCAGATAGATTTACCCAAATTTTTTTATGTATTTTGACCCGTAGAACACGAATTTTTTGGGTAACAGTTGATCCGGATGTCGATAAGATTGTGATAAACAAAGAACTTGAGGAATTACATAACAGCAATTTCTCGCACAACAAAACATGTTTTTGTATTTTTTGGGTCATTCTAAGCAAAATATGTTGTTACAAGTTTTTTCGTAGGATGCATAGTTTTCGAGATAAATGCGGTTGAACTTTAAAAAAATAGAAAAATTGTAATTTTTGAACCCGAATAACTTTTGATAAAAAAATAAAATAGCAATTCTGCTTACCGCATTTGAAAGTTCAAGTCAAATTCTATCGATTTGGATTATTTGCATTGCTAAAAATAAATTTTTTATTGTTAAAAAAAGCTATAAACATATAGTTATTGAGTGATGTTTTCAATGCATTTCTCATTTAAAATCGAACGAGTAGGCGAGAGCCTACAAACAGGCAATTTCTACGTAGTGCATTAAAACGCATCCATTCAGCACGTGAACTTTATTTGTTTACAGCTTTGTCTGACAATAAAAAAATTAATATTTAGCAATGCAAATAATCAAAACCGGTATTAATTTGATCTTTCAAATGCGGTAAGCAGAATTCCTATTTTATTTTTTAATCAAAGGTGTTCGGTTTCAAAAATTGCTATTTTTCGATTTTTGAAAGTTCAACCTCGTTTATCTCGAAAACTGTGCATCCTACTAAAAACTTGTAAGAATATTTTTTGCTTAGAATTACCCAAAAAATTCAAAAAAATGTTTTGTTTTGCGAAAAATCGCTGTTATGTAATTCCTCAGGTTCTTTGTTTATAACAAAGAACCTGACTTTACGACGTCCGGATCAACCCGTTGTACCCCCCCCCCCCCCCGCCGACAGGATTATTCTGTCCAATAAGGAACTTTCATTGTTTCCTTAACTTCGAACAATTTCGTAGCAGAATTTAAATTTGTTTGTCCTTTGTCCAGAGTGTGTTATATGTTTGTTTTACCATCAATTTAAAACAAATGTTTTCCACCTTCCGGGATATTTTCATATCTGACGAGATTAGTCTACGTTATTGCACTTTGATTATACATCAAACTCGAGTTTTTGTCAAAGTTTTTCTATCTTTACAATGGCGTTCTTTGGCTTATTTCAGATGCCTCTGATGCTCTAAAAGCGAAAGTATATTTGAACGTGATTTAATATATTACAATAATAATAATAATTTATTCATCAATAATAAGTACAAACTTTTTCAATATTTACATATATATATATAGAAAGTGAATAAAATAACCCGAAGGTTTCCGAGAGGTGTGGATACACCTGTTTCGGTAAATAGGATATACAATAGTAAATAATATCATACCAACGTACATAACATAAATAACATAAATAACATAAATAACATAAATAACATAAATAACGTAAATAACATAAATAACATAAATAACATAAATAACATAAATAACATAAATAACATAAATAACATAAATAACATAAATAACATAAATAACATAAATAACATAAATACCATAAATAACATAAATAATAACAATATTTATATAGTAAATAGATAAGTTTTTTTTAATTGTAAATACACAGTATGTTTTGGTAAATATGATACGTAGAATAAATAATAATATAATGAAAACAACACAATAAATACTTAGTCTAACAATACGAACAATTAGCACGAACAATTAAAATTTTTTTAAAGAAACAATCATGTATGACTCGATTAGTTAGTAATATTTTTGAAGAATGGTGTAGATACGCATGTTTCATTAAATCCGATAAACAAAATAAGCAAAATTAATCAGTTTAAAACAATATAAAATTTGAAATATAAGCGAAAGCGAATAATCTAACTATTAAAATTTTATAAAAAGTGGTAGTGACTCTGGAGTTTTTTTTTTGTTTGTTTTTAAGGTACCTATGTAAATTTAAGCCACAATAATGATGTCACAAAAATTTCTTGTTTGTTCCATCAAAAACGATTTTAATTTCTTTTTAAAAACAAGAACAACTCTCGATATCTGTCTTTTATTCCTCTAAAATTTTATTTTATAATTTATCTACTACAACTTACTTTTACCTACTATTATTTACAATCGGCACAAAAGACGTAGAACCACTACTTAAAATTATGCAGTCAGGAAAGATGAGTTAATACCGAAACACGGATTAAAATTCGTCAATATTTTTATAATAATTCAAAAAAGAGTAGAGCTTAAAAAAGAACGTTAATCACAATTTTAAGTTTTATTGTAAACTTTAACTTCTCGAACAATTTTCTTTAAAAAATTGGAACAAAACCAAACGAAAGAACACGTTCGAATTGGCAACTTAAATCAATTTTGTTAATGCACATGTCTAGCAATTCAAAAAGTGGGAATTAGGGAGTTCTAAAGACACGCAGCTCCGTCTGTTGATCTTTGTAACTTCCAACTTGTTGTTTGATAGTTAAAAAGTTTTTGTCCCAGTTGAAAAATCGAGGTGCGTACGTGACAGTGTTGCCAAATCTTGTTCGTTCGGCTGAACTCCGGAGTATTGTCCAGGGAGTTCAAAGTATAGTAAGGAGGGAGTCCTTCCACCTTGTTTCTTTCTTTCGCTCTTTCTTATCTTTATTTATTACGTTTGTAGTTTTTGTGCAGTCAAAGTTGTGATAAACAAGGGTTTTCAGCTGGTTAGCTCCATTGCCGGACATCGGGGTGGAACATATGGTGTTAAAATACAAACGTTATTTCGTATATAATCCATTATTTATTTTTACTACGGTTTGTTTTTTAACCAAGAGGAGTGATTCAAATTTACCGAGCTGTATTGCTTGTTTGTAATAATTGACCCAACTGCATGCAAGTTTACTTCACTTTTATAAAATTTTGACACTAATGGCATTTATAAAATTTTGACACTAGTGACATTTCATAGGTTAATTAAGTTATACCGGCGATTTTTGTGCTTCCTTTGTTATTCCTTTAATTTTTAGATTGTTAGTCGGCTTTTATATAAAAAGCAGTTGTTTTTGAAACTCTTTAGTGACATATTAATTTAATATAATATTTATGGATTACCGTTGAGGTACGACTAGATCAACCAAAAAAGAATATGTATTTGGTTATTATTCTAGTGACTTTCTTGGGTGTGAATCTGTCTTTTTAGTTTACTCCTCCTGGAGAAAAAATAAACTATAGTATACCTTATGGATTCCTGTTGAATGAGATGTTTCAGTCCTAAAGTATGGTAGAAATATTTTATTTTTAAATTAAATAGGCATGTTCAGTACAATTCGTAGATTATTCAAGAAATATTTCAAGAAAAAATATTAAAAAATAAGCCAATGGTGGCAAATTTTTTAGGTGACACCTCAAAATATAATGAATTTTGCGGTGTACATCAGAACTAATCATTGGATCACAATAAACAAAAAATTCAAAAATATTTTATTAACTTTTCGAGGTAACGCTGTCCAGTTTTTTATTTTTATCGACTTTCGCTTTTTTAATATCACTCAGAACTCAAAACAACGAATTTGTTTTAAAAAAAGGGTGAAAATTAACATATTATCTCTATACTCTACTACACAAGTCCATCAAATAATAAATGAAATATCAAAAACTTTCGAAGAAAGGAAATACTGCAACGCTATATTCCAAGATATCTCAAAAGCGTTTGACAAAGTTTGGCAGAGTGGTCTGCTCTACAAAGTAAAATTAGCACTATCCAGTAAGTATGTCTTCCTAATTAAATCCTACCTATCAAATAGATATTTTTCTGTAAAATTTAAAGACCAACAATCCAGCCTCTGTCCTATTAACTCTGGAGTTCCGCAGGGTAGTGTTCTCGGGCCGCTGCTTTTCTCGAGTCTCACAATACTACGATCGCTTCTTTTGCTGATGGAGTAGCAATACTAGCTGTATATGAAGATCCCATACAAGCCTCATAAGGGCTGCAACACCATCTGGACATACTCAGTGAATGGTACACAAAATGGCGAACAAATGTAAACAAAACAAAATCATCTCAAATCACGTTTACAAACCGCCACAACACATGCCCACCTGTAAGAATGGAAAATGTACGAATACCAACGGTAACAGACGTTAAATACCTTGGCCTTCATCTTGACCAACGTCTCACTTGGAAGAAACACATGCAGACCAAAAGAAGACAGCTCGACTTGAAATTTCTGCAAATGTATTGGCTCCTTGGACGCAGATCAAAACTCAATATCCAAAACAAAATTCTTTTGTACAAAGCTATACTCAAACCTATTTGTTACTACGGACTACACCTATGGAGCAAAGTCAACATCACTGAATATCATCCAAAAATTTCAGTCTAAAGTTCTAAAATCAATAGTGGATGCACGATGGTACGTAAGTTATCAAACACTTCATGAAGACTTAAAAATATACCTTTCATCAGAGAAGAAATCAATCGAGCCACGGAGTCACAAAATGAGCGTATGATTCACCATGAAACTCAGATAATAGGAATTATTCCACAATGGCCCTGCCACAAGAAGACTAGATGGAACCTGGCCTCAACACCTATTTTAAAACTCAAACATAAATATAATAAGGTGAGACTTCATTGGACGTCTCTCCTTCATGCCCAAAATCATGAAAAACATTTACTTAATACTCTTGAAATGATATAGATTTTAAATAAACATAATTATATAATAGTATATTATTCAACGAGCATGTAATGATGGCTATTAATCACGATGATGACGTGTGCGACACGAGCCGTAAGCGAGTGTCGTAATTAGATAGTTATAATGTATATTTACATTTAACTAGGTATATATTATAATATAATAATATAACTCTACATAATATTAACATATTTAACACAATATAACTTGAAAAACAAACACAATAGCTTCTCTGACCCAAAAACTAACGAGATATTTGTTATACAAAGCAATTAGTGCAGTCACTGAAGGTGGATAGGAGCTATTACCTCCTATTTCGTTGAACCTCCATAGATTTGCATGAAAATTGGTGAGTGGTTAGAAGATATCTCAAGAAACAAAGGTGGCATGGTGTCAGCTTGCGCTTTTAGCCTGGGGGTGGATGCCACCCCTTCTCGGGGGTGAAAATTATTTTATTGAAAATAACCCCATAATTCGATAGAGGGACAAATTCCAAGCAAAATTTGTTATATAAAGTTATTATAATAAATCAAAACTTTCTGAGTTTTTGAAAAAATGTTAAATTTTTCTTGAGAAAAATACATGTTTTTATCCAATTTTTCATCAATAACTCAAAAACTATAAGTTTTTACAAAAAAGTTATAATTACCAAAATTGAAGCTAATAAAAAAATGAAATAAACTCTTTACTAGAAAAATCTTTTAGTGTTAACTGAAAGTGAGTTATAGGTAATTGAATATATTTTTTTTCGGCGAGTAAAAAAATCTGAGTATTCAAGCTGAAATAACTAGTCCAAGTAATGAAGCTTGAAATAGGACAAAACCTCGCAATTTTTACAGAATGGATCGATTTGCTTGAAAATTTGAAAATAGGTAGTGGATAGTCCAAGGATCAAAATCTATATGATGCCGAAAGGCGCTTTTACCATGGGGGTGGTTGCCACCCCTGTTGGGGGTGGAAATTTTTAATTATATTTTGACCGCAAAAGTTGGTAAAAACGTTCATTCTAAGCAAAACAAGTTCTATGCATTTTTTTGATAAAATTAATAGTTTTTGATTTATTCGCTATCGAAAGTGTTAGTATTATATCGAAAAATTAATGTTTTTAATCAGTTTTCTGCTAATAACTCCAAAGTTTTCGTTTTATCAAAACAACCTTACTTAACAAAAATGTACTATTTGAAAAAATAAAGAAAACCGTCTTTTTTAATTTTCTTTAAGACCAACAGTAATCAAGATATATGTTAGCTCTCCTTTGTCAAATGTTAAATATTGTAGTTTCAAAGTCAAAAGATGGGAAAAATATGCATTTTTCGAGAATAACTTGTCAAATCTAATTTAAAGAATTTAAGAATACCTATCTTCAGAAATAAAAAAGAAGTCTCTAGCTCAAAAATTAAGTGACTTTTAATGAAAAGAATGTCATTCCCTATTTTTTTCAGCGCAGAAGTGGTCGGAAGCAACCCCGTAACCACCACCCTAATTAAAACTAGTCATTGACCTTATTTGGTCTTATTTATTTATGTATTTTTAATAAGTTCGAAAAATTTGACCGACTTAGAATGATTCGTTTTAAAAAAAAATGAAGTTAACAGCTATTAACGAATTTTTGTAGTTTGGAAAAAATGGCTTTTCTTCTGAATAGAAAGATTAGGATCAGAGATGTGAAAAAATGTTTAAATATTAAATTGTAGCTAATTTAATTTTCAAGAATAGGGTACGAAAAAAATTTTTCTATGACAAAAATTAAGTGAGCTATTGACAATTAAAACTTGTAATAGCATGCAAAAACCACCTTTACCAACCCTTTCAAAGTCACCTCTTTTTGTGACTAAGCATTTTAATAATATCTAATATTAATAGGCTTGTAGATCTTGTAAAATCCTACAAAATTCTTTTATAACAAACTTTGTAAGATACAAAATAAAAAAGTTACGGTTAAAAAATCAACATATTTTTTTGAGAAAAAAAAGGAGAAATCCAATTGTAAGCATAATAATGCAAGTTAGCGGAGTTTTTAGGCGTTGGCCTTATTCATTCTTCTTTATTTGTGTATTATTAATAGATTCTAGAAGATTGACTGGCTTAAAATGATTAGTTTTTAAAAAACTGAAGTTAAAAGCGAATAAAGATTTTTTTTAGTTTTGTAAAAAATGCCATTTTCTTCAGAATAGAAAGATTAGCATCAAAGATAAGAAAAAATGTTTAAAAATGAGATTGTAGGTTATTTAATTCTTAAGAACTTGGTGTAAAAATTTTTTTTCTACGACAAAAATTGAGTGAATAGTAAATGAGTATACTATAGAAGAACATTGATTTTTTCCATACAAAACTAACACTTTCGATAGCGAATAAATCGAAAAGTATTAGTTTTATCAAAAAAATGTATACAACATTTTTTGCTTAGAATGAATGTTTTTATCAACTTTTGCTGTCAAAATATAATAAAAAATTTTCACCCCCGAGATGGGGTGGCAACCACCCCCATAATAAAATCGCCTTTCGGCATCATATAGATTTTGATCCTTGGACTATCCACTACTTACTGTCAAATTTTCAAGCAAATCGATCCATTCTGTAAAAATTGCGGGGTGAAAAGCTTCGGTTCCTGGACTAAACGGGAAAATGATGCATTTTATAACACAAACTTATTAAAAATTTGTCAAAGTACTTAAAAATATCCAGCAAATGATGAGCCCCCGAACATGCTGATAGTATTACAATTTATGCACCAAATTTTTTCAAAATTTATCTTTTAAAAATTTTTCCAAAAATGTTATTGTTTTTTTTAATAACTCCGTTTATTTTTACGATATCAGGTTTGTCTAAAAACTATGAAAGTTAATTCCAAGGGCTCTTTAGGCACGTTGAATTTAATTTTTTAGACCCCTTACTTTTTTAAAAATAAAAGGTTAAATGGCCCCGGTTGCATGGTTTTCACAGCAAAATTTAGGATTTAAACGTTTCTATCTCGGTTATTTTTTAACCTATGGAAATAGTAAAACAGGTAAAATATTTGACACAAAAAAAAACTAGAATTTGGGTATATACCATTTTTTACGTATATTGAGTATTTTTGGAGTTATTATTAAAAGAATATGAAAATTACAATAATTTTAAAAATTATGATTTTTTAAATTATACCTTTTTTTTCAAAAATATGCATTCTTAACCAGTCAAAATTATTGAAATCATTACTTATGCCAATATAAAGAAGTTCTTGTGAGGATTACTATAAATTTTAATTTTTGTGGAAATGGCGTATGTTTTATTTTTCACTTTTTCCTAAAAAATTCAAAAGCGTTCTTTTATTTTCATCATAACTTGCTTAATTTTGACACTATTAACTTATTCTGAAGCTCATTTAATAGGTATTCCGAAGAACGTTGACAAATGATTAGCAGGTATATTTTTTATACATTGCATCGTTTTCCCGTTATTGCTTGAATACTTGCTTTGAACTAACATTAGTTTAGTTGTTTAAGTGAGAAATGCATTCAGTAATTTCTTTTCATAAATTTCAGTAATAATAACTATCTTGTAAAAGCTTATAGTTTTTGAGTTATACGTGAAAAACCGATTTAAAACATGAATTTTTTTACGAAAAAATAAAATTTTTGGTCTTTAATAACTCAAAAGTGTTGATTTATATTAATAACTTTATATAACAAATTTTGCTTATAATTTGTCCCTCTACTGATTTGTGGTATTATTTTTAATAAAATAATTTTCACCCCCGAGAAGGGGTGGCATCCACCCCCAGGGTAAAAGCGCAAGTTGGCATTATATCACCTTTGTTCCTTGAGGATCCTCTAATTATTCACCAATTTTCATGAAAATCGATAGAGGTTCAACGAAATCGGAGGTGAAAGCCTTCAGTGACTCCACTAAATATGATTTCTTATTGAACCTGTGAAATATAATGTGAATTTTATAAATTAGGTATGTACTTTGTTATCTGATTCCATGAAATATTATGTAATAATCGATTTACTTCCAAAAATAATGTTATAAGTTGTTCTACATGAACAAATTGTTTTAAAAAGCTCATGTTTATTGGTACCTATCATGCAAGAAAACAATTTAGTTTTGTGATTATTGTAAGTCTTATCAAATCTGTAAAATAATAAATAAAATATAACGATATTTGTTGCAGTTTAACCGGCAAACATGTTAATCTTATAATGTAAACAATGTGTAATATTTATGTTCATTTATCACGAAAATAAAAGCTTACCACTTTGATATTTTCTCGCGCCGGGCGGTTCAGATTTATTAACTTCTAGAAAATACAGACGTGCACTTGAATTTCCGTTTGTAAGATTTAGTATTAGATTTTCAGCACTAATCTTTATCCGAATCAAATGATCCGCGTCACCCTAGGGTGCTTTCAGTTGCTCTAAGTTGCATAGATCATCTTTAATGTACAACTTTACTCTTCGCCAAATTGTCTTGTGTTGTTTATCGGTTTGTGCTTTCTTTTATTGAGACAATGTCGATGTTGCGATAATTTAATGCAGACTATAACTTTTTTTTACTGTCTGGATTGCTTGATCCACTCAGCCACCATAGATAGTAAATAATGTTTGCTGTAATATTAGATATAACACAGTCATGAACACAGTCATGGTCACTCGTTGTGAATAGTCGTGTATATGAGTGCTCCCGAAATTTTTAAAATAAGTAGTAATTCGTTTCAGTAATAAAGTTCTCATCTTTGTTGAGTGGTGACAACTGATGTTGCAGTACTTAGTGAAGGTCCAAGTAAGTTAGAAATATACTAATTAATAGAGAAATTTGAGCAATTACAGTAATACAGTGTATTGGTGAATATTAAATTAATAACTGCTAAAGGGATCCATACACGTATAATGGCAACAAAAACTAGAAGCGGAATCTTATCAAGTGGTGCTTCTTTGGACGAAAACAGTTTAGAAGTCATAATATCAAAAGTATGTCAAAAGTTTATGACAAAACTGGACCAGAATTTAGATAATTTGGAGAAAAAATTTGATGCAGTTCAGGATACACTTAATGATGTATCACAACAAATATTAAATATGAAAACAAACATAGAAACACACACAACAGAAATTAGCAACATATCAAAAACAATTGATGACATAGAGGCACTTCAAAAGAAAAGGACCCTGCGTTTTGATGGCATTAATGAAACTAATAATGAAAATTTGATGTCCGTTGTCATAAATATTATAAACAACACATTGAAAATAAAATGCAATTCCAGCGAAATTTCTAATTTATACAGACAAGGTAAATTAAACTTGCAAACTAATAAATCGAGAACAGTGGTGGTAGACTTTAGTTCTGATTTGAAGAAAAAGGAAATTCTAAGTGCTAGAAGACAATTAAGAGAAACAAAAATATTTGTGAATGAAGATCTAACGAAACATAGGTATTCATTATTGAAGAAGGCAAGGAGTAAGTTCGGGAAGACTGAGGCATGGAGTTACGATGGTAGAGTATTTATAAAGAAGAATGATGAAATTAAAGTGATTACTTGCGAATCGGATCTTGACAATTAACGTGTGTGGGCTACTTTATACTCAAAGTTTCTGTAATGTGTATATTAGTGACTGATAAGTTTTTGTTGATAGTAATTTAGATATATTAATTTGGAACTTAAATTCGTTGATTTTGGTTTGTAGTTTATAAGAGGATAAAAATATTGATGTTGTTAATGAGTTACTTATAGAAAAACTGGATGTTTTAAATTATTTCAATTATTGTTTTAAGTTATTTGGTTTGTCAAAAATGTATGAAAAGAATTTACTACGGTATAGTAGAAATAAAATAGGTGTAAAATAAAATATATATTAAATAATAAATATAATATGATTAGGATTTGATATCAGGGGACAACTCAATTCATGACAGGGATTCACATAAACTTTCAGAATTGTAGGGGACTTAACACGAAAACTGCGGAATTCTATAAAAATTGCTTGGAAGGTAATTATGATGTAGTAGTAGCTGTAGAAACATGGCTTCGGGAGGATATGGTTGATGGAGAACTAATTGATATAAATGTATTTAACTTATTGAGATCTGACAGAAACCAGGAGATTTCTGGCAAAACTAAGGGAGGAGGAGTATTAATGGTAATAAAAAAGGAGCATAAGATTGTAAAAGTAACACAACATTGTTCATCTTTTGAAATTTTGGTTGCGGATTTAAAAATTAATAACAAATTAAGTATAAAATTAATTGGAGTGTATATTCCACCAGATTGTAAATTACATGACTATGCGAATTGCTTCGAATTGTTACAAACACATATTACTGATATTAATAACACGTTTATTTTTGGCGACTTCAATATTGCAGAAATTAAAGGAACCGAAAATCTAGATTTTACTAACGGAAGTGCTAAGTTTAAAAGTATGATTGAGTTTTTAAATTTTAATTCATTTTTGCTTTATAACAATGTAAAAAACTGGCAGGGCAAAACTTTAGATCAAGTAGTAGCATCTGCAGATAATATAAATAGTTGTAAGGTATGTCAAGAGCAGTTACCGTTAGTAAAGGAAGATAGATTACATCCATCTCTGGAAATTCAACTTTCATTTACAGTATCAAGTTTTAGACAAACAGATAAGTTAGTTGGTAATAGATTTAATTTTAAAAAAGCAAATTTTGATTTGATGTGTGATTTGATGAGAAATATGACGTGGGAAGCTGTAACAGAGGAAATAGATAAAGCTCTAGATGTCTTTTACTCAAAAGTACTTAATATATTTGAAGGATCTGTACCACAATATAATATTTACAAGAATTATTCTAATTTTCCGAAATGGTTTACGCCTGATATCAAAAAGTTGCTCAAACAAAAAAATAATTTTAGAAAGTTAAGACATGTTTCAATTTATTTTAACAATCAATTTATAGAGACCAGAAAAAAACTGAAATCATTAATTAACATAGAGCACAGGAAATATATACGGCAAATTGAGGAAAATATAGAAAATGAGTTTAACAATTTCTGGAATTTCATTAATAATAAGAATTCTAAGTCTAATCAAACAGAAATATTTTATTTTGGGGGTAAAGAAATAAATCAGAGTGATACTGCTAATGAGTTTGCGAAATATTTTGAATCTGTTTATTCTACCGACATTTCTAGCTATAACACTAATTTTACAAATATTGTTAGTAATAACAATGTTTTGAATTTACCATCAATAACAAGCGTAGATTATGATAATGCAGTCAAAAAGCTGAAACCAAAGAAAGCTGCCGGTATAGATGGCATCCCCCCGTATATTTTAAAGGCATGCCAAGAGTGGTTAAAGTTACCATTATTACATATTTTTAATCTAATAATAACTTATTCAAAATTTCCAGAAAAATGGAAACTATCTTCAATTACTCCAATATTTAAGGCAGGTAACAAAAGAGATATTGAAAATTATAGAGGAGTCGCTATTATGTGTGCTCCATCAAAAATTTTCGAACAAATATTGCATGCTCATGTATATAATCACGTCAAAAATAGTATTAATGATCATCAACATGGTTTTATGTCGGGTCGCTCGATAAACACAAGTTTTATTTCATTCACCGAGTCTGCAAACAATGCGTTAGAAAAACAATTGCAATTGGATGTAGTGTATACGGATTTCGAAAAAGCCTTTGATAAAGTAAAACACGATGTTCTTTTAAGAAAGTTATGTAATTTTGGCTTATCTGATAATCTAATAAAGTTATTTAAAAGTTATTTGCAGAATAGGAGTTTTGTTGTAAAACACAATGGAAATACTTCTGGTAAATTTAAGGCTAACTCGGGAGTACCACAAGGGTCTAATCTTGGACCACTTTTGTTCTTAATGTTTATAAATGATTTAGCAAACGTCATCCAGTATTCAGATTACTTATTATTTGCAGATGATTTTAAGTTATTCAAAATAATTCAAACTGTTAGGGATTGCGTAATGATTCAAAGGGATATTGAGAACATTTTATTATGGGGTGACAATAATAAGATCAAATTCAATATAAATAAGTGCTACGTTATGTCTATTACCCGTAAAAGAGAACCAATAGTATTTGATTATTTAATAGGACTGAATGTTTTAAAAAGGACCAGTGAGGTCAAGGATTTGGGTTTGATTTATAATAATCAACTGTCATTTGCTACACATATTGGTAAAGCTGCAAAACGAGCGAACCGTATGCTGGGTTTTATATGTCGACAAACTTGCGATTTTACTAGTATTAAGGGTATAAAAATATTATATAATACTTTAGTTAGACCAATATTAGAATTTGGTTCCATTATTTGGGGACAACAACCTCAAGTACATTTAGAGGCACTAGAAAAAGTTCAGAATAAGTTTCTTCGTTATTTGTATTTCAAAAAACATCATCGATGGCCTGATTATGGAACCAT
Organism: Diabrotica virgifera virgifera; assembly: GCF_917563875.1. Classification (NCBI taxonomy): domain Eukaryota; kingdom Metazoa; phylum Arthropoda; class Insecta; order Coleoptera; family Chrysomelidae; genus Diabrotica; species Diabrotica virgifera. The sequence continues at coordinate 210,419,004 of NC_065448.1, read as the reverse complement.
AAGGTCAACCATGCTAAGGGAAGAATTTGAAGTTTTGTCTTTGACTAGTAGGCGCAAATTTGTAATGGCAATGATTTTATATAAAATAATTAATAATATTTCAGGTACAATTGATTTACGAATGCGGATACCATTTAATGTTCCTCGAAAAGCAACGAGATATCAGTTGTTGTTTGGAAAAATAAGAACATCTGTTTGCTCTCCTCTAGAGGCCATGTTGAAACTAGCGAACAATATAAATTTAGTAAAAAATATTGATTTTACAATGTCAGTTGGTTGCTATAGACATATAGTGCAAGAGCACTTTAAACTAGTAGATGGATAATAGATATCATTAGTCTAGCTGTTTTTGTGTTTAAGTCTTCTATATCTGCCTATCAATAGTTGTGCTAATGACTGTATATATTAGTTATATTTGTTATATAAAGTTTATGATTATAACTGTCCATGTAAAAAGGTTTTAGGACCTGTTTGGATTTTTATAAATAAATAAATAAATAAATAAATAACGATGTTATGTACAGAGTGTATAGCATTATAATGACAGAAGAGTATAGAAGGAGTCCGTATTGCCGAACTGGTGACTTTGAAAACATTGGTCACTTTGGTGGTACTGAAAACATTGTCAGAGAAAGGCAGAGTGTTAAAGAAAATGTTTTTAATATATACCACACGCTGGAAGATCAGTAGGCCGTCTCCGAAAAAGATGAAAGGACGAAGTTGAAGCTAACTTATCTAGGATTGGGGCACAAAAATGGGATATGGAAGCGCAAGATTGGAGGACCACAGTGGATGCGGCGAAGACTCATTCAGAGTGGTAAAGCCAGTCAAGTAGAAGATGATAATATCATGTACATATGCGCACATACACACACTTATGCACACAGAAACATACATCAGCATTAAAATAATAGGCATACATTAGGGTGGTTAGAATTTTTTTTTGTTTCAGATCGCTATAGTGCACAAAGTTGCCATTTGTATAGACCTGAAAAAAGCACCAATTATTATTTTTTTATTAATTTGTCTTCCGGTCACCGGTCACGCAATGCCATCGAAGTTAGCAAAAAAAATGGGAAAACCCTTGATTTTTCATATTTTTCTTAAGCAGATTAGATGGTTTTAATTGCGTTCCTATACCATGAATTAACTACTAAAAGGATGTAAAATCAATATATTCACTTATTATACGTTTGTTTCATATCTTCCGGTCGCACAACATAATACAAAATGAGTAAAATTAGTAGTTTTTGCAAAATTTCAAAGTTTGACTGTTTAGTACAATTTAATCATACGACTTTTAGAGATGATATGGCTTAATAATTATATTACAATAATAATATATTTACAACCCAAACATATAAGATAAACTTTGATATTCAAGTGGAATTCGGTCGCGCAGCTTTGTCAAAAACAGCAGACTACCGAGAGGCGAGGCGAAAGTGACGAATGCCAGCGAAGCGTGCGCAGCCACAAATAGAGATCATTTGTGGATCATTTGTCTTCTCCATTACAACGAACTGCTATTCCACCACCTTTTCCAACACTTAGATGAAAATACATCAGGCCCAATAGGATATTCCGGACCGATTGGAAAGGCCCTAGAGGATTGTGAGAGACTACCAGTTCTTGATTTTAATCCTATTGATTGTGAGATTGCAAATGTTGACAAACGTATTCTTAGCAAGGACCATTTGTACTTGTTTGAGATATAGGAAGTCATCAATTCAGGACATTGTTTAGAAGACTTTGTAGTACGTGATCCTGGCCCAATGTCACATTCAAGATGGCTTACGACTGCAAACCGAGTTTTGCGTTTCTACATCAGTGTGTCAAGCCCTTCTGAAAATCTGAGAGAGATTGTCACATTCATTCTAAAATGTTATATGCCTATGTAGTTTGCCATAAAAATAAACCACTAATTCACAGATAGGCCTAGACATGTTTACAAAATCATTGAATCTACAAGGTGCTAACCCGAAGAGCTTCTTCAAGTTGTCCATTCCATTTTACAACGGAATGCTTACTTTGCCCATGCCGAAAATTTACTTTTGACTATGGTAACTTATGAAAGAAATTATATCTGAGAGCTGGGCGTCAGGCGGATCATGAATGCAAATCAAGCCATATCTGAAAGTGACTCTATCGGAATCTTTAAACCACCAAACCTAAACTTTGAAGCTAAAGAGTATTACGAAATTATCAAATGGAACACCACTACACTGACTCCTCCTCCACTGTTAAGAACATACCTAATGAAGAGATAAAAGAGTAGGTAAGCTATGACTTTAAGCCTGTTATGAGTATAGATCAGGATCAGATAGGATCACGTAGTACAAAGTCTTCTGAACAATGTCCTGACTTGACGAATTCTGATATCTCAAGCAAGTACAATTGGTCCGTGCTAAGAATACGCTTGTCAACTTTTGGAATCTCATAATCGATATAATTAAAATCAACAACTGGTAGTCTTTCGCAATCAGGTAGGGCCTTTCCAATCGGTCCGGATATATTATTGGTCCTGTTATATGTCCATCTAAGTGTTGGAAAAGGTGGCGGCTTGGCAGTTCGTTGTAATGGAGAAGACAAATGGTCCATTTCAGAGGCCTTCCTACATGTATCTCTATTTGTGGTAGTGCGCGCTGCGCTCGCTTCGCTGGCATTCGTCACTTTCCCCTCGCATCTCGGTAGTCTGCTGTTTTTGATGAAGCTGCGCCACCGAATTCCACTTGAATATCAAAATTGAAACTTTGCAAAAACTACTAATTTTACTCATTTTGTATTATGTTTCGCGACTGGAAGATAATATGAAACAAATGTATAGTAAGTGCATATATTACATTGATTTTAAATACCTTTAGTAGTTAACTCATGGTATAGGAATGCAATTAAATTATACATTCTAAAATATTATGTGTTTCATATCTTAACGAAAATTATACATAATTCCAAATTTCACCTTATATTATTTATAATGAACCCTACACTATGCACTTTTTTAAGATGAGGTTGTTTAGCAGCTTCTAAAAACATAAAAATATACAGAATGTTTCATTAAAACTAATGTTCATGGATTATACTAGACTTGCCTGAATCACCCTGAATAATTAAATTTATATTTATAAAGCGGTTATTTGAATTTAAAAGTTCACTTATCCAAGGCAATGGTCTCCAATACACGCTGTACGCAGCCTACAGCGTCTATTGGAGACCACCGCCCAAGAGTGTTTTTTATAATTTTCTAAATCAAGGACAGAAACAATTTTATTTCATAAGTGGCTTCCATACTTAATAATTTAAAATTTCACCCTGCATTATTCATAATACACCCTAAATGACTTATTTCGTTGAAATCAAGTTGCTTTTAAAAATATGAAAATATGCAGGGTGTTTCAATAAAATAAAGCTTATGGATTATGGACCATGCTCGGCTTGCGTCAATAACTCTGTACATTTAAATTTATGTTTAAAAAGCGCACATTTATATACAAAAATTGACCGGTCTCAGCAATTTTTCTAATGTTTTAAAACAAAGACAGAAATAATTTTATTGTCTAAGGGCCTTTTACCCTATATACAGTATGTTCCTGTAAGTTGTATCCATATGGAAAACTTTTTTATTATTAATTTTACGAAAAAAAGTTATTCTTCATAAAAAGCTCTGTATGGTCCAAAACCTAAGATTCAACCATCAGATATCAAATTTTATGAATATTATACGAGGTATGTCAAAAAGTTTGAATTTCACTCAAGAGTAAAGTAGCTTTATTTTTCACAATATTGAAAATTTGCTATTAAGAAAAGTTGTTTGGAATTAAAAACTATATTCTAATATGTAATTACATCCTTCTAATTGAATTTTTTTTTTTAATTATGGATAACTAACATTATTTTCAGTAGTTTTAATTCTAATAACCCTTTTATTATTAATTTTACGAAAAAAGTGTTTCGTAATAAAAAGTTCAGCATAGTCTAAAATACTCTAAAACCTAAAACGCAACCACCTTATGTCAATTTTATACGAGGTGTGTCAAAAAAGATAAATTTAGATCAAAGGTAAAGTACCTTTATAGCTCAAAATATTTCAATATGAAGGATGTAATTACATACTGAAACATGGTTTTTAATTCTTAATAACTTTTCATAATAACAATTTTCGATATTGTGAAAAATAAAGCTATTTTACTCTTGGGCCAAATTCATATTTTTTGACATTGTATAAAATTGATATAATTTGACATAAGATGGTTGTATTTTAGGTTTCAGACCATGCAGAACTTTTTATTAGGAATCACTTTTTTTCGTAAAATTAATAATAAAAGAGTTATCAGAATTGAAATAACTGAAAATAATGTTTGTTATCCATAATTTAAAAAAAAATCAATTAGAAGCATGTAATTGCATATTAGAATATAGTTTTTAATTCCAAACAACTTTTCATAATAGCAATTTTCAATATTGTGAAAAATAAAGCTACTTTACTCCTGAGTGAAATTCAAACTTTTTGACATACCTCGTATAATATTCATAAAATTTGATATCTGATGGTTGAATCTTAGGTTTTGGACCATGCAGAGCTTTTTATGAAGAATGACTTTTTTTCGTAAAATTAATAATAAAAAAGTTTTCCATATGGATACAACTTACAGGGACATACTGTATAAAATTGTTCAACTATGAGGATTCAGATGCCACCCCATTGTAGCTAAACGTAATCTAAAACGTATTCTTTGGACAAAAAGAGTAATAAGGGCTTTGATTTATCCCAGAATCCGCCAACCCCTTAAATAAACATTGGCGAGCGTTTATGACTTTTGGGCCGGTTGGTACACGCGAGCCTATCCGTCTCTGCTGTATCGACAAAAAAATCACATTACACGCTTGAGAGACAGAAAAAGGACACAGTTTGAGCTGGAGTTTTGATTTCTCGGACATACGAGAACTATCTGACATGAATTCTCAATGTTGTGGTAAAGACGACCTTTTTTCGCTTCAATTACATTTACCATAAAATGGCACATTATCAATTATATTGGAGCAATAATGTATACGGCACCAAATACTGCTATACCACCAAAAAAACAAAAAATGTTTGTTTACAAATAGTTTATAAAGGTTACATAAATATAGATGCAGTATTGGATTAGGTAATTATTTAAGTAGAATAACTTTTTTAGAAATTTGATTGATGTCTGAAATCTTAACAAATGAAAATTAATAAAATTAAACAGGAATAGATTAAATAATAGACGAAAATACAAATCACATCCTCAGTAAGAGAGTAGTTAAACAAGGAAACGTAATATCGTCAAAGTTTTCTAACATTGCTCTAGAAGATGTCTTCCACATTACAAATTGTTGAACATAGCATTAACGTTAATGGCAACAAGTTAAACCAACTCAAAAAGAGACTACAGCCAGTACATTCGAGGAACTGCAAATTCGTCAATTAGTAAGTATTTTGAAGTATTTTGTACTCCTCAAAAGTAAGTATTTTGACAGTTTATTAAACAAAGAATTTGACAGACAGCCTGTGGAGTTAACGGAGACAGTAACAGCAATGGTTACCAGAATAACAAACGAGGAAGTGGCTCAAGCGCTTCAAAAAATAAAGAAAGGAAAACCAGTCGGACCAGATGATATTCCTGGGGAAGTGTGGAGAGCATTGGAAGAGACAGTAATAAGTTGGCTAGCAGGTCTATTTAATAGAATAATGGAAGTTGGACAAATGCCAGACGAATGGAGAAGCAGTATATTAGTACCTGTCTACAAAAACAAGGGAGACATACAACAATGTACAAACTACAGGGCTATAAAACTACTTAGCCACACCATGAAAATATGGGAGAGAGTAATTGATAGACGGATACGTGAAGAAACCGAAATACCCGATAATCAATTTGGCTTTATGCAGGGAAGATCAACAACAGATGGAATTTTCATTGTAAGGCAACTAATGGAAAAATACACGAATAAAGAGACCAACGCTCATATGGTATTTATTGATCTTGAGAAAGCCTATGATAGAGTTCCTCAAGAGATTCTGTGGTGGGCACTCAATAAGAAAGGAGTCCCTGGCGAATATGTAAAGATTGTGAGAGATATGTATGAGGGAGTAATAGTCTAAGAGCTAGTGAACCTTCCGACTAACGGTCTTCCTGTAAGGGTAGAAATTTCTACAGTGATAATTCATAGCACACCAAGGCTAAAAACCACGACCTGGCAGGCATCAGCCCTGCATGTGTATTTACAAGGTGAATCGAAAAGTGCATCGTTTAGGGGAAAAATAAACTTTCTCCTGTAAAGTTTAAATTTAAGTATGTGTTTGAGTAAGTCATTTAGAAGAAATGTGTGCATTGCCAGGCGATTCTGAACACCATAAGAGCTTGCCAGGCAAGCGGAAAGATTAGGGTTTTTCCTAAAATTATTTGTTTTTGCATCGAAGTTTTTTTAGGTTTTTGAATCATTCCAAACCGAAAAGGTCTTTAGTCACTTTTCTCTTAGGTTAATAGTTTTTGACATAAGCGATTAAGAAATTTAAAAATCGCGAAATCGGCCATTTTTAACCCTGAATCGGACATTTAACTGAAAATTTCAATGTTGCCAAGGTAAGAAGATATTCTTTAAACGTCGATTGATGAAATCCCGAACAGTTTTTTGGAATACAATATCGAAAACGCCCTTGTTTTTTAATTGCTAATCAAGCGGGCGCGAGAATGTAGTATAAGTAAGGATGTTTGAGTTTGCATAAATTCATTATCTCGAGAATGGGCAAATTTGAAGAGAAATCCTCGGAGAGGTCGATTTTTATTTTTAAATTAGGACTTTTTGGCATACATTTTTATTTTTGGTTTTTTTAAATAGGAAAATACATCATCTGACAGCTCATTTAAAAGCGTTTGAAATAGTGATAAAAATATACGAAACTAACTTATTGGCTGAATAAATTTACTGTTATTGATTAATGTACTCTAGTTATTTTCACAATTATTATTTAATCATTGTGACAATAACCAAATGCATCGATCAATGTCTAAAAGTTCGTTGAAACAAAAAATTCAATTGTTGTTACAACGAAATACTAATCAATAATCACTGTTAATCAATATTACGAACTAAATTTTTTTGAGTGTTAGCGACCAACAGGTAGCAACAAACGCGGTCCAAGATTGCGGCTGTAATTTTAAATATTTTGTCGAGATATTTGGCAAACATATTCGTAATATAATAAAGAATGGCGGTACAGAGCCCAATTTGAGAACTATGGTAGTATGTGGAATGTACTCTATAACTAAATAAAATATTGCAAAAAGGAGCCTGTGCCGTCCTTAAGAAGAACAAAAAAAAACAAACTTTCTTCAAATAAACTTTTTTATCCCATGCTTAGATTTTGTGTCACATTGGATCTATTAAAATCAATTTTCTATAACAAGAAATCGAACGTGATTGACTGGGCAATATTTAGCGCGCCTATGAGTATAAAAATTATTTTTTTCTAGAACCACTATTCAAAATGCACTTTTCTTCGCAATTTTATGTTAAGGAAGTTGATATTTTCTCACGGTTTAATATATATTAGTGTGAAGAAAAGTGACGTTTCTATGCCGGAAAGTCCTTTTCTGCACAGTACCGTTACATTCCACAATAAAATCATAATTATAACATGTTTTGATGAAATGGTTTTATTTAACACATTAGATTCGATAGTGCTTTTCAAAAAAGAACCGATTTAATTCATGTTCGAGAAATCTGCAAAATTCGCTACTTTAACACATTATTTTTGAACTTTAATTTGGTATCTATTTTACAAATGACTACCACATTCTAAGTAACGTTATATTCTTAAAATTATGGTTTCAGTATATTTTCCAATTTTAAATGCCAACTATAATAATTTTTACCTAAACTCTATACCTAGTTATACAGTGCGTCCTTAAAGTAACGCATTAATTCATTATTTTGTAAACCGGCAACTTTAAGAAGAAATCCCGAAACAGGTCGATTTTTACTTTTAAATTACGATTTTTTGTCATATATATCATACTAGTGACGTCATTCATCTGGGCGTGATGACCGCAACCGATGATTATTTTAAATGAGAATAGGGGTCACGTAATAGCTGATTTAAAAGGGTATTTAATTCTATATTCAGTAATATCAACATCAGCATGATTATTTTTATACAGGGTTTAAAAAAAATTATTCTTCAATTAAATTAATTGACACAAAAACATGAAAGAATGTAATTTGTTTAATTCTAAATATATTTTACTGCTGTCAGAAAACATAAATATATTTTCTTTAAAAAATAAGCATTGATTTTCGCTTAAACGAAATTTTCAGATTTCTAAGAGGCAGGTGGGTGAGAGCTTTAACATTAAATTTAAGCGAAAAACAATATCTGTTTGTCAAATAAACTCGTTTTGCCTATTTTCTGACAATAGTGAAACGTATTTTGAATTAAATAAATTATACATTCTTCTTTTTGTCTGAATTAATATAATTAAAATTTTTTTTTCAACACCCCGTATAAATAATTATGATAATGTTTAGACCAATACATAGAAAATTGAATACCCTTTCAAGTGAGCTATCACATGACCCCTATTCTCATTTAAAAAATCACCGATTACGTCATCAAACCCAGATAGATGTCACTAGTATGATATATAATATGTCAAAAAATTGTAATTTAAAAATAAAAATCGACCTGTTTTGGTATTTTTCGTTTAGCGTTTGGCCACACGGGCGGTTTTTTACTGCCGCCGTAAGAGCAGTAAAAATCAGCGCGAAAATGGGTCCCACGGTGAGAATAGTAGATGGCCAGAGTGTTGCTGCGCGATATTTTACAGCTCAGTCTGGCCATCTACTATTCTCACCGTGGGACCCATTTCGCGCTGATTTTTACTGCTCTTACGGCGGCCGTAAAAACCGCCCGTGTGGCCAAATGCTTACGCCGTAAGAGCAGTAAAAATCAGCGCGAAATGGGTTCCACGGTGAGAGTAGTAGATGGCCAGACTGAGCTGTAAAATATCGCGTGGCCATCTACTATTCTCACCGTGGGGCCCATTCTCGGGCAGATTTTTACTGCTCTTACGGCGGCCGTAAAAAACTGCCCGTGTGGCCAAAGCCTTAAAGTCACCGGTTTACGAAATAATGAATTTATTCGTTACTTTATGAACGCGTTGTAAGTTCAGGTAATAACGTTATAACATTTGAATAGTATTAATACCTACATATGCAAATATTATTTTGTACCAGATTCATCATCATCGTCATTCAGACACTCGCGTTTACTGCTGGACATAAGCTTCCCTCAGTCTCGGTATCATATTACTTAATATTTTTTATATTATGTACATGGTACAGGTACCTAAATAAAATGGAATATATAAAGAAATTAAAATATTATTGTTTAAAAATTGTATTCCGTAATTAAAAAAATAAGTCCTAATTTTTGAAATTTATTAAGACTTCACTTGATTGGTGTCTTAAGACCTTTGTGAAAGAAACGCCGCGACCTAATTTTTCCTGCAAATTTCCTTTTACTAATTCCGTAAAAATAAAGCAAAAGTAGATAATTAAAACACGATACTTTAATTATATCTTCCAATAATATTCACAGCATCAAAGTAATAAATTAATTTCATCAGACAGTAAATCATCAGCCTGTTCTTTAATAATAAAAGCATATTTAGTGCCTCAATAAGAGAATGAGGCTCTCTCTTTGGCGGGGTGGCTGTCTGCAAGATTACCCTTAGTGCTCTTGTACAATATTATAAGACAATATTTATATGACGAAAGCTTTTAAAAGCGTAATAAAACTCCCCATCTGTTTAGCGGAAGGAATTGAACCAAACAGAACCGGAATGAGGGAAAGGAAAAGATTTATGTATACAAATGGCAATGAAATGGATTGCAAAGATTCTGAAAGTGTTTTATTTTGGCATGTCTACGTAATGAATGATTACGTTTTAATTATTAGGTATTTGACGTTTGGGCTTTGCAACATTTTTGCACTCCGCAACTCGTTTATTCAAAACCTCGATCGATTTTCATGGAATTTGGTATAACTGAACATATTTAACTTGTTCCGTGTGTTCACGAGAACACATAAATAAAATAATATTAATAAAACGCAAGCAACTGTCAATAATAGATTTATTTACTTTTAGTAAAAAAGGCGTGCTTTGTTTATATCTCGCAAGGGTTCGTTATTCTTTTTCCCAGCGCGGGTTTATGATCGACCGACTCCTGCTGAGTTGTGTGGACCGGCTGGAGGCTGTGTGTCAACTGAACTAGACCACAAACACTCATCTGTCATTATGTGGTTCTACCATATGGCCAGACAGGCGACAATAATTTATTAGATCTGGCGTTTTAAAAACTGAAAACATTTCTGTGGTTTTTAAGAAGTTGACATAAAGAGGGTGGCTAATCTGGTACCGTAATATATTACGGAATTTGTGTTTCCCATGAAAAAGTCATTAATTTTATACATTCTGGTTATATTAGGAGCGAAACACATGTGAATTTTAAATATCCTATATTATTTAGTTTAGAAAGGAAAGGTAATATTAATAATTAGCAATTAAAAATATAGTAAAATAATAATTGAAACGTGTCGCCACAAACTGAAACCCACAAGGTTATTTGCACCGCATCAACGAACATCTGTCGTGTCTTTTTTTTTCGCCGTTGCAGATAATAGTTGTTTATGTACCAAGTCAGTAAAGTTAATCTTTATCGAATGAGTCTAAGATTATGAACAGAGCGAGCGTTAGCGAGCAGTTCGATAAAGAGTCTTTACTGACGTGGTGCATACAAAATTTTATCGCCAATCATAAAAAACATTAACACTTACTTAATTACATCCTAATAAAAATAATGTGTGTGTACTCAGTACGCACGTAAGACGTTATACTTCTATTATTATAATTTCAACGAAATAAACATATTTTAAACAGTTTGATCGTATTTTTATTTATATATTAAACCAATTCTAACACTTAAAATAAAATACCAAAAATTAAAAATACCATTAACCCGGCACCTGCCACGTGGGTTGCTACCAGCACCCCATAACACATTTTCATCAAATATTTGGTATTTCAAATTTGTTAACCGTCCTGTGCGTCATAGTAGCTTTCAATAATATTATATACCATAGCTCTAAATTCGAATTGGGGTGTCATCATCTGGCAGTAAAATTTTTTTATGTTTTTGATAAACAGGTCAGATTTACATTTTTTTATTGTAATAACTGATCTAAATTATTAGTATATTCTCTATACTCAATAAATTTTAATTTTCTTAGATATTTTACATCACTTCATTTATTATGGGTCTGTACTTGCTAATTTGCTTATAACACCTTTTTAATTTTATTTTTTAACTTTTATAATATATTAGTAGCTAATAAGTTAATAAAACATGTTTTTTTTATATTCTTGTGTAACTCAACACATTATTTTGTTTATAAACAAGTAGATCACAGAAAATTTTTAAGGGGTGCTGTGAGCACCCCACGTGGCAGTTGATGCCTTGCAAAGCCACGTGGCAGGTGCCGGGTTAATAGTTACGTTATTGTTTATGAAGTGTAGCCTTCGCCGCGCAGTTGTCTTTCCCTTGATGAATAGTAGAAAATCTAAATAAATATATTTGCTAACAAATTATAATAATAATATCTGTCACCATCCTATATATAATCGAATTAACAAAATCACCATTTCATAATATATTTGCATTAATACAAAACTTAAAATATTTAAGAATTTTATTAATTTTAGACGAAATAAAAATTTCGTATGACAGTAATGACGATGACAGAATGCTTTTGCATGATGGCCGATTTCGATGTTTAATCGATAGTTGTTCAAGTAATCAATATTGAATAAGTACCTAATTACTAAATCTAAAGTTTCGATTTAACAAATCTGGCTTTATTAAACATGGAAAACTTAACTAGTAAATATTGGAGAATAAAAAATTCACCACCACTAACAGATGCATTCATTGAAACCAGGAATTATACAGATTTACATAAGAGTAAATTATTACCAATTTATAAATTTCCGTATAAAACTTTGATAAAAAAACCCAGAATCATAATTCCTATATATACAGAATCAAATCATTTAAATAATATTTTAGTAAAATTTATACTGAGCGACTTTGTGGATTACACAGTAATTTATACAGACGGTTCTAAAAATCAAACAGGAGTAGGATGTGCTATGTATGTGCAAAATACCTATCAACATAATAATTACAAATTATCTAGTATTAGTAGTATTTTTACAGCTGAGACTATAGCCATCGAAAAAGCTCTAGAATGGATCATAGAGAATAATATTGAAAAATCTGTGATAATAACAGACTCCAGATCTGCAATATATGCAATTGAAAATACTGATTTTAGTTCATACAAATCAAAAATTTTATGTAATATAAAAAATAATTTGTCTAAAGTGGAAGTAGTATTTATATGGGCAAAAGGGCATGCCGGTATACTGGGTAATGAGAAAGTGGATGAGTTGGCCAAAGATGCAATAAAAAAAGGTGAGATACTAACTCACATCTTATCGACAGATGCAATAAATGACGTCAAAGTTAGAATAAATAAAATATGGAAAAAAGAATGGAAAAATATTACAAGCACGTCAAAAATTTTATATTTTTCTTTACATCAAGAACTTCCTCCGCCACCTGAATACATATTTAAATATAACCTGCCAAAGCAAGATATTTCTACTATCGTCAGATTAAAAACTCGACACGGGAAATATGAGGCACATCTGCACAAATTAGGAATAATTAATTCATCAGTATGTTTTTGTGATAATGTTTCGATTAGAGATTTAAACCATATTTTCTTGGAATGCAAAATTAAGGAGAGATATATAAATCAATTATATTACAATTTACGACAAACACAAGTTCATTTTCCAATTAGTATAGAATATCTACTAAGTTGTCATAAAATGGAAATATTTAAATTACTCATAAACTACTTGAAAGAAACAAATATAATCATTTAAGTGAAATACGTATAAATATAACAAAACTAATAAATTGAGGTAAAAATAAAATAAAAATCTGTGGCTAACGGACTCGCATCCAAGCCATTTTTTCACACTCACACACATAAAGTTTCGATTTATGTTTTATGAATATAATTGCAAAATACTACAGAATTTCACTTTCTGACATAAATTTAATTAATAATAACTTAAATTTTGTACAATATTTTTAATAATTAACGTAAATAAATTTTAAGTTCACTCAAATAAATAATCGATTACTGCCATCGACCGCTTACATTCAATCTCAGTCAATTTGATTAATCGCGGCAGGTAAAGTAAAATTCTTCTTTCAGTACAATAAAGTGTTACTTTAATGCCGCAAATGGCGCCAAATGAGTACAATAATGAATGACTTTAGTGACGGTTGTCGATAAATGGATTTTACTGTAAGTATGTAGTTAGAAGATACCTCAAGAAACAAAAATGACATGGTGCCATTTTGCATAGGTGAAGATGGTTCGAGTATCTCTTGAACTCTCGGTTCGAGAATCGGTGAACGAATCACTGGTCTCTTAATTTCTGGCATCAGTACGAGAGGAAGGCCAAACAAGATCTAGAGAGAGATGCTTAAGTAGGACATGGTGAAGGGGAATGATATTATTATAGACTATGATAGAATCTTATTGGATAAGTGTAATGGAATTAGGCGGGATCGACCAAACATAAGAATAAAAGCAAAGAAAATAATTTTAATACATCAAGTGTGCGTAATACGAAATGAAGAAGTAAAAAAATAGAAGTGACTTTATGGTTTACTAAAAGAAATATGACGATAAGAGGTAAAAGAGCTTAAGCAAAATAACTAATAGACCCAAAACACTTTCAACAGAAGCATGGATTAATTAGCTAATGCAGCAGTATACAGAAGAAAACAGATATAACACATTAAAACATTAAAAGGGTAAACCCTGTAGTTGGCTGTATACCTTTGTTAAGACAACGTAGAATGAAGTAAACACTTCTGTTGTATATAGGTATATTATAAATTTATTAAAAAATTTTTAAAATTCATCCACAAGGGAGTGGTTGTACAAAACGTTTTCGGTCAAACTGACCATCCTCAGTGTAAACCTGGAAATAAGTGAACCACTTAGATTGAAATGCAAAAGGGTGAAATTTTGACAGTTAAAAAAGAAAATGTGGTTACTTACGTCCAGTGTACAAGTAATTGAAACTAGCCACTTGAATAGGTGTAAAACCTCAAAATAACATTATTGCTACATTATGAGCTGTATAGTAATCGACAATAAGTCGATGTCTTAAGATTAAAAATGTATCACATGTGGATGTATGTCATCCTTGCTCGGAATTAGCACAAGGTTGTGATCAGGTGAGAGGTTAACAACCAACTGATTAGACAGATTGGTGCCTGAAAATTCAGGACAAGATGTCAAAGAAGATAGGTGGATTTCTCAAATGTCAACCGAAAAATTTTTGACAATGTGCATTAATATTTAACTTAATTATTCAATTGTGAATATGCAACTATTAAATTTGTTTGATATGAATTCTAAACTGTAAATAAAGGTTAATAAGCTATAATGATATATTCATTAGTGCACCGTAAACAAAAGCAAAATTCTACTCATATGCTGTGACGTCATAGACTGTTTGTCTACTGTATAGGACTGATAATAATTATATTAATTTGAGCAAAACAGATATGGTTGAAACTACAAACACTAAAAATGGTTATAAACAAAAACTTCTCATAAACAAAAAATAAGTACAGAATAAAGTTAAACAACCAAAAAAATAGAAAACCTGCAGGTAGAAATGGGATACCTACCAAATTATTTCTTAAAATATGGTGGAGCGGCAATGAAGGATCAATTGACAACATTACCATTAATGTTAACAAGATTATAAGAAACAATAAAATACCTCACAATAAAACACTGAAAAACGTTTGTTTTCTATACTTCCACAAAACTTATTACAACTATGTTATTACTACAGCTGTTTCGGCAAAGTGCCTTTCTCAAGTGATATATTTTACAATGTGTTTGCCTTTTTAAGTCTTTAACTGAAGAGGTTGAGGAGTGGGGAGCTGTTTGTCTCGAGTTGGTCATTCAGAATTATATCTGTATTTTTCAATTTAATAATTTCCATTGATTCTAAAAGTGATAGCTTAATGCCTTTATTTTGAATATGTAGAATTTGAAACTTTTCATTGAAAGAATCATTATGATCTAGAAGGTGAAGTGCGTATGTTGAAGTGTCTGTTTTTCTATTGTTGAAAGCCCTTTTGTGTTCTGCTATCCGTTTGTCAAAAGTTCTGCCAGTTTGACCGATGTAAGTTTTCGGACAGTCACCACAAGTTAGTTTGTACACACCACTCTGTAGTTGCTTTCTCTTTAGGCTTTTATTGTTTTTAATATGTTTGCTTAAGTTGTTGTTAGTTCTGAAAGCTGGTGTTATTCCTTTCTTTTTTATGTATCTATTTTTGTTGTTACTTTGTCAGTATATGTGAGAGAGCAGAAGGTACTGGGTTCTTTCTGTGGTGGTGGATACACTAATTTCAAGGCTTTCTTATGGAGTTTTTGGTTTAAAATGTTGTTAACTGGTTGTTCGTTATAGCCATTGTTTACTGCTATTTGTCTAATGATATTTAGTTCTGTCTCGAAGCTATTTTTTGTCATAGGAATTTCTGTCAGTCTATGTATCATGCTATGGTAGGCTGCTAATTTGTGTTGTGTAGGATGGGATGATGAATTGTGTATAGTTGTGTCAGTATGGGTAGGTTTATGATATACGGAGAACTCATGTTTGTTGTGTAGTCTGGTAATCGTTACATCTAGAAAGTTTATGGAATTATTCTGTTCTGTTTATATTGTGAACTCAATATTACTATGAAGTGAATTAATGTATGATAGAAATTGGTCAAGTGGTCTGTTAGTTCCTGTAAAGCAGGCTAGTATGTCATCCACGTATCTCCACCAATATAAGAACTGTTTAAATACGAGGTGTTTAGAAATTGTTGTTTCAAGTTGGTTCATAAATATATTTGATAGTAGTGGGCTTAGAGGTTTACCCATAATAAGTTCTGCACTGTTGTTTGTGTAAATTTGATTATTGAATTCAAAATAGTCTTGATTTATGCAAATTTCAAGAAGGTGTAAAATTTCAGATGCAATGATCGGATTTGTATTATTATGTTCTAAAACGTTTTTAACCAAAACAAAAGGTTCTTTAGGAGGAACACTAGGAAAAAGATTTTTTACGTCAAATGAAATGAGTCTGGAGATATTGGTGGAGATACGTGGATGACATACTAGCCTGCTTTACAGGAACTAACAGACAACTTGACCAATTTCTATCATAAATTAATTCACTTCATAGTAATATTGAGTTCACAATACAAACAGAACAAAGTAATTCCATAAACTTTCTAGATGTAACGATTACCAGACTACACAACAAACATGAGTTTTCCGTATATCATAAACCTACCCATACTGACACAACTATACACAATTCATCATCCCATCCTACACAACACAAATTAGCAGCCTTGCATAGCATGATACATAGACTGACAGAAATTCCTATGACAAAAAAAAACTTCGAGACAGAACTAAATATCATTAGACAAATAGCAGTAAACAATGGCTATAACGAACAAACAGTTAACAACATTTTAAACCAAAAACTCCATAAGAAAGCCTTGAAATTAGTGTATCCACCACCACAGAAAGAACCCAATACCTTCTGCTCTCTCACATATACTGGCAAAATAACAACAAAAATAGCCAGATACATAAAAAAGAAAGGAATAACACCAGCTTTCAGAACTAACAACAACTTAAGCAAACATATTAAAAACAATAAAAGCCGAAAGAGAAAGCAACTACAGAGTGGTGTGTACAAACTAACTTGTGGTGACTGTCCGAAAACGTACATCGGTCAAACTGGCAGAACTTTTGACAAACGGATAGCAGAACACAAAAGGGCTTTCAACAATAGAAAAACAGACACTTTTACATACGCACTTCACCTTCTAGATCATAATCATTCTTTCAATGAAAAGTTCCAAATTCTACATATTCAAAATAAAGACCTTAAGCTATCACTTTTAGAATCAATCAAAATTAATAAATTGAAAAATACAGATATAATTCTGAATGACCAACTCGAGACAAACAGCTCCCCACTCCTCAACCTCTTTAGTTAAAGACTTAAAAAGGCAAACACATTGTAAAATATATCACTTGAGAAAGGCACTTTGCCGAAACAGCTGTAGTAATAACATAGTTGTAATAAATTTTGTGAAAGTATAGAAAACAAACGTTTTTCAGTGTTTAATTGTGAGATAAAATGAACTTCCATCAAGTAACGGTCGAATCCATCAATTAATAAAATACCTGGAGAATGGAGGACGTGGGGCTGCTCAAAAAGGTCGATAATAAACAACCAGAACACTACAGAGGTGTCAATTTGTTAATTACTACCCTGCAACTTACAACCAAAATTTTGCAAGGAAGAATAAGTCAGATCATAAATTTAGCAGATGAGCAATAGGGTTTTTGTGAGGCAAAAGGTTGTGTGCAGATGCAATATCAGAGTTATAAAGCAGATTACAGAGAATTTATTAGAATGCATTAGACACGCATTCCTATGTGTAATCGACATAAAGAAATCATTTGACAGACTTAACCGAAAACTTAACGATTCATTGATTTATTTGTTGTTGGTGAAACCGGCCCTTAATAATTTTAAATTAAAACCAAAAAGTTAAAATTTCAAGGAATAAACTTTATCATCAATTAGTACAATTTTAAAAAATAGTTTTATTTAATAAACCTGTATAGTCCAGAAAGCCACTGCGCATCCGCTAGGAAAAATATTCTAATTCGGATTTTTTGCACAATCTTACTCAAAAAGGACTCCTTTTAACAAATTTGCATGTTGCCAGGACCAAAAGGTGGTCAAAAATTTTTTAAACGTTTTTTTTGTTTTTTCCTGAAATAATTTTTTTTGCCTGGAAAAAAGTTTTCAGAAAAGGTCTTTAGTGACTTTTCTCTAAAAATGATAGTTTTTGACATATAAGCGATTAAAAATTGAAAAATTGCGAAATCGGCCATTTTTAACCCTCAAAAACTATGTGAAAAACTGAAAATTTGAATGTTGCCAAGGTAGGTAGATATTCAGTAAACATCGATTGATGAAATCCCGAAAAGTTTTTTGCAATACAATATTCAAAACTCCTTTGTTTTTTAATTGCTAATCAAGCGTTCGCGACACTATTTTCCACCGAGAGTATGGTGCAAATGAAAGGAATAAATTCGTTATTTCGTAAACCGGCGACTTTAAGGAAAAATTCCGAAACAGGTCGATTTTTATTTTTAAGTTATGATATTGTGGCATATATGGTATACTAGTGACGTCATCCATCTGGACGTGATGACGTAATCGATGATTTTTTAAAATGAGAATAGGGGTCATGTGCTAGCTCATTTGAAAGGTTCTTCAATTCTCTATTCAGTAGTATAAACGTTTATATAATTATTTGTACAGGTTGTCCAAAAAATTTTTATTAAATTAAATTATTTGACAAAAAAAGTAGTAGAAGGACACCCTGTATAAATAATTATGTAAATGTTTACATTACTGAACAGAGAATTGAGGAACCTTTCAAATGAGCTACCACACGACCCCTATTCTAATTTAAAAAAAATCATCGATTACGTCATCACGCCCAGACGGATGACGTCACTAGTCATATATGCCACAATATCATAACTTAAAAATAAAAATCGACTTGTTTCGGGATTTTTCCTTAAAGTCGCCGGTTTACGAAATAACGAATTTATTCCTTTCATTTGCACCATACTGTCAGTGGAAAATAGTGTCGCGCACGCTTGATTAGCAATTAAAAAACAAAGCAGTTTTGAATATTGTATTGCAAAAACTCTTCGGGATTTCATCAATCGATATTTAAAGAATATCCACCTACCTTGGCAACATTCAAATTTTCAGTTTTTCACATAGTTTTTAAGGGTTAAAAATGGCCGATTTCGCAATTTTTCAATTTTTAATCGCTTATATGTCAAAAACCATCATTTTTAGAGAAAAGTCACTAAAGACCTTTTCTGTTTGGAATGATCCAAAAAACCTAAAAAAACTTTTTTCCATGCAAAAATTATAGGAAATAATTTTAGGAAAAAAACAAAAAAAAAAAACGTTTAAAAAATTTTTGACCACCTTTTGGTCCTGGCAACATGCAAATTTGTTAAAAGGAGTCCTTTTCGAGTAAAATTGTGCAAAAAATCCGAATTAGAATATTTTTCCTAGCGGATGCGCAGTGGCTTTCTGGACTAATATAAATTTTATACCAGAAATCTGTTGGTGATTTATGCAGACCAAATAAATAATATCATTTATAAATTGGCATTACCGGAATAACAACAAAAACGATATGTCGAAAACTAATTTTATATATTGCATTGCTATATCCTCATTTGATTTTTGTCACATAAATATTATATAAATTATTTACAATTAATATTTAGGTATATTGATATCTTTTAAATATACATAGATGATATTTTGATAAATGCTCTTTTTAAGCGTATCAACCCAGTGAACCCAGTGTTATTAACGGGGAGATTTATTTTTATTTTAGAAAAAGTTGTTTACATATTATGTTCACATTTACATAGCAGTTTTAAAAAAATAAAAAATATTTTGTGAAATATTACAGTTTCTGATACAGTTTACAATTCCTGAGAAAGTTTACTGATTTACTATTAGCCTTCTATTGGAGCTTCTTTCAGATTGTTTTGTATTCGATACATCGATATTGCTATTGATATTGCTGAACACTGAACAGTTTTTTACGTACAGCCATTTTTTTAATGAATCTTTGAAATATACTATAATAAAAAATTCTGCTTTGGTCAAAATAAATAGTTTTTCTACGAACGTGCAAAAATGTCTACTTTCGCGCACGCATTTTAGTTTAGAAAGTTTCACTTTTCCGCACGCGTGTTATTTTCCGCACGCGTGTTACTTTTCCGCACGCGGTTTTTACTTTTCCGCACGCGTGTTAATTTAGATCTGTTAATATGGCTTTAAAGTAATTATCATAAATGCAATAAACTAATATTTAGATATTATTTACTAATTTATTTCAAATATATCTTATTGTGTTCCTGTTTTAATAAAATTAACGCGACAATTCAATGAATTCACCCCTCGCTTCTCAGTCAAAAACACCAATGAACTAGTCAACAATCTCCAACAAATAAACCTTCGTCCCAACATCACTATGCTTTCACTTGATGTTAGCAACCTTTTCACTTCTGTCCCTAAACATGAAACTATTAATCTGGTACATTCTCTTTTAAGAGCCAACTCTATTACTACGTCTACTACTAATTCCATCATCCAATTACTACAATTTTGTCTAGCTCAAAACCCAAAAGAGAAAACACTTCTAATTTCTCACAACATCTTGTACAAAACAAACATACCCTTAATATCCCAGAAGATGTCTCGTTATTACATAATATTTCACAAAAAACTTCCTAAAATTGGACCTGTATGAAGACTTAGAAATAGTTAAAGAGAAGCAGAGAAGTCCTAATTGTGTCAATCGCCATGTGTCATTTAACCGAGATTTTCAACCCCTACACCGTCAACTTTTTTCATAAACCACATCAGATACAATTTTCTCTTCTTTGCTACACCATTCATGACTACCACTTACATCTATTTCACTGCCAATTGTCGATAAGCAACATCTTACTTTAACTCTCTAATATTCATTTGTACTTCATCCTCCTACATTCTCATATTTCACACCAGCTTTACTTTTCCAAAATTTAGCTCCTACATCACATATACAACCACATCTATCAGATTGAGTCTCATTCCAGCCACCTGTCTTCTTAGCCTCATCTCATAGCTTATAGATTAGATAACTCTCATTTCATAACAACACACTACACATCGTCCATGGTCCAATATCACAACATACTCTGTCAGACTTCTCATACCTTCCTACTCCCCCCCATATTTTACAATCATTTCATTTTTAACCAATTTGATGTCAGGTCTCTGGAGGACTCAGTATCATCAAGTTACTCTAGTCTCATTTTCAATCAGATAAAAACAAGACAGTATTTCTATAATTATCATATCACTTTTTCTATCATTATCCAATTTATGTTGGATCGACTACCAAGCAAGTTATCAGTCATTAAACAATTATCATTTAGTCATTACTCTTAAAATCGTACGCATATGTACACATTACATATACTATTTTGTGTTCCTAGTATTCGCGGTGTGCAAGTACTTGGAAGGGATACGCGAAACGATCGTGCGCGAATAGCAGAGAAATATTGCAACTTTCTTAAATAATTCATATTGTCAACTGAAATTGTCAAATTGACGTACATTTCATACATATTGTCATTTAAGAAGAAAAATTATATATTGCTCCACAATATTGACATGATATGTAATTATTATATAAATGTAAATTTAATTAATTGTATTTTGCTTGCAATACTGCATTTTAATAACTAATTTTATTTACTACATACAATTGTTTACATTTTAATAACACAACCTAAATCTTATTTTTTCTTCTTATTGTTTTTTTTTGGGCTATGGCCTTGACAATTATCCAGTAACCAGGACCATATGATTGGCCAATATAATTAAAAGTGCGAATAAAAGTTCAGAGCGTAGAAATAGGTGTCGCTTTTCCGAACTTGCACGGTCCTAATAAGGCCTTTACCATTATTTGTCTAATTGTATTGATAATTTCATACCACTAATACAACACCTATTGGTATTGTTGACTGCATAACTTCCTGTAACGTAAACATTTTATTTCCCTATTTGAATACTTAATTAATGCATTATTTCAAGGGAAAAATTATTCATATTTTGTGACCATCTTTTATTTTTAATATTTGTAAATTTGATACTATTTTTTTTTATCTTAAAACATTCAAAATAATCTTTAACGTTGTGGCTGAAGTAATATTACAACTAGGTTACATTGACAGTTCTTAATGTCATTTTGGGTTGCTCTTGAATTCAGTTGTCAGTTGGCCATTGAAATCCAATATGTGAGGTTTTCTCCAAAAAAAGTTCCAACCACGTGGGGAGAGTCCTGTGTTGCCCTGGGTAACATCCAGGTTTATCTATAACATCCGATGAATTTTATATAAATATGTAAAATAACTTTTTGATTTACATTTAAAGGGTGTTTACCCTATACATTTTGGTGGCTCAGGCATGCAAATTTTGTAAGTATGGCCTCTTGTTCTTGAAAACCTCTGTCAATTTTAACTTTTATCTCATTTAATTAGGTTATACTTAATTTTAGGGCTTTTAAACACTGATGATGGATTCCTTATTCCGAAAACGTTTTGTATTGTGACCCGTATTTAGGCTATTTTAATATATACCTTTTACAAAAGACTTGGTATTTTTTAATTCGATGAAATAAAATTATTTTGAAATAATATTCGAAAGTCGAATCGGTAGACAATAACAGTCGTTTTGAATCATCGTCATGGAAACCAAGATCGTCGTCATGCTAACTAATTATATTGAAAGTTTGGTTTTGACAACCTTGTCAAAGAATTAATTTGTGTATGTATTTTCATATTAATTAAATTAATTGATTAATTTGTTAATTTTTTAAAGGCTCTTAGAAAAAATATTGTTCCCAACTCTTGCAGAAAGTCTCTTTTCCGCACTCGACTGCTTGCCGAACTCCCGCTTCGCGTCGTTCGGCAAACTGCAGTCGCGTGCGGAAAAGAATGACTTTCTGCACTTGGTAGGAAAATAACTATTTCTAATTTCCCATAAGCAAAATTCCAGGGAGCTTTAACAAATTTTTTATTTAAAAATTGTTTTAGTTTTCACTGTTTCAGCTGGAGTACCTATCACAAACTCTCACTACAATACTCATATTCAATATGACAGCCATGCTGTTGGGTAAACCAAGTAGCTTAACAGAATAGCTTGTTGGTCAGAAGCCCGGATAAAGAAAGAACAAGTTTTCAGCAATGTTGGCACCCTACTCCCTTTCTCTCTCTCTCTCTCTCTCTCTTTCTCTTGTCGTTTCTCCATTACTGAGGATCGTGATTCCTTCCAATATTCCTAACATTTTTTCCATTGGTCTTAATCTTCTGCTGCTCTAAGAGCTTCGCATGATGAGTTTCCAACTGAATTTTTAATTTGGTAGGACCATCTAGTTGGTGATCCTCCTCTTGATCTTCTTCCCGGAACGTTGCCATAAACAATTAATCTCTCCAAACTATCACGACCTCTGTGAACCATGTCACCGAAGAATTGCAGAATTCGTTGCAAACATATTCTGTTTTTAATCTCGAGTTGGTTTGGAATGGAAACGGTTGGCCCATGAGCTGTCCAAGGTATGCGCAGCATTCTTCTCCAGCACCACATCTCAAAGGCATCAAGTTTTTGGCGCTCACGTGCGCGAAATATCTACTGATGAACCCTAATAAATTTACTCATGGAGACAGGGTCATGTATCAGAAAAGGATACTACGTAAAACATAAAATCACTAACCACAAGACAACAAAGAATTAACCAAATAACTGATAGAGGAGAATATTGATTTCTACGAGTATGCACTCCAAGAGACAAAGAAAAAGGGTAAAGGCCAAATTACTTATTAGATAACTAAGCTGCGTGGAAGCGAGCTTGTCTGGCAATTTTAGAAAAATGAAAAAAGAACAATACCGGCAGGTGATTCGATTCTTGTTTTTGAAAGGGAAACCGCGTTGGTAAATCAAAATCAAAGATCGCTTAAATGCTCTGCATGGTAACTCTGCTCTTTAGATGGTGACCGACTAAAATTGGTTTAAGAGTAAGTTACGCACATATGTATCGAAAACGGCTACCACGGAGGATAGCATGAAAAACAAACCGCGATCGCTTATTGACAGACCGTCGGCTGGAGGTTCGCGAAATAACTCTGACAGTAGGCATCTCAAAAGATAGCGTGAGCCATATCCTGCATGATATTTTGGGCATCAGGTGCGATGGGTGTCGTGTTTTCGCACTCAGACCAACAGACGCCACCATGAGACCACTTCAGAGCAAAGTTTGAGGTCTATTTAAGCGTAATCTGAAGGATTTTCTACGTTAATTTATAACCGTCAACGAAGCTTGGATCCACCGGTACTCACCATACCCCAAGGAACAGTCAATACAGTTGATGTCACCCCGCGAGCGTGGTCAATGTTTTCTGTGATTTACAAGGTGTGATCCATATCAGCTTTCAGAAGAATTGCAAAACGGTCGCAGGGCTTTCCTATAGCACATTACTGGTATAACTTTCAGAAAAAAGAACCCCAATTAGGGAAGAAAATAGTAGTCTTCCACTATATTTATCGACAGCAGAGAACTGCACGCGTTTCAATACCAGCGCAACCCACCTCATTTCCACTTTCACTATTTCCACTATTCCGAGGCATCCAAGTAGGGCAGCCGAGAGTGTATTCAATGAGAGAAACGAAGAAGAATAATCAATATTGCGGCGATCAAGCTCTAGACTACCTGGCTAACCAGTATAGTGAACAGGTATGCCAATGTGTGTGGTGGAACTCTGTATTGGACAGATGCGCCGCTCGTAATTGAACAGGATCAGTTTAGCCATAGAGTGAACGGTTACCGCCATCTCCGATTCGGGAGTGTATGGGTGTCTATATAGTTATTATTTTGATTGCGGGAGCGTTTGTGCTTACACTGGAGTGAAGTGTAAGGAAGTGCGAATCTGTGCGTAATTGCTTTTTGTATTCCATTAATTGCATTTTCTTTTGATAGGAATCAATTAAATTTTATTTTCCTTTTGCAGACGTCTTCCAAGGGAGCTTTCTCCAGAACGGGACGAAGATAGAAGTATATTTTATTGTATTATTTTCAATCTTGAACTGTTTATAAATATCCTGAATACATTTATTGTGTTTTAACCTGTGTTTTACTGAGTCTGTTGTGAGCAGCAGTCAATGTTATGAGCGTGTATGAGCATCGGCTCATACCTCCAGATTTGGCCCTGTGCGACTTATTTTTGTTTCCAAGCTTGAAAAAGTCACACGTCCGGTAGAAATTTAAGTCGAATGAGGAGTTCATCGCGGCCATGGAAACCTACTTTACAGACCTAGAGAAAACGTATTTTTTAGACGGATTAAAGAAGTTGAAGCATCGAGCTATTTATTTATTTATTTTGCTCAAGAGGCCATGTAGGCCTTGGGCGTGGAAAACACAATTACATTTTTTTTACTATACATATCTACAATATACAATATTAATTTGTCTATTAAAAAATACATCATATAAATATATACATATACAGGGTGAGGCAGATAAAAGTCCTATTAGAAATATCTCGAGAACTAAAGAAAACAGAATCATGAAAATTAAAATGAAGGGGTTTTGAAGAGTGATCTCTTTAATAAAAATATTTTCATCGATTTGCTACTTCCGGTTATACCTTCGTTTTTTTAAATGGAATATCCTGTATATTTTTACATTTTTGGATTCTCCTGGATGTCTTCTTTCTTAAAATATGAGGTTTTGTAATGTTATACAGGGTAGTTTAAAAGATAATTACGTTTTTTTTCTTAATTTCCTAGCAAAATTCACACCCTGTAGAATTGTAGTAGTTTGACATCAAAAACTCTATTTACGTTCAAATGATTTTTAATATATAGGGTGAGGCAGATAAAGGGCCTATTAGAAATATCTCGAGAACTAAAGAAAACTGAATTATGAAAATTGAAATAAGGGGGTTTTGAAGACTGATCTATTTAATGAAAATATTTTCATCTATTTGGTACTTCCGGTTATACCGGAAGTTGCTTATAACTTCGTTTTTTTTAAATGGGACACCCTGTATATTTTAACATTTTTGGATGCTCCTCGATTTCTTCTTTCTTAAAATATAAGGTTTTGTAAGATTATACAGGATCGGTTAAAAGATAATTACGTTTTCTAATTAATTTCGCACCAACATTCACACCCTGTAGGATTTTAGTAACTTGACATAATAAACTCGATTTGTGTTCAAATGATTTTTACTATAGTCTATTAATGTTAACAATTATTAGTGTAGCTAAATTTTTAATTTTAGTATACAGGGTGGGTCGAAACTCGGAATGAGTATTTTCTGAGTTTTCTTAAATGGAACACCCTGTATTTTAGTCTTGTAATGAAATGATATTTTGTGGTACTTTTTTATTTCTTAAGCATTCCCTATACCTAACTGCCATAATTTGTGCTTAATTGTTAATCGCACCAACAATCTTAACTTCGATGGTATTTTGATACCTAAACCACTATTGGCAATTTTAAGTATCAGTATAGATTAATATGTATTTATTTCCAAAAAATTATTTGTGACTGAATATTTTCACGGCCAACATAATACAATTTCACCCATTTTGTGTTGCAATTAATGTTTGATGTATAATGGCTTGAATCACCAATAACTCACAAATTAAAGAAGTTAGGTATAGGGAATGCTTAAGAAATTAAAAAGTACCATAAAATAACATTTCATTACACTACTAAAATACAGGGTGTTCCATTTAAGAAAACTCAGAAAATACTCATTTCGAGTTTTGACCAACCCTGTATACTAAAATGTAAAATTTAACTATACCAATAACTCTTAACAATAGTAGACTATATTAAAAATCATTTGAACATTAATAAAGTTTATTATGCCAATGTACTACAATCCTACAGGGTGTTAAAATTGCTACGAAATTAATAAGAAAACGTAATTATCTTTTAACATACCCTGTATAATATTACAAAACCTTATATTTTAAGAAAGAAAAAAACAAGGAGAATCCAATTATGTAAAAATATACAGGGTGTTCTATTTGAAAAAACGAAGTTACAATCAACTTCCGGTATAACCGGAAGTAGCAAAGAGAAGAAAATATTTTCATTAAATAGTGAATACCTCAAAAACCCCTGTATTCCAATTTTCAAGATTCTCTTAGCTTTAGTTCTCGAGATATTTCTAATAGGCCCTTTATCTGCCTCACCCTGTAGTCTACTATTGTCAAAAATTGTTAGTATAACTAAATGTTAAATTGTACTATACAGGGTTGGTCGAAACTCGGAAAGACCATTTTCTGAGTTTTCTTAAATGGAGCACCCTATATTTTATTATTGTAATGAAATGATATTTTATGCTACATTTTTATTTCTTAAGCATTCCGTATACCTAACTGCTTTAATTTGTGAGTTATTGGTGATTCAAGCCAAACATTAATTTCAACAAAAAATACGTGAAATTTTATTAGGTTGGTCGTGAAAATATTCAATCACAAATAATTTTTTGGAAATAAATACATATTAATCTAGACTGATCTTTAAAATTGCCAATAATGGTTGAGCTATCAAAATGCCTACGTAGTTAACATTCTTGGCGCGATTAACAATTAAGCACAAATTAAAGCATTTAGGTATAGGGAATGCTTAAGAAATAAAAAAGTACCATAAAATGTCTTTTCATTGCAAAATACAGGGTGTTCCATTTAAGAAAATTCAGAAAATCCTCATTCCGAGTTTCGATCAACCCTCTATACTAAAATTTAACATTTAGCTATACTAATAATTTTTCATAATGGTAGACTATATTAAAAATCATTTTAACATAAATAGAGTTGTTGATATCCAACTACTACAATTCTACAGGGCGTGAAAATTACTACGAAATTAATAAAAAAAACGTAATTAGCTTTTAAACTACCCTGTGTAACATTACAAAACCACATATTTTAAGAAAGAAGGCATCGAGAAGAATCTAAAAATGTAAAAATATACAGGGTGTCCCATTTAAAAAAACGAAATTTAAGCAACTTTCGGTATAACCGGAAGTGGCAAATTGATGAAAATATTT
Organism: Diabrotica virgifera virgifera; assembly: GCF_917563875.1. Taxonomy (NCBI): domain Eukaryota; kingdom Metazoa; phylum Arthropoda; class Insecta; order Coleoptera; family Chrysomelidae; genus Diabrotica; species Diabrotica virgifera. The sequence goes on along the minus strand of NC_065448.1, from coordinate 210,391,007 downwards.
TCATTAAATAGATCACCCTTCAAAACCCCTTCATTCAAATTTTCATGATTTGGTTGCCTTTGGTTCTCTAAATATTTCTAATAGGCCAGTTATCTGCCTCACCCTATATATAGCTCTCATTTTACAATTCATGGCACATTCTTCTGTTACAATTTCTCTTGCGCTCTTCTTAACACTCCTCTCCATTCTCTTCTGTCTAATACCTTGTTTCTCCAGTTATCTATTTTTAATTCTCGTAAATCTGCTTGGACGGTGTCAAACCATCTTTTACGGGGTCTTCCTTTCCTTTTTTTTTTCCTTACTGGTTTCCTGTTCAATATCATCCTGGTCATTCTATGGTTTTCCAATTTTTGCACATGCCCCAGCCATCTTATTGTATGCGCCTTTATTATTGCGGTGATTTTTGGTTCCGTATACAGCTCTTCTAACTCTTTATTTGTCCTTCTTATCCATCCCATTTGTGTATTTATGTCTCTGTAAATTGATCGGAGAATTTTCCTCTCCCATATTTCTAATCTTTCTTCATCTGCCTTTCTTAAAACCCATAATTCAGCTCCATATACAACCGTAGCTCTAATCACTGTCTTGTAAATTATTTCTTTTGTTTTTCTTGAAACAAACTTAGACTTCATTAAGGATCTCAGCATTCCATATTTCTGGTTAATTTTTGTAATTCTGGATTCTATTTCTTTATCTTCATGTCCATTTCCTTTACTTTCACACCAACGTAAGTAAACTCTTCCACTCTGTCAAAACTGTATATGTAATCTTTCTCCCCTTATATTTTTATAAACTTTTCATTGTCTTGCTGTGTATCACCCATTATCATGTATTTAGTTTTCTTTTCATTTATCTTTAGACCAAACCTCTTTGCTTCTTTTTCTATATTTTTCACAATTCTTTTCAATTCTTTCTTTGATTTTGCTAATATTGTTAGATCATCCGCAAAAGCAATACATTGACATTCATTTTTAAATATGGTTTCTTCCATTTTTATGCTACAATTCCTCATTATTACTTCAATAACAAGATTTAACAACGTGGTTGACATCGGGTCACCCTGCCTGAGTCCTTGTTTGATTTCGAAGTCCTCTAAGATGTCTTTCCACACTACTTCGCTTTTCGTTTTTGCCAACGTCATTTCAATCAAGCTAATCAATTTTTTGGGGATTTGTAATTATTTCAGAGCACGGTACATTTCTTTTCTATTTATACGACCATATGCCTGCTTGAAATCTACGAACAGCGCATACAGGGTCGTTTTGTGCTCATAGCAATTTGCTTGTAATTCTTTTAGCGTGAAAATCTGGTCTGTTACCGAACGGTTGGATCGAAAGCCTGCCTGGTACTCTCCCACAGTATCCTCCATGTCTTCGTTCAGTCTTCCACGTGTGCATTGTGCTATTATCTTATACCCTGTCTCTAGGAGTGCTATTCCCCTATAATTTTCACAAGTTTGTTTATCTCCTTTTTTATGTATGGGGCAGATTGTAGCCAGCATCCAGTCATTTGGCACTTTTTCCTCTTCCCATATCTTTTTCACCAGCCAATATAGTTGCTCGTACAGTTTTTCTCCTCCTGCCCCTAACATTTCAGCTGTTATTTCTGTCGCTCCTGGACTTTTGTTGTTTTTAAGTTGGCTGATTATATTCATTACCTCTTGTTTTGTTGGCGTCCTAACTATCGTATCGTTTTCTTCCATGTTCTGTATTATGTCTATCTCGTCCTCTCCAACATTATTTAATAGCTTACTAATGAAGTAAAAACCTCACATGTAGGTAGGTGGTATATAATTTATTAAAAAAAATTTTCTAAAAATGATCCAAGATGGATAAAATCACAAACGTTTTCGGACCAATCAGTCCATCATCAGGTGGTAGAAACCTAAAATAAGCAAACCACTGTTTTAAAAAAGCCAAGATGAAATTTGACTGTCTGAAAGTTAGGAAAATTACAACATGTGGTTACTTACTTCAGATCCAAAGTAGTTGGAACTAGCTACATATTTAGGTCAAAAGACCTTAATGTAATAATAATTATGCCATTTAGGCTACAAAAATGTCGACAATAAGTCGATGTCACAAGAAATTAAATTGCAACGGTATTACAAGGTGGTCTTCATCTTGGCCTCAAACTGACAGACTAAAATATGACATTGAACGGATATTGACAAGACCTTCTAGGGAATTTTATGTGTATGTAGTTATATTGTATTTTAGAAATGCAAAAAATATAAAAAATATTTTTACTTAACTGAATGAATTTAATTAGATATTAAATAAATGAGTAAGAATAAACAATTTAAATTAATAGTCACATGAAATTATTTATGAAAATTTCATGGCGGTGAAAGCGAAAATTTTGCCAACAGGTAATGACGTCACTTGGTAAAAAGAAGAACAAAAAGAAAAATAAACTGAAGAAAAATAAAAATAAAATAAAAAGAAAATTATTAGATAATAATTATAAGGTAAAAGAATTAGTGAATAAATCCGGAATTTGGCTATAATGAAATGTAATATAGTTGGTAGTCATAATATAACAGTATAACTGGTTGTCTAATTTCAAGTAGATGTAATAGGGTGAATAAAACACAACTAAGTAAAATACTATGGTTTAACGGAATTGAGATTAAAGTACTAAATGGATGTATTATTTAAGAGAAAGTACTGTGAACTGTAAATAAGAAAACGATAAGTGAAAGTTAATATGGTGTGAAGTAAATAATGATATGATGCCAAATTATTGTTTGAAAATTATGTGAAAATAAAATTAAAATTAAAAATAAAAATATAGAGGGAATAAACCCAGGCAACCAAACGACGTTTTTATAACGTAGATAATACGTCATAAAAATGACCAATTGACGTGTTTCTATGACGTAGTACTGACGTTGAAAATCACGTGTATTTGTCTCATCGATTTGACGTCATAATTGTGACGATTTTAAAACGTAATCGTATCTACGTTTTTTTCACGTCGGTAAAATCACGTCTTTAATACTTTCAAAAAGTGACCTCTTTCAGATGTTTCAAAATAGTATAAATAGTATAATAGGTACATAACATGAAACCTATAGGCCTACGTCCCATGTGTCGAAGGTATAAGTGCTACCACTTGTTTAAGATCGCTTGTGCGCTAGACTAGAAGCAACATTGATTGTACCAGCCCTCACATTATAGAATTTTCACTAGTTATATATACCTACTTCCATCCATCCAATATATATACCTACTTTACTGTGTTAAAACTGAAACAACTAAAAATATGAAACATAAATATAAAAAAAAACAAAAAATATGAAACTAATAAATAATTTATTAACAAATTATCCAGCATACTTAATATCTTAATTTAACGCTTAATTAAAAACAAATTAACATAACCTCAGATAGTTGTCAAGAAGAATTACTGCATTAAACTAACTCACTGAGCAAAAACGCATAAAAATCTCTTAATTTATTCCTTTCTTTAACTAAATATATAAATGAAAAGTATTATTTTATCACACAAGATACAAACCGCGTAAACAATAAATGAGAAATTTCTTATAAACATTTAGCGTTACCTATACCTAAACGAAATTGTTTGGAGTCAATACAAACAAGCAAGCTCCTCCCAATTCTGTGACGTCAGACTTAGGCTGTCTAAAGTTAAAACGTTTTTTAAACATAATTTTAACGTCATTAATCTTACGTATTTAAAATCACCTACAAAAGACGTATATTTGACGTACTGTTCAAACACGTGTTATTTTCAACCAAAAACTGACGTTTCCTCAACGTTATATGACGTCACTTGGTTGCCTGGGAAACGAGGGTGAAAATAAGGTAGCAATGATGCATTATAAAATAAAACAAAAATTGTAGGCCTTGAATTAATGGTTGTCTACTTGAAGAGAGATTGAAAATAAAATTAGGTAAAGAAATTAAATTAAAGTTAAAAAGAAAATGAACATTTTATGTGGTTACTGGACCAACAGAGACATGAAAACCTAAGCCTACCTCCACAAAGGATAGGAGACACGCAAAGGCACACACATATCCGTCAGCTCAATGACCACATAATAATCATGACAAATTGGCAAAACAGTTCTCAGATTAACATTGTAGGTAATGGTGTGATAAATGTATAGTAAAAAGTAGAGGAAGGTCTTGCTTGTTGAATATAACAAAGCTAATAGAAAGCAAAATGAAAATGTTTGTGGTCAACAAACTGACAAGAGACAAACATGCCCAAACCTACCTACACAAAGGATAAGAGACCTGTAAAGGCACACACATATCTGCCAGTCCAATGATCACAAACACTAATATCAACAATTTAACTTAGATGAACTGAAGGATTGTATATTAGAGGTGTCCAATAACCACCAGCAACCGAACCACTACCAAAAAACCTGTGTATAAGAATAAAAGGTAAATAGTTCAGAAAAATATATTGTAAATGGATGGAGGGTTTGTGAAATGTATATTAAATAACATGTAGTTAGGTAAAGATGTGGATTCGGAGTTATCAAGCTGAAAAATAAGAATGTCTTAAAATAAAAATGAAGAGAAATATCATGTGAAGCATGGACCCTGTGGAAATAAAATAGATGTATTTAGAAAAATATGAATTAAGTGTAAAAGGTTAATTCTAAACTATGGAAATAATTGACGGTGTATAGGAGTAAAGTCACGGTTTAATGAAGTTTGACGATTAACACAATTGGGGCTAGTACGTATGTCCTTGATAATCTCCAAATCCTCATACAAATCTAACCTGAGTGTATTTTTATCTTGAATGTTGTGGATCAAAGAAACCCCTTCTGGAACCTTGAGATGATGTTTATTGACTTTAAGATGATGGGAAAAAGCAGAAGTATTGCCACGTTTGGAGTGTTCAGAAGTTCGAACTGTAAGAGACCTAAAAGTTCTGCCCACGTATGTAGCATCACAGTCAGAACATGACAATTTATAAACACCACTGCGGTTCATATAGTGGATGGAGTCTTTGGTGTTGGATAGGATTTTACCAAGAGTGTTATGTACTTTAAATGAAATATTAATATTGTAAGAGCTATTAAGTATATGTTTAATCTTTTCAGAAATTGATGAGTTATGGAATGGTAATGATCTATATAAAGGAGGGATGGTTGGGTTAGAATTGTAAGCTGTTTGCCGGAGGAGATTGGACTCTCTCTTACGGATAAGTTTATCAATGATGTCAGGACTGTAGTCATTGTTTACAGCTATTTGTTTAATTATATTGAGTTCTTTGTTGAATTCATGAGTTGATAAAGGAATAGTGTATAGTCTATGTATGAAACTTCTAAAAGCTGAATATTTATGAGAGAGAGGATGATTGGAGGATGCGTGAATGACATGATCTGTTTGTGTAGGCTTGCGATAAATACCAAAGTTGAATTGATTATTAAGTCTGGTAATGGACAGATCTAAAAGGAGAAAAGGAGATAAGCTTATCTCCTTTCTTAGCTGATGTTTTTAAGGATAACTTAGAATCCAATTATATCATGAAAAACACTGAAATCCTACACTGGTACCGTTATGTCGACGATTGTCTCGTCTTTATCCTAGGGAATTCCGACACAGCTAATTTTCTTCTGTCAAAAATTAATCAACTTCATCCAAACATCAAATTTACTATGGAACTAGAGTCTTCTAATGCCATCAATTTTTTAGATCTGACCATTACCAGACTTAATAATAAATTCAACTTTGGTATTTATCGCAAGCCTACACAAACAGATCATGTCATTCACGCATCCTCCAATCATCCTCTCTCTCATAAATATTCAGCTTTTAGAAGTTTCATACATAGACTATACACTATTCCTTTATCAACTCATGAATTCAACAAAGAACTCAATATAATTAAACAAATAGCTGTAAACAATGACTACAGTCCTGACATCATTGATAAACTTATCCGTAAGAGAGAGTCCAATCTCCTCCGGCAATCGGCTTACAATTCTAACCCAACCATCCCTCCTTTATATAGATCATTACCATTCCATAACTCATCAATTTCTGAAAAGATTAAACATATACTTAATAGCTCTGACAATATTAATATTTCATTTAAAGTACATAACACTCTTGGTAAAATCCTATCCAACACCAAAGACTCCATCCACTATATGAATCGCAGTGGTGTTTATAAATTGTCATGTTCTGACTGTGATGCTACATACGTGGGCAGAACTTTTAGGTCTCTTACAGTTCGAACTTCTGAACACTCCAAACGTGACAATACTTCTGCTTTTTCCCATCATCTTAAAGCCAATAAACATCATCTCAAGGTTCTAGAAGGGGTTTCTTTGATCCACAACATTCAAGATAAAAATACACTCAGGTTAGATTTGTATGAGGATTTGGAGATTATCAAGGACATACGTACTAGCCCCAATTGTGTTAATCGTCAAACTTCATTAAACCGTGACTTTACTCCTATACACCGTCAATTATTTCCATAGTTTAGAATTAATCTTTTACACTTAATTCATATTTTTCTAAATACACCTATTTTATTTCCACAGGGTCCATGCTTCACATGATATTTCTCTTCATTTTTATTTTAAGACATTCTTATTTTTCAGCTTGATAACTCCGAATCCACATCTTTACCTAACTACATGTTACTTAATATACATTTCACACACCCTCCATCCATTTACAATATATTTTTCTGAACTATTTACCTTTTATTCTTATACACAGGTTTTTTGGTTGTGGTTCGGTTGCTGGTGGTTATTGGACACCTCTAATATACAATTCTTCAGTTCATCTAAGTTAAATTGTTGATATTAGTGTTTGTGATCATTGGACTGGCAGATATGTGTGTGCCTTTACAGGTCTCTTATCCTTTGTGTAGGTAGGTTTGGGCATGTTTGTCTCTTGTCAGTTTGTTGACCACAAACATTTTCATTTTGCTTTCTATTAGCTTTGTTATATTCAACAAGCAAGACCTTCCTCTACTTTTTACTATACATTTATCACACCATTACCTACAATGTTAATCTGAGAACTGTTTTGCCAATTTGTCATGATTATTATGTGGTCATTGAGCTGACGGATATGTGTGTGCCTTTGCGTGTCTCCTATCCTTTGTGGAGGTAGGCTTAGGTTTTCATGTCTCTGTTGGTCCAGTAACCACATAAAATTTTCATTTTCTTTTTAACTTTAATTTAATTTCTTTAACTAATTTTATTTTCAATCTCTCTTCAAGTAGACAACCATTAATTCAAGGCCTACAATTTTTGTTTTATTTTATAATGCATCATTTCTACCTTATTTTCACCCTCGTTTTATTCCCTCTATATTTTTAGTTTTAATTTTAATTTTATTTTCACATAATTTTCAAACAAAAATTTGGCATCATATCATTATTTACTTCACACCATATTAACTTTCACTTATCGTTTTCTTATTTACAGTTCACAGTACTTTCTCTTAAATAATACATCCATTTAGTACTTTAATCTCAATTCCGTTAAACCATAGTATTTTACTTAGTTGTGTTTTATTCGCCCTATTACATCTACTTGAAATTAGACAACCAGTTATACTGTTACATTATGACTATCAACTATATTACATTTCATTATAGCCAAATTCCAGATTTATTCACTAATTCATTTACCTTATAATTATTATCTAATAATTTTCTTTTTATTTTATTTTTATTTTTCTTCAGTTTATTTTTCTTTTTGTTCTTCTTTTTACCAAGTGACGTCATTACCTGTTGGCAAAATTTTCGCTTTAACCGCCATGAAATTTTCATAAATAATTTCATGTGACTATTAATTTAAATTGTTTATTCTTACTCATTTATTTAATATCTAATTAAATTCATTCAGTTAAGTAAAAATATTTTTTATATTTTTTGCATTTCTAAAATACAATATAACTACATACACATAAAATTCCCTAGAAGGTCTTGTCAATATCCGTTCAATGTCATATTTTAGTCTGTCAGTTTGAGGCCAAGATGAAGACCACTTTGTAATACCATTGCAATTTAATTTCTTGTGACATCGACTTATTGTCGACATTTTTGTAGCCTAAATGGCATAATTATTATTACATTAAGGTCTTTTGACCTAAATATGTAGCTAGTTCCAACTACTTTGGATCTGAAGTAAGTAACCACATGTTGTAATTTTCCTAACTTTCAGACAGTCAAATCTCATCTTGGCTTTTTTAATACAGTGGTTTGCTTATTTTAGGTTTCTACCACCTGATGATGGACTGATTGGTCCGAAAACGGTTGTGATTTTATCCATCTTGGATCATTTTTAGAAAAAATTTTTTAATAAATTATATACCACCTACCTACATGTGAGGTTTTTACTTCATTAGTAAGTTTTTATTATGGTATACAGCCAATGAGAGGAATCTTTTCCTATATATATTATTTAATAGCTCTTCGAAATAATTTTTCCATCTTTCTAGCACCTGCGCTGTTTCACTTATTAGTAATCCACGAAGCATCGAGCTAAAAGAAAATAATATTAAAAAACAAATCGCCACTTTTTCCAAAATTTTCGTTATACTCCTGCGGGCTAAGTACTCATCGAATCGCCCTTGTATATTGTGTTTAATAAAATTATTTTTACATATTTTTGTTAAAAATAGTAAATCTTAACATATCATTAAATTAATGGTAAAAATCTTAATAAATATTATAAGCTACCTTTACGCTAAAAGTTACCTTATAAAATTAAACCATTATAAAATTATCAAAAATTGAGCAAACCCTTCCCTGAGTTGCGAATTCTAGTAGAGAAGGGTAGAAATGTATTCTGCCTATGGAATGGGCAAATATTAAAACAGAGGGTTCGAGTCTGATTCACATTCGAGTATATTTTAGTGACGATATCTATCTCAAATTGTAATTTTTTGTGGGATCGGAAACAAATGGTCCTAAGCGGTGTTGGATTGATACAAATATGAAAGGCAACAAATTGGAATCAATTTGGAGGATTGATGAAAAGTAAACATTTAAGTTCAATTCTAAAAAAATATATTGGGGAGTCAGTTAGAATTGAATAATAGAATACTAGGTATTATGATTTTTTATTTGTTTTATATATTTTATTATTTTCTAAAAATATGAAAAAATAAATTGTAAAACGAAACTCATCATCATCCATCCCTTTGCGTCCACTGCTGGACATAGGCCTCCCTCGTTTTTGTCCATTGTGCGCTATTTTGAGCACTTTGCATCCGATTTTTTGACATTTTCTTGAGATCGTTAATCTAACGAGTAGGTGGTCTTTCTCTACTTCTTTTGTATAATCTCAGCCTCCACTCAAGTAGTCTCTTCGTCCACCTCCCACCACTGATTCGGGCGACGTGTCCGGCCCAGTTTTACTTCATTGTGACAATTCGGGAAATTACATGGGTAACTCCTGTTCTTCGTCTTAGGTCTTCATTTCTAACTCGGTCACGAAGCGATATACTCAGAATGGACCTTTCTATTTTCCTCTGAGCTATTTGCAGCATTTTAGAAGTTGTAGTTTTAAACGTAACTATTAGTGTTATAATTTTAGCTTCTGAATAGAATGTGTCGTAATAATTTTAATTTTAATAATGTTAATATTGATACTTTTTCTACAGTAGGTATTAATTTTTTATCTACTATCATGTCGACGGTGCCACGACAGAAAGGCATAAGCGCCATAATAGTTTTTTTCAGGAGACAAAAAACCGTTTAATATCGCTTAAGGCTGTGGGTACATAATTCGCAAATATTTTACGGCTATCCCTACTTTTTCTGTTTTTACATGGCAAATTACGTGTAGTGAAATTCACACTGGTATGGATATGTACATATTACTAGAATGTCATTATACTTGACGGTGTCATAATTAGCTTAAAGAGATGGCTTTTGAATGTTCTTGGATAACTGTTATTTTTCGTATAATTGCAAATTATTGATTCAGTTAATAAATGTGATAATTTTTTCACTAGCTATGTATTCAGTGATTGTAATAATTTATATGTACCTACAACAAAAACTAATACTCAATCGAGAAAAGAGGAAAAGTGTTAAAGTGATTTTTTTAATAATATATTGTTACTATGGAACGCTTTCAATTTTGAACATCTTTAACAACAAAATACTTGAATCACAGAATATATCTTGATGTATTCTCTGCTTCTATCTTCCATAAATAATACACAATAAATAACTTTTTATAAAGTTCACCTCTTAAATAAATTATTTATCAAATACACTATATATCAATATTATTTAATCAACAACTAAAAATATTCCCGATTCATGTCAAATAATTATTTAAAATTGTCACTGATTGTCAGTGTCTGACTGACAATATTCTATTCGACTAAGTGCGTTGTATGACAAAGATAGATTTGGAAAAATTACCACAGACATTGTGTTCATTTTTTTCGAATCCTGAAAAAACCAATAAATATTTTTAAAAAAATCTAAACGCAGAATAAAACACTAAATTATTACCGAGGGCCGAAAGTCCCTTAGAATAAATAAAAAGTTTATTTTGAATGAGATATTTGAAATTAAAAATAACACTAAATTTTCTATTAGTTTTTCACCCCTCTAACTTATTAAAATAAACATTATAGAAGTTGTCAGGGACTTTCGGTCCTCGATAATAACGTAACCTTTCATTCTGCGTTTAAATTTTTTTAAAATACTTATTAGTTTTCTCGGGATTCGAAAAAAATTAATCCCCATTTGAATAGCATTGCAGCCGAAAAAACGTACCGATCCTCTTAACATTATTTCTTTTTAGATTTTTTTGGCATTTTATTATTATCGAACTGAGGCATTTAGATTTATTAGATTTATGTTAGTTTTAAAAAATTATTATAAACATAAGATATTTAACATTTTGGTGTTTACGCCTTTCATGTTAGGTTATGTGGTGTTTAAGCCTTTTTGAAAGGCGGTTGCCATATTTGGAAAAAATATTTTGATCAAAAAATGTCGCTTATAATCTTGCATGACTTTTAATTTTACGAAATTATAACAAAAATGTTGAAAAATTCTTGTCATTTTAAAGAATAAAAATTAAGTAAATATAATACAAAATCGAAATACACAATATATTATGGGTTTCTTAGAGTTGTATGGGTGTAAAAAATGTCATACAAAAATAAAGTTAATTTAATTATCACGTTATATTAAGTATAACAAGGAAATAAACTTAAATAATATTCAATAAAGAACAAAATGTTATAACGTACCATTATTTCTACGTTGATAACTAAGTCAATTAGTTGTATTAAAAAAATAATAATCTGAGTACAGAAAGTGAGGACACTTTCTGTCCTCTTGGTCGACGTGTCCTTTTGGTCTTGGAAATCCATTGGAATGAAAAATTGATTTCCGCTGCTTCTGTTTTATTTCTATGCTGATTAAAAAGCTGTCAACATTCTGACCCATATGTCAAGAGAACAAATTAAAACAAATTGTTAATTGTAAGAAAATACCCTATTTTTTCGAAAATCTACTAATGAGCACTAAACAGTGGAATTCAGTATCATGGTACAATTTTTCACTTGGATAACTAATCAGCTCTGAAGGCATTCATAAATCCGATCAAAAAACAGAGCAGCAAACCAACCTGTTTTAAAGTTCTGAATGATTTTGCAACCTGATCAGATGCCTCCCGATGAGACAGTAATAAGTTTCGAAACCGGTAGAGGTGCTTGCTACACTCTCTGATTGAACTAGAATAATGATCCGGCTCTATTTTTTTGTTGCCGCGAAATTGAAAATAGTTTATTCATTTTTGATTTGCATGTTTACTCCGATTGGAGTACGAAGGGAACCATTCTCGTTGGAACTTTACCGCGCTGAGCAGATGGGACGTGAATTATAAATTGTAAAATTTCCTCATCTTCCTTAGTCTCAGCATCCGTTATGGCTTGCAAATTGTAGAAGCCTCGGATTTGTAACCAGATAATGTTGCCATTGTTTTCAGTCTGGTGGGATATAGAGTAGCATTTTTTGATGTTGTTTTATGTGCTGTTAGATTGAAAACTTAGTCTAAAAATAAAATTAAAATTCCATTTTTATTCAGTTGTAATGCGAAGGAAAACAATCTTATTTTTCACTTAGAATACGGAGCGCAATCGAGCACTCTGAATCGACGATTTTCGACTCTTGTTGGAGTCTCATCGGAGAGAACGTAGGCCTGCTGCTCCATACTTTAAGTGACCAACACCGATAGTTTATCCTTCACACCGCAACTGACGTGAATGGACTAGGTGACTAGCGTCATCTGGCAATTGAAAGATGAAGTAGTTTTCAATCCTAATAGCAATATTAATAATACTTAAAAATATTACTAAAAGATTTCTAAATTGAAAACTTATTGGTCCATTTTCTTGGTAACACCTCCAAGGGTTCTAAAATTTGCAAGCCAGATGGATGCTGAAGCGAAGAAGACAAGAGGGAATTCAAAAAACTTACAGTTCACGACCCCGCCTGTTCAGCTGGTAAATTCCAACAGAAAATGGACCTAGTGACTCAAAGAAGGAACGACCAATATAAAAATAAAATAAAAATTCCATTTTTATTTAGTTGCAATGCGACGGCAAAATAATCTTATTTTTCACTTAGAATACGGAGCGCAATCCAGCACTCTGAATCGACGATTTTCGACTCTTGTTGGAGTCTCATCGGAGAGAACGTAGGCCTGCTGCTCCATACTCTAAGTGACCAACACCGAGAGTTTTGGTCTTTGTAGCAGGCCTACGTTCTCTCCGATGAGACTCCAACAAGAGTCGAAAATCGTCGATTCAGAGTGCTGGATTGCGCTCCGTATTCTAAGTGAAAAATAAGATTGTTTTGCTTTCGCATTGTAACTGAATAAAAATGGAATTTTTATTTTATTTTTATATTGGTCGTTACTTCTTTTGAGTAACAAGGTCCATTTTCTGTTGGAATTTACCAGCTGAACAGACGGGGTCGTGAATTGTAAGATTTTTTAATTCCCTCTTGTCTTCTTCGCTTCAGCATCCATCTGGCTTGCAAATTTTAAAAGCCTTGGAGGTGTTACCAAGAAAATGGACCAATAGGTTTTTAATTTAAAAATCTTTTAGTAATTTTAATATTTTTAAATATTATTAATATTGCTATTAGGATTGAAAACTACTTCATCTGAAAACTTAGTCTTTTGTTAGAATTTGCCGCTAGGGCATCCCTGCCATTTCGTTCGTTACAATCCGTCACTGCACGTCGGGGTTTGTCCTGGTTGGGTCAGAGACAGCAGCATATGTATGGTAGAGGTGCTTGCTAAACTCTCTGATTGAACTAGAATAATGATGCGGCGGTATTTTCTTGTTGCAACGAAATTGAAAATGGTTTATTCATTTTTGAAGAAAGTAGCTGTTAGATGTTGCCTTAGCATTCCGGTATTGAAACAAATGAACGGCCAATATATCAGCTATGAAAGGTAAAGAAAAGGTGTGCCTCGGAACTGAACAATTTTACCCAGGTTGATATTAGGTTTGTTCTAGCAAACAGTCAAACTAGTCAGAAACCGTCAGCAAATAGTTGATCAGTGAGAGAACATAATACAGTCACCAGTGCTATCCCCTCTACTCGCGCTGGTCCACTATTCGCTGATGGTTTCAAACCGTTTGAAACTGATGCTAGAATAAACCTATTACAAGTAGAAAACTGATATACGGAAGTGGTCTCTATACGGCAAAATTGAAGTCTAAGGAGGTGGTCGGCTTAGGCATTCTAGGAAACCAACTTAGGGAACAAGAAAGGGACCGAGAAAATTATTTGTGGGCGACTATCCAGCTGTGGTAAATAAATATGTTGGCAGTTGGGATCAGGTGCCTTTGGTCCTTATTAATTAAATATAATAAATAAGACTTCAATTTAACTACATTATACTTTATTTACTAGTATTCGAACTGTGAGTATAATCATCAACAAGAGTAGCGACCTAGCCCAAGGTTATGTCATCATGGCCAATAAAAATATTAACCTCAACAATAATTCTATTAGACAAGGCGAATATGGCGGGTTCGTTGGGAAAAATATTCCCATGAGATTTTCTTGCATAATCACATTCGTGAGACATCCCAGAATAAGGTTCAAGAAGTCGGCCACGTGAAAAGTGGTCCAAATTTTTTTAACTTAATCAAATAACCAAAATCAATACGGAAATTTTTTTTTTAGATTTTTTGCATCATTCTGGACAAAAGAGGTTTCTTATAATTTTTCTCTAAAGCTGATCGTTTTCGAGTTATAAGCAATTTAAAATTTGAAAAACGCGAAAATGGCTATTTTTAAGACTTTATAACTCAGTTAAAATTATTATTATAAAAGTCAGAAAGTGACTAAATTAAAGCCTAAAGCCCCCCTACATGATCCTGAAGAAATTTGTGTCATTAATATATTACTAAGTTGTTATTTTTAATTAATAACAATGAGCGGTTAGATCGTATTGACGCGGCTGTAAATCTGAGTGCGAGTAAGATGCACAATTGGACTGCCGGAATGGCATCTCTCTCGCACTCGGCATTTACGGCCGCCTAACACTTGCATGGCGCTCATTATTATTACTTAAAAATAACAGCTAAGTAATAAAATAATGACAAAAATTTCTTCAGGATCTTATAGGGGAGACTTTAAACTTTGATCCAGTCACTTTCTGACTTTCATAATAATAACTTTTAATCGAGTTATTAAGCTTTAAAAATCGCCATTTTTCGATTTTTTCAATTTTAAATTGCTTATAATTCGAAAACGATCAACTTTACAGAAAAATTATAAGAAATCTTTCTTGTCCAGAATGATCCAGAAAATCTAAAAAAAATTGTCCGGCCAAAAACATTGATTTTTGCAATTTGATTAAAAAAAAAGAATGTGTGTGTACTTTATACGCACGTAAGAAGTTATACCTCTATTATATGATTTCTTAAAAATAAATATACTTTAAACAGGTTGTTTTAATTTTTTTAAACATTAAAATAATTTTGTACTTACCGCCTTAAAAAAAAATTATAGGATTGTTCTGGACTCGAACTCAAGACCTCTCGATCTCTGGCCGAATGCTATACCAAATACGCTACGAGAACTGTGTCTGTATCGGTTCGGACGTACCTAATGACAATTCACGGTAACAAACAGACAAGTATAATAAATATACAATAAAATGTTTTAATAATACTCATCTTTCTCCTGAGGAAGACAAATCCAAAGACACAAAAATTATAATAAATATATTTACTAAAAATACTAATATATTCTTTTCACACCTATTCTTGCACTGATATATTTATACATAACTTGAAAGATTCAGCAACTAAACGCCATACTGTCTGTGTTTCCTTATTGAACCTTATTCTGGGATGTGTCACGAATGTGATTATGCAAAAAAATCTCATGGGAATATTTTTCCCAACGAACCCCCCGTTTTTGCCTTGTCTATATGTCAAGCTGTGTTTATATAGACCTTAAAACAATAACTAGTATGACATTTCAATATTACTTAAGGTTACTGAATCCGAGAGTTTAATGCTTTGATTATTGACTTTGGATGACGTTTAAAAGTATTTTATAATATGAATCATTCAGAATGTAATAATATCTCAACACAGCCTTGTCAAACGCAAAACAGCAATGGTACCACTTACACCAAACAACCCTCAAAGAAGTAGTAACCAAGAGCAAGCTACAGAGACTTGTTTGTCGGTTTTATCAAACAGACCGGGCGTCTGAAGCGGAGGTCCGGTGGCGATCCCGTTTGAGGATATATCATCTTTATAAACCTCACTAGAAGGAAACTGATAGAGCTAGGATAATGGGTCCAAGACCTGCACCCAGCTGCTAAGAAGCAGCTCCTAAAAAACATAAGCAAATTAGGCAGGTTTAACAGAAAATCTGATCTTAGAACATCTAAAATTTGCCGAAGTATTTAACTCAAGAAATCATAGTAATTGAATCAACGTATATGATTCTGGTTATAATTACTAAAAATCAAAAATCTATCTATCAGTATTAGGACGTTCAAAATAGACGATAATGCTGTTATCGCTCGGAATATTCATTAAAAGCATATCGCTCATTTTACTGACGGGTGGAGGAATTTAGTAATTAGTAATTTTGTAATTGTTATCACACATATTTGACCAAATATTTGGGTTACGCCGTGGAATATTATGAATGTTAAATATTCAAATAAACTGCAGCGTACCCTTCAAATTGATAACATTATATAAAGGCCTAGTTTAAATGAACTGTCAATAATATTTTCCATAATGAGTTTCGTATTAAACCAATTAACAATATCTGCTATATACATAAATGGCCATTAAAATGTATGGAAAAATTATAACGAAAAATAGAAAAATAAAATAAATAAAAACAAATAATTATTATTTCTCCGGTCCGGAAGAAGAATGACGTAACTGCAAAAAGCCAAATTTCTCAGGAGAGCAAAAAAAACGATTTTGAAATGTTTAAAATAGTGATTAATGAGTAAATGAGAAGTAATCATCCAGCAGCATCGGCATGGCGTTTATTCTTACTACAATGATGGCTTTTAGTTTCATGCCTATTGATTCGAATTTGAATATCTTAGCCTTCCGATGACCAACTTTTTTTGTTACACGGATGACCAAGAGGGGGAGGGAAATGACCCCAGGTCAAAAATGTCAAAAATGACATTTAACAAAAAAATTAAGCTTTTTTTTAAATTTTTTTTATGGCATTGATTTTATGTCATTCAGCCAGTCACAACATGAGTATTAGTGTCCTGTGTAGTGTGTATGTTGAGTAAGTGTCTTGTTACTTTGCAAAGTCGACGTCATTAGCGTAAAACTACTTGGAATTACACATTATAGACGGTATTTTACTAAACACCAACTTCAGAATATATTTTTTATTCGTAAAATATAGGGAATTTTTTTATTTCAAAATATGAGGATATCTAGAATGATATTAAAGTCAAATTAAAAAATTAATGAGTTAAAAATTGAAAATACTTTTGAATTTATCAAAGAAAAACATACGTTGGGGTCACAATTTCCCCCTCTTGGTCATCCGAAGGCTAACTTAATACCCCCCTTTTCAACCCTATCGACACTTGTGTTATTCTTGATCTTAAAATTTTTTTTCTGTACAAAAAAAACTATTTTTAAATAGTTAGTATGCCGTTTATTCTTGAAGCTATAGCTTTTATTTTCATCCCTATTGGTCCGAATTTCATTATCTTAATTTGGTCCCCCCATTTTCAACCCTATTTACAATTGCGTCATTATTCATCTCCAACAAAGTTTAAAATGGTGCGTATTTCAATAACGACTCAACTACCTTGTAGTGGCTCAGCACATAGTTACAGTTCTGTCGCTTACATCTTAAGACGAAGCAATGAAGCACTAAAAAGCCCAAAACCTAGGAATTTTGTGCAGTAAGATGAATCGTCATGGAACTTTTTGCATTCGATTAGAGAGAGTGTCAGGCAACTTTTTGAAATAAATTAATCAAGGGAAAACATTTTTGTACATAAGAAAATGCATTTTAAAAGTGCATCTCGAAGAGGTGAAAATGAAAAATTTAGAACTTGGGAAATATTGACGGAAATGAGTTGAATTTTTATACTCGGGGTTTTGGGGATCGCTGAGCACGAATTTCATATCGGCGATGATCTCCAAGGTACCTGGTGCCCACGGTGGAACTCGTCGCCTAGAGTTTTATGTTATAATCATTAAAAATCAGTCAATATCCATTAGTCGGGGGTTTTTGGGGTCGCCGGTCGCCGGCACGAATTTAAGGTTAGCGATGGCATCCAAGATACCTGGGGCCCAGGGTGGAACTCGTCGCCTAGAGTTTTTAGTTATAATTATCCAAAATCAGCCAAAAACTATTACCCTGGGTGTTTTGGGGGTCGCTGAGTACGAATTTCATGTCGGCGATAGTCTCCAAGGTACCTGGTGCCCAGTGTGGAACTCGTCGCCTGGAGTCTTATGTTATAATAATTAAAAATCAGTCAATATCCATTACACGGCGGTTCTTGGGGTCGCTGACCACGAATTTAATATCGGCGATGGTCTCTAAGATACCTGGTGCCTAAAGTGGAACTCGTTGTCAGGAGTTTTTAGTTATAATTATTCAAAATTAGTCAAAAAGTATTACGAATTTCATGTCGGCGATGGTCTCCAAGGTACCTGGTGCCCAGTGTAGAACTCGTCGCCTGGAGTCTTATGTTATAATAATTAAAAATCAGTCAATATCCATTACACGGCGGTTTTTGGGGTCGCTGACCACGAATTTAATGTCGGCGATGGTCTCTAAGATACCTGGTGCCTAAAGTGGAACTCGTCGTCAGGAGTTTTTAGTTATAATTATTCAAAATTAGTCAAAAACTATTACCCTGGTGGTTTTGAGGGTCCCTGAGTACGAATTTCATATCGGCGATGGTGCCCAAGGTACCTGGTGCCAAGGGTTGGAACTCGTTGCCTAGCTTTTTATGTTATAACCATTCAAAATCAGTCAGTAACCATTACTCGAGGGGTTTTGTGGGTCAATTAGTACGAATTTCATGTCGGCGATTGTTTCTAAGTTACCTGGTGCCCAGGGTGAACCTCGTCGCCTGGAGTTTTATGTTGTAACCAGTCAAAACCAGTCAATAACCATTACTCGGGGGTTTTTGGGGTCTCTGAGTACGAATTTCATGTCGGCGATGGTCTCCAAAGTACCTGGTGCCTAGGGTGGAACTCGTCGCCTACATTTTTATGTTATATTCATTCAAAATCAGTCAATATCCATTACTTCGGTGTTTTGGGGGTCGCTAAATATATTTTTCATTAATAATTTTTCTTGAAACACTTTTATATTATGTATATCCTAAAAATTATCTATTTAAAAATTATTTTAAAATTTTGTCGTTTTTAAAGCAGTTGTCGTTAAATTTTGACACTAATGACATTTATGAAATTTTGACATAATTGGCATTTCAAGGGTAATTAAGTTATATCAGCGATTTTTTGTGTTTTCTGCGGTATTATTTTAATTTTTAGATTTCTAGTCTGCTTTTATAAAAAAAAACAGTGGTTTTTAGAACTCTTTAGCGACTGATTAGTATTGTGATTTAAAATGCATTTTCTTATGCACAAAAATTTTTGCCCTAGATGAATTTAGTTCACAAAGTTGCCTGACACTCTCTCTAATCGAATGCAAAAAGTTGCATGACGATTCATCTTACTGCACAAAATTCCTAGGTTTAATGCTTCGTTGCTTCGTCTATCTGTATATAGTATTTTAGAAGTTAATTACGCGATAAACAGAAATTGACAAAATCTGCAGTTACGTTATTTTTATTATGTACCGGCGATTTCTTATTACTACTAAATCCCTTAAACCTTTGAAACCTACACACACCAACACACACACACACACACACACACCCGCGCACAAACAAAAACAAACACACACGTATATCCCCTCTCTTCCTCTTATTTTTTGATCGGTTTTACTCATAATAGTGAAATTTGGAGGGAGGAAATAAACGGACTTATGCTTCTGAACTAGTCATAACTAGTGTTGCCCAAAATCGGTCTTGGTCTTGCAGTCTTGTTCTTGTTCTTGCGTTATCGCAAGACCAAGACCAAGACCGCCTAATGTTAGCAAGACCAAGACCAAGACTTACCGTGCAAGACTTGAGCAAGAACAAGACTTAGCCTGCGAGACTCTTGCGTCTTGCAGTTAGAACTGAGGGTCGTTTTAGGCAGTATGTATATTAAGTTCGGCTATATTCTTACATACTTTATGAGAAACAAAAAAAATTTTTAACAAAAATTTTTAAAATTGGACTTATGTTCACTACGAACAATACCATAAACATACATAGCGAGTCAAAATATCCATTTAAAGAACACTTGACACATTTGACACGTACTCAGGTCATTATTACAATGTAAAAATAAAATATTTTTTACTTTCCTTCCCATCAGACGACTTCTCTGAAATTAGTTGTCCGGGTTATAGGTCTGGATCCCGCGTATAAAAAAAAAGTTGATTAATAGCAAGCTGAAAATTTGTTAATAGCTTAAGGGTATCTACTCAGACAAACTTTGATATATGGGAACACTGGATCAGAGGAAGTTTTAATTGTGGAACAGTTTAAAAATTTGGAACGGTCAGACCACGAAAACGTCACATGTATTTTGTCCGACAGAACTTCCAATTGATTTGTTACCCTTTCATTAAACTCTCATGCAAAAATCAGGCTGCTATTTATCACCAAACGGGCATGATAATGAGTGGAACACGTAGAACATGTCAAATGACAGGAATTATGGCAGGTGATAAATAGCAGTCTCATTTTTGCATGAGAGTTTAATGAAAGGGTAACAAATCAATTGGAAGTTCCGTCGGACAAAATACATGTGACGTTTTCGTGGTCTGACCGTTCCAAATTTTTAACCTATTCCACAATTAAAACTTCCACTGTTCCAGTGTTCCCATATATCAAAGTTTGTCCGACTAGACACCCTTAAGCTCTTAACAAATTTTCAGCTTGCTATTAATCAACTTTTTTTTCATACGCGGGATCCAGACCTATTATGAGAATAGTCGCCTTGCCTTCTAATCATAACATAACATTCTTGCTTTGCGACGCCGATAGTAATATCAAATATCGTATCCAAACTTTTTAAAAATATATCACCTTGCTGATAAAAAATATACCTAATAAATTTAATCTTATCGGTATATTATAGAATAGTAAGACTATTATGTATTGTTTTTGCTGAATGTGCTATGACCTATGCTATGAGATCACTGGGTTACAGAAAATTTGCCGAAACAGCGCGACTATTATTTAAAAGTATGATTACGAGACAAAGGAACAGTGTAAATAAAATACCGAAATTAACGATATACACTTCTCCAAAAAATTTACTCACCACCTTAAAAACAGGTCATTGTTAATGTCTTGAATTTCCTAAGCCTGTTGTTCGATTTAAGTGATTTTTTTAATATGTTGTCTTATTTTTATAAATATCGCTGTAATATTGTTGCTAGACAGGTCAATTATTATTGTCACTGTAGACCGGGTGTACCAATAAAAGTGTGTTTTTTCACAGAGAGCATCACTGTGGAATATTCTAGCATTTATAAAATACTGAAATTACAACGATAACCTCATATTTTCGCTTATATTGAACATTACATTCGCTTATATTGGATAATAAAATCCACTACTACTACTATGTATTACTATCGGTTTACAGCGTTCTTCGACGCCTTCCGACTCCTAACCGCCATTATTCTCTGTTTAACCATAGACCTGGAGGGATTTCTTCCTCTTTTTCTTCTCCCTTGTGGTGTCCATGCCAAAATCTGCTTAGGGATCCTGTCATCTGTCATACTAGTTGTTTTGTTTTTATGTCATCAATTATTGTATGTGTGACTCCCATCATTTCTCGTATTCTCTCATTTGGTATCCGATCTCTTCTTGATTTGCCTGCTGCTCTTCTCCAGAAGTCCATTTCTGTTACTAGTAGCATTTTCTCCGTTCTTTGTTTCAGTGGCCAAACTTCACTGCCATATGTGATTAGACTTTTAAGTATGTATTGTATATGAGCTGTTTGTTCGCTTTAGATATTGTCTGGTCCCACAGAATGCCGTTTATCATGGATATGGCTTTTCTACCCTGTATTAATATAATAAAATATATAAGTTTCTAATCAACTTTAGTTATTTAGAACATAGGCACGGATTACTTAGATCATGAGTCAAACTCCACCCGGTATCAGTTGTCTAGACCAGTGGTTCCCAACCCGTGGTCCGCGGACCACTTGTGGTCCGCGCCGAGTTTACGTGTGGTCCGCGGGCTGTTTCAGAGTACGTCTTATAATTCACGGTTTTCTTCATCAATACGAGTATAACAATGTTTTTACTGGCTATATAATGAGACATTCATCCTCGGAGATACGTTTGTTATGAAAGTATGCCACATGAGTAATGCTGTTTTTATTTCTGATGTTAGGCGTGGAGTGACAGTGGCACAGCGCGAGCGCGGAGAGGGTAGGCTATTAATAGTCACTGCGGGGCGGGCGGACACATGCTTCCACCACTCTCAAGCTCGGTCATTCCCCTCCGCCGCTGTGTAGCCGCACCCCCGTCCAGCATTGTCTACCTTCTCCTGAGTTCCATGGCCATTTGTCTGTCGTAGTGTCTAGTGTCATGTACCGTATGTACAGAGTGAGAGACTGCAATGAGTAAGCAAGTGAATTTGTTTAAGTTTTTAAAAAGAGCACATGATGAAAGTGAACCCGGACCTAGTGCTAGTACGAGTGTTAGTGATAGGTTTGTTTTAAGTGAACCTAAAAGTAGAAAACCAGCCAATCGTAAGTACAGCCCAGAATACTTAAAATATGGATTTACTTTTAAAGAAGATGGAGATGTTCATTTGCCCCAGTGTGTTGTATGTTCAGAGGTTTTATGCAATGAAGCTATGAAACCGGCCAAACTCATGCGTCATTTTGAGACAAAACACAAAGAACTTGTTCAAAAACCATTGGATTTTTTCAAGCGCAAGGAAACTCAGCTTAAAAATGCAAAAGAAGTAATGAAACAGTATTCTTCTCAGGATAAGGCTGCTTTAAATGCATCTTTTTTAATTTCATTGAAAATAGCAAAAACCATTTACAATAGGAGAAGATTTAATTTTACCCTGTATTTTTGAAGCCACTAAAGAAGTACTTGGTGAGGAGTCAGCTAAAAAAATGAAAAACATAGCTCTATCAAATAATACAATTACTAGAAGAGTTGAATCGATGGCAGCAGATGTTGAAAACCAACTCATAATAAAGCTTCACCAATCTAAGTGGTTTTCTTTGCAATTAGATGAGTCTACCGATGTTACAAATAAAGCAATTTTACTGGTGTATGTAAAATACATTGATCATGAAGAAAAGAAATTAAATGAAGAATACATGACATCTATTGAACTGCCAGGTCATACAAAAGGTCGGGACATTTTTAAAGCTGTTGATGGGTATTTAAAGTTGCATAAACTATCTTGGAAAGACTGTGTTGGATTGTGTACTGACGGCGCGGCTGCTATGACAGGCTCCAAACAAGGCCTTAAAAGTTTTGTACTGAAAGAAGCGGGAACCGAAGTACAAATAACACACTGCATTATTCACAGAGAAATGCTAGCAACCAAACAGTTGAGTCCTGTACTCAATGAAGTCCTCCTTACAGTTGTAAAGGCTGTGAATTTAATCCGGAGCAAAGCTCTTAATTCAAGATTGTTTGCTACGCTTTGTGATGGTATGGGCTCGCTTCATTCCAAATTTCTCCTCCACACTAAAGTACGATGGTTATCCTGAGGGCGTGTATTGGCCAGATTTTATGAACTTAGAGAGGAGGTTTGTATGTTCCTTGACAAAAACAATCCAGAACTAGCGGCTGTGTTTCGGGATGGACAATGGGTGGCTAAACTTGCTTTTTTGACTGATATATTTGAAATTATAAATGTGCTGAATCTTGGACTTCAAGGGCCCTCACACACAGTATTCGATCTGTAGAAAAAAATTGCTGCATTCAAACAAAAGTTAAAGTTATGGCAAACTGAAGTAGAGAAAGGATCTTTTGCTATGTTTAATCTGTTTTCTGAATTTATAATAGAAACGGAAGGTATGAATATAAATAAAGAACAGCTGTCATCTTTGGTAAAGGCTTACATAGCATCGCTTCAAGGGTATTTTGACAACTATTTCCCTGCCAGTTCTGACGTCAGTTCTAAAAACTTGTGGGTGGCAAATCCTTTTTTACCGCTCAAGGATATTGATCTTACACTTAATGAACAGGAAGAACTTATTGAGATATCTTCTGATCGTCAGCTTGAAGTTGTCAAAATACAATGTGACAATATTGCAAGCTTTTGGATCAAGTTACTTGATGAGTACCAAACCCTCAGCCAAAAAGCCTTGAAAATTCTATTTCCTTTCAATTCTACATATCTTTGTGAAACAGCATTTTCAACACTAAATGTTATTAAGAATAAGCATCGTAACAGTTTGTTGAAATTGGATGCTCCATTCAGGTTGAGTTTTACCTCTTTGAAGCCAAATATCGAAGATCTTGCCAGTAAAATGCAAAACCAAGGAAGTCACTGAGAGACTTAGTGTCATATTTTGTAAGCGTTTTACAATAGATTTATAATGTTTCTATAACTATATTAAGACTACAACTATGTTTTTTTTCTAATTACTTACTCTTAATACAATGTATATTAAAGGATTTAAAATATATTTCTCTAGTTCTCAATTTAATTTACCTAGTTATAAAATCATGTGGTCCGCAGACATTTTCTTATAGATCTTGTGGTCCTCGAGGGAAAAAGGTTGGGAACCACTGGTCTAGACCAATTATTCTCAATCTTTTTGAGTCATGAACCACAAAAAACTTTTTATTATTTTTGTTACCAACTAACTGAAATAGGTATTTAACTAGGTAATCTAATTAAGTATAATAATAATTGTGGTGCTGCTTTTAGCTGTGTTTGCGTTTTGTGTACCACTGCAAATAATGATATGTACCACCAGTGGTACCTGCACCCCAAATTGAGAACCGCTGGTCTAGATATTTATTAATTTGGCTGATTTTTACTATGGCTATGAAATTATAGCTTAAAATGTACATCTCTATCACGTTGTTCAAAGATATGTAATAGGCTAATAGGCAACTGCGAGACTTGCAAGACTCTTGCTGCAAGACCAAGACCAAGACTGGGAGCGCAATACCAAGACCAGGTGTACTGGCGCAAGATCAAGACCAAGATTAAGTCTCGTCTTGGTCTTGCATTTGGGCAACACTAGTCATAACAGGTGACGTACTAGTGATAGGTGTCGTTACAAAGTCACTGTGATGGATATTTTAAACAGGATCTTATGGCAAGTGATATCTTGTTTGAAAGATATTGAAAATACCCATTCAATCATTCGGTTTGGGTTTAAGCTGATTTTTATGAATAAATTAACTGAAAGTTAAAATTGTAGTTTTGCATTAAATTAAAAGATTTAAGAACCAGATCTGATAACTCTTAAAAATGTGCTCAATCTACTTCCTGACAATAATGCATCATATTTCTGAATTCTTGTCGTACTGTTTCAAATGTATCGGGGAAAATTGCCCTATATTCTTCAAAAATTAGTTGTTTCAAAATTTCAATACCGTTGGATGTTGTAGCGTAAACCTCAGATTACAAGTGGGTACCCCCACAGAAAAAATCTAATGGTATCAGTTCCGGAAACTGAGCTGGTCATTCTATCAAACCTCATCGTCAGTCCATATGCCACGATTTTCTTAATTTAGGTAACGACTTACTGCACCATGACAGTGTACAGAAGAGCCATATTGTTGAAACGTTATATCCAAGTTACCGAATTCATCCGGACTATCTTCCAGAATTTTAAGAAATATTGGCTCAATTGAGTTTTGTAACATCCAAACTCCAGATACGCTTCACCGGTTAAGTTAGCATTAAGAAAAATAGGCCTAGTTACGTGGTGTCCCAAAATACCTACTTTTTCTGGAAATTGAGTAAGTTTTTTGACGAAAGACGTGAGGATTTGTGTCACTTCAATACCTTACATTGTGTGTGTGTTAATATTTTTATTGAGGAAAAAGCAACTTTGAACATTAAACCAAATTGTTTTTGTGTAATCTAGCTGTTGGTTAATTTGACAGGACATACTTTCACAGAACTCTAGTCTTCGGTCGGGGTCATCATCTGAAAGTTGTAGGTATATAGTTTTTAATTTGTATGGATGAAATTTGTTTTTAGCGAACACCCTTTGAATGATTTCACATATATAGTCAACTTGTTCTTTAGAAGAAGTAAGGTTTACTGCCATTCTGCAATTATGTTAATTTTTGTATTATCACTAATAATTGTCAGTCGATCAGATCTTTTGGCATCTTGAACAGTACCTGATTTTTCACTTCACTGAACTTCGTTCAAACAGTTGGTCGTCACCTCTTACCAGATTGCTACCTGCTTTTCAATACAGGATTTGTATGTCCGCTTTTACATTATGCTATGTTTCAACATCCACTTAACCCTCGTAAGGCGGTGCGTGGTGCAGCTGCACCCCAGACCTCGTTTTTATCACCTATCTTTTTTTTTCATATTTTTTTTTTGATTTTTGTCCATTTTTTTTTATTTGTATTAAATTCAATTCTAAACGTATTCCACCCATTACAGAATTTAAAACTCTTTGCGTTTACGTGTTTTTTTTTTGAAAAAATGACTTTTGGGTGCAAATGATGAAAATTTCGTATCCCGAATTGGACGACTCTGATGTTCCACCTGGAGCTAACGGAGGTACAGGACAAGGTGGGTGTTAATACTTATGTCAGAGAAAAAAGACCGAAAGCTCCGGCATAACTTTATTGTGTGTAAAAACTTTGTGTTGCTCATTATGTGAAAAATTTCATGTGTATGTCTTGCAACGATAGTAATTTGTTTTAAGAAGAAATAAGTACATTTTTGTAAAGTTATGTTTCGTACTATAATAAATAAGTCCTAATTTATCTTTCAAATTTATTTCCCCGACTTTCACATAAAAAAAAGGATATACAGATGGGGTGCAAATTCACCCCGCACCGTTGTTTACGTAAGAATCTAAGCACCGCCTTACGAGGGTTAATGTTTTGCCATACTTGGTGTCATGCTGATAATTAATTTTAATACTTTAATTATGTAATTTAAAGGTCTTTTGACCCCATTGTGTGGCTGGTTGCAGAGACTGATACTGCTGCAGAGACGTTCTCACTGATAGTGATCCAGTAGTAGCGAAAACGTTTAGAATTTTTAAATCCATTTGGATAATAAAAAAAAACTAATAAATTTTTTATACCATTTTACGTAGAAGTACATACTTCAATCGTAAGTTTTTATAACTGTAATGCAGAACAAAATAATATATTACCAAAATAAAAAATAATCTTAACGTAACTAAACATAAATCGTAAAGAGCTTTTTCTTTTAAATTATAATTTATGCACGAACTTTTATCAAGGTTTTTTAATGAAACTAGTCGCAAACAGAGAGTGAAGGAAAAGATTGTTTTTGTTAATACAGTCACGTATTTATTTAAAATTGTAACCCCAAAGGTAGAACCTAGAGCTAAACTTGGTTTAATTTAATACCTTTTGTTATGATAATAACAAGAAACAAAATTAAAGCTGAAAATAACTTTGAAACTCGTAATTTTAAAATAAAACTTTGTCTCAGAACATAGTATAAAATATTACACTTTTAAAAAATATATATCATCTAATAGAATTATGACTATTTAGCCCGATCAAAGAACAATCTGACCCCAAAAATAATAAAGGAAGGATGAAAATTTGGGAATGGGTAGCTGAAATTGTCTTGTATTATATAAGAAAAAGTTTATAATTCTACATCCCCTCCATGTTTCAGAAATAGAGGGGAATACCCCCTCTCGAAGGTCAAAAATATACATTCAAAATAAGTACGGAATTGGATAAAATTACTAATTCTAAGCAACTTTTGTTCTATAGAGTTTTTTCCCTAAGTCAATACTTTTCGAGTTATTTGCAAGTGAATATGTTCATTTTTAACAGAAAAAAACATGTTTTTGAACGGTTTTTCGGAGATAACTCACAAAGTAAGTATTTGAGCGAAAAAAATATTCTTAGCAAAAATATAGCTTATAAAAAACTAAAAAAAATGGTGTACGCTTGAGGTCTGTAGACCCAGTAGAAGCAGAGTTGTAGCTAATGAAAAGTAGGTTCTTCTTCATAAAATTCCAAATCGAATATTTCAATGTGAAATAACCCAAAAACGGAGCCGTTTTCGGGGAAGTTCATTTAAACTTTTTTAAAGTGTTTAAAAAAAGGATTGTTTCATTACTTAGCTTATGTATTATTATTATAAAGGATTATTTTAATATTTAGTTACTTAGCTTATGTATTATTTATATGATCTGTAAGTTTCATCGGTTCAAAGTGCTTATTTTTGAAAAAGCTGTAGTTAAAATGGCTTGAACGAGTAACTAATCACGAGTTTAGGCAAATTTTGAACAGCCATAACATAATCAATTTTAGTATAACAAGAAAACAAAAATGGAAAAATATTCATAAAAGGGAAACGTACATTTTATTACTCTTTTGGTATAACTAATAATTTTAAAATTAATTCCATGAACAATTCCATTTTTTTTTTTCAAAATAAAAAAAATGTTTTATTTTAAACCAAATTTTTTTCAAAACTGAGCACTTTGAACCAATTAAACTTATAGATAATATATAAACATTACATAAGTAAAGTAACTTGTGAAGCGGTAACGATTAATTTTATTTGGGAAGCTAATTAGGGGGTGATTTTCGCGATTTTTGTACGAAAAAATAAAAGGGACCAACAATATTTTGAGCGTAACTCACTTATTTTTAATTTTAGATGTTTTTTTAACAAAAATTAACCTTTTTTTAAAAACTTTAAAAAAGTTGTAATGAATTTTTCCTGAAACGTGCTCTGTTTTTTGGTTATTTCACATTGAAATATTCGATTTGGAATTTGACGACGAAGAACCTACTTTTCGTTAGCTAAACAACTCTGCTTATACTGGGTCTTCAGACCTCAGCGTACACCATTTTTTTAAGTTTTTTATAAGCTATATTTTTACTAAGACTATTTTTTTCGCTATAGTACATACTTACTTTTTGAGTTATCTCCGAAAAACCGTCCATAAACATGTTTTATTTTTGTTAAAAATGAACATATTCACTCGCAAATAATTCGAAAATTATTGACTTAGCGAAAAAACTCTATGGAACAAAAGTTGCTTAGAATTAGTCATTTTATCCAATTCCGGGCCTATTTTGAACGTATATTTTTTCACTAACGAGAAAATGTTTTTCACCCCGTATTTCCCAATTTTTGTAAAATGGAGAGGATATAGAATTGTAAACTTTTTCTTATATAATAATAGACAATTTCAACTACCTATTTCCAAATTTTCATCCTTTCTTTATTTTTTTGGAGGTTTTCGTAAAATTTTGTGTTCCTTGATCGGACTAATTACTAAATGAATCAAAATGAATGTCGACGACGATTCAAGCAAGCTTTTAGCCCAGATATAAATATCAAACGGACGACGCTTTTTTTTATTTAAAACTTGCAAATTTACAATCTACTCTACAAAGGAGTATTAAGTAAAACTGATAAAATGTTTTGTAGGTGTTGCCGGCCAGTTCCGGTTCACCTTATTCACCACTGTATTCACTAACACAAGAAGTGTCACTCACGAACACAAGTCCTGTGGCCACTGTCTCTTGAGTCTCCGAACTGGTAATGTACGATTGGTAAGCGTGGAAATCAACTCGTTATTGTGATTGATACTTCTTTTTCTATGTTTGGTCGCATGCAGTCCTATTACGTCCTTTATAAATGGTATTTTAAGTCCTCATGTAATGTTTGGTTTGAAATATACCAGGGTGCACTTGCAATGATTCTTAAATTTTTTGATTGGTATGTCTGCAGAATTTTGGTATTTGATGGTTTTTTACATCCCCATAGTTCAATACCCTAGGTCCATATAGGTTTTAGTATTATTTTGTATATTGCCAGTTTGTTTTCTATGGATAATTGTGATCTTCTACCAAGAAGCCAATTCCTTTGTCTGGCTTTTAATTGGAGTTGTTGTTTTTTAGCTATAATGTGCACTTTCCATGTTAGTTTCGGATCAAGATGGAATACCTAAATATTTGACTTCGGTTTCATTGGGATAACTTGGTGGTTAATTGTAACATGTGGACAATTTACATGTCCGTTCGTAAATGTTATGTGAACCGATTTGATTGATGTTCCATTTTTGGAGCCAGTTTTGTAATCGATCTAAATGTGTTTGTAGCTTGTTGGAGGCCACCACTACTGGATCATGGTTAAGCGCAATTATTGCTGTATCATCGGCAAATGTGGCGATAGTTGTTTCGTTAGTAGTTGGTAGATCAGCAGTGTAAAATAAGTACAAAAATAGTTCCAAAACAATGCCTTGGGGTACTCCTGCCTTTATGAGTTGGTAGCTTCTCTTATCTTTTTCCATTTTAATATCGAAATGTCTGTTGGAATGGTATGATTTTAGATTTAAGTAAATCTGACTCGGCATGTTTTTTTTAGTTTGTATAACAGCCCTTGGTGCCAAACGTTATCAAAGGATTACTGAATATCTAGAAATACTGCAGTGCAAATGTTCTTGTTTTCCAAGCCGTCTCTGATTAAATTTACTGTCCTATGGCATTGCTGAGTTGTGGTGTGTTTTTTCCTAAAGCCAAATTGATGATTTGGTATTAAATTATTAATCGAGGTTATAGTATTTATTCTACTTTGCAGTAGTCGCTCAAATATTTTAGAAAGTATAGGCAGCAGGTTTATAGGTCTGTAAGAGGCAGCTTCCCTTGGAGGCTTTTCAGGTTTGGCGATCATGATAATTTCAGAAAATTTCCATTGCGTTGGATAGTAGGAAAGATGAAGAATTCGGTTGTATAAAGTAGTGAGAAACACGACGGCTCTTCTTGGTAAATGTTTAAGAATTTCTCCCACTATTAGATCATAACAAGGAGCTTTATGAGAGTTGATTTTCTTTATCTCTTCCACAATTTCTGATGGAATAATTGATCCAGCAGGTGGTCGTAGTTGACAGGGAGCATCTAAATAGCTATTTATTTCTTCACCTTTGAATAAATCTACTGGTCCAAACACTTTTTCAAGGTGTTCCACAAAAACTCTTGCTTTTTCCTTATTTGATCTAGCACATGCATTATCGTTATGTCTTAATGGAGAAGCTTTTATGACGGGTCTTTTTATTTTTTTGGTCGCTCTCCATAATGAGTGATCACTGGAAGTCAGGTTTGTGATGAAATATTCAAAAGATGTATTTCTGGATTTTTGGAATGCTGAATGTAGTCTGTGAGTCAGTCTATTGATATTGGTTTTGTCCGCTGGGTTTCTTGTGTGCTGCCAGATTCTGCGTGACCTACGCTTCTCGGTTACCAACTCCTTAATATATCTGGGAACAGCATCTGTCTTTCTGTTATGATGTACAGGTGTTGCTTTCCAGGTCGCGTTTTGCATCAGACTTGTGATATCGTGAACTGCTGTCTCAATTTCTTCTTCTGTTTTTAGCCTTACGTTGAGATTTAGGTTGGTGTTTACGATTTCTTGAAATTCTAGCCAGTCAGTTCGTTTAGAACATAGTCTAGGAGGGGAAAATTTTGCAGAATTTCATTACTCACATTGATGATTATGGGACTATGATCGGAGCTAAGGTCAAAGTTTGATTTAATATCACATTGATGGATTGGTATACTTTTGGTTATAGCAAAGTCTAATAGGTCTGGAATTTTATTTCTATCAGTGGGCCAATAAGTGGGCTCGCCAGTTGATAAATAGTTGAGATTTTTTTTGGTGAACTGTTTCCAGGAGATGTTTTCCTTTGGTTGTAATAAGTCTTAAGTTACATTGTCTCTGTGTCGCTGTTTGGAATTCAGGAAAATGGCCATCTGATTGGTGTACCTCAATTTATATCCCACTACACAAAAAAGGAACTACTACCAGATGCGAAAACTACCGCACATTTTCACTAGTAACACATGCTAGTAAAATTTTGTTACATATCATCAAAAACAGATTAAAAACCTATCTACATTACCAAATATTTCAGGAACAAGCGGGGTTTGTAAAGGGTAAAGGTACAAGGGAACAAATCCTGAACCTGAGACAACTCATTTAAAAGTCTAGAGAATTTCAAGCACCTATGATTATATGCTTCGTTGACTACCAAAAGGCATTTGATTGTGTAAGCTGGATAAATCTGTGGTCAATTTTAATAGAAATGGGCGCACCAATGCACCTGGTGACACTTATTAAAAATCTGTACCAGTCTAATATAGCGACAGTACGACTAGATCAGAAGTTCTCAAACCAATTCAAGACCGAGAGAGGTGTTAGACAAGGATGCGTGTTGTCACTTGACTTGCTTAACATTTATGGTGAACATATCATGAGGATGGTTTTAGAAGGATGGGCCGGTGGAATAACAGTAGCTGGTAGGAAAATCTTCAATTTAGGAATTGCTGATGACACTACACTTATAGCACCAAATGAGCAAGAAATGTTTGATCTTCTGCGAAGAGTTGAGTACGAAAGCAATAAAGTTGGTCTGAAAATCAATAAAGCTCAGACAAAAATAATGGTGGTCGACAGATTTGACACTATTTAACTGACTAATATATTACAGAAATACCAGATAGTAAACACCTTTGTCTATCTGGGGTCTAGTATAACTAACGATGGTAACTGTGAAGCAGAATTTCGGAGACGTATTGTTATTGCAAAAAATGCGATAAGTCGTCTAACTAAAGTTTGGAAAGACAGATATATATCTGAGAATATCAAGATGGGACTGGTGAAGGCCCTTGTATTCTCAATATTTCTATACGGAGCAGAGACTTGGACTCTTTGCGCATGCGAGCGCCAAAAATTGATGCCTTTGAGATGTGATGCTGGAAAAGAATGCTGCGCATACCTTCTAAACCTGCGAACGTTTCCATTCTAAACCAACTCAATATTAAAAAAAGACTGTCCACAATATGTCTGCATCGAATTCTGCAATTCTTTGGTCACGTGGTTCGCAGAGGTGACGACAGTTTGGAGAGATTAATTGTTTCTGGAAACGTTCCGGGGAGAAGATCAAGAGGACGATCACCAACTAGATGGTCTGAACAAATATAGCATTCAGCTGGAAACTCATTCTGCGAAGCTCTTAGAGCAGCTGAAGATAGAGACCAATGGAGAAACATTGTTAGGAATATTGGAAGAAATCACGATCCTCAGTAATGGGGAAACGACAGGAGAGAGAGAGAGAGAAGTCTTGAACCCCATGTAGTGTGCTTTACATTTCAATCTCCAGAAATTATGTAATGGGAGCCTAGAGGATCAAAAAGTTCATTATATTCTTCAGTTGAGATCATTATGTCGAGAGGGACTGTATAGTGAAGATATGGTAATATGCCATGTTGTGCTTTGTATCTTTACTCTTGCACATTGTATTTTGTTTGTAATATATGGCTGCAGTTCATAATGTTTAATGAAGTTTTTAATAATTACAGCAGATCCTGCATGAGCTCCACCATCGGGATGATTGGCATAATATGTCACATAATTGGGTATTTTAACTACAGCTCTGTCAGTGCTGTGACTTTCAGAAACCAAAAGTATATCAATCTTGTGCATTTTCAGAAAAATAATTATGTCCTGTATATGATTTGAAAGTCTTACGGACGACGATGAGGAAAAATATTCCATCGATGCATCTCAGCTTGCCATTCCGAATCGTCATCATTTTGCACTCGTATACTGAGTTAAGTGTAAAAATAAAATAAACGGTTTCGTTTTGATTTAAATCTAATATCTTGCCATTCCCTGACATCGTATTTCTGGGAGTACCCGTTATCAAAGAAGCTTCGCAAGAAGACCTATTTGAATCAAACTCACAGAGAGGTTGGTGTAAATATTCAAATATTTACACAGGAGTATGGTTAGGCTGTGTGTTAGACTTAGACCGGTGTATAACCTTGATTTTTACTATTGAAAATGAACGCACGATCGTATACGTGCGACCGGAAAGGGATATGTAAATCCAGCCCTGGTAAGCTGTAGGAAAACTACTTAAGGCATTGGTCACTTTACTTCAAATTGTTAGTAGGCCAGTTTATATCATCTATTGTTAATAATATTTTTGTTAATAACCACCCATATTTTTAATTTTTAACAGCTTTTCTTCACGCGCATAACTTTTATACTGTATAAAATTATGCGTGTTTGTTGGAGAATTATGTAACGAAACTATTGAAAGAAATGCACAAGTTTATTGAGTTGTTACAGGCTTAGGGTACAAAACGATACTGAATTCTAAATTAATGAATACAAACTATTTCTTAAAATCTTTCATAGTCCGGGCACATATCATTGACACCTTGAAATTATCAGCGTGGGTGTTTCTCATCTCTGATGTAGTCTAGATATTGGAATAAAAACGCACACAGTGGCGTGCTCGCCATATCACATCTATACTTACAATATTAGCACGGTTTTATATAAAATATGATTTAACCCTTAACCACAGATATGCGGTGTGCCACTGACATGCGGTATGCCATACCGCGCTGAAAATATATTTTGTTGTAAAACCTGTTTTTTAAAGATTCCTAGAATACCACCGTCTTAAAAATACTATATGTGTTACCTTTAAAAGTTTATCATTGAATGCCGTGAAAGTAAAATATCTACTGAAACTGAAAATACGGAAATCACATTAGCTTTAGCCGGTAACATGCCGGTTTTACAGTCATAAAATAACTTTAGGTATATAAATATAAACAGGAATAGATGCCAAACGAAATTATGTAAACAATAACTATATAACACTTCTGTAGCTACACTAATTGTGTATTTACACAGTAATTATTGTATTCTACATATTAAGGTGGTAATTTAATTATTAAATTAGTGTTTTGGATTTTTGTATTTTGTGAAAGACAAGTTACGTTACTTTTTGCCATTGTATTAACCAAAAATAAATTAAACAAATTGTAGGGAAAGTTGAAGGGTTGGTATACAATTAACCCTTATAGTCCTTATTTAAATAATTACTGCTTCATCTGCTACAACATACTTTATTTACAAGTCTTTGAAGTGTATTATAAACAATAACATTATATCAGCCAAACCATTTCGCAATTCTACGTACAATAATATAATTCCTTCTCTCGTGTTTTGTCGTCTATTTTATATTTTATTCTTAACTCAAAACAACACGTCTTATGGGTTCACCTGAGTTCAATGTCACTTCACTAATACATATCTTATAAGGTTATTTAAAATTAACTTAAAACATATTATTCTATATAGATTGTCCTAATTATATTACATCTCCCTGTTTTAAAATGAGATATATTCCTCTTTCCCTTTTACAAAATGTTTATGGTTACCTAATACTTCAACCCTATTATTCAATACCTATTTTCAAAAATTAAATTTCCTAACTATACTAATACCCTAAACATGTATATTATTTTTCCTATTTTAAACCGGTTTTTCCTAATACTAAAAAAATTGTTTATTATTATCACTAATTCCCTTTCTGTTCCGTCTTGCTTTTTAGTCTTTTCTCCATTCACAAAAAAAACAGTGTCCACATAAAAACAGTGACTAAACCTATCCGGATTGTTAACATAGTCTTTTAGTGCCTATAAGCATCTCATATGAGCAGGGGAATAATCTAATCTACCTAAATAATTATAAAAATCTCGTATCTAACTAATATTCCTAAGCTAAGCTAATATTACCTAAAACTCTATTAAATAGTATATATATTATGGTATAAAAAAATAATTTAACGTTACTTTGCTATTTCATCTTATTATTTCAGTCTTATTTTGATTTATTTATATACACCTTACTAACTTTAGAATAATGTACCTATAATAAAAATGTAATCTCTCTAAAAATTTCTAATATTTCTCTAAAAACTTCTAATAACTCTTTTGTAGATATAATAAAGATTTAATCTCTCTAAAAACTTCTAAAATATCTCTATAAAACTTTCAATATCTCTCTTGTACCTGTAATAAATATTTAATCTATGTTTCTGAATGTCTAAAAATTTCACTTTCTGTGTCCCTTTGCTTACTATCTACTAAAACTTATTGTAAGATATTGTCTATCCTTAATTCAAATACTTCCATTTTCCACGAAAATTTAACCTGAATTCATTATATGCATTTAAAAATAAGTTATTTATAATTTACGTTACTTTAGAAAAAAAATTACAACTTTAATTCTTAGACAAAAATTCAATGATTAGCTACTTATTTGCTTAGTATCTTCTTAATTTTGCTTGTTTATTTTGGCATTTTTTATGTTTTTTCTTTCATTTTTCCCACATATTTTATTAAAAATTCTCTTTTTTTCTCTTCTTCTTCTTGTCTGGTACTACACTATATATTTTATCATTTTTCTCCACATATAACACTTCTACAGTGCACATAATTCATCTTCCTATATCATTTCATCATAATAATCATTCCATATACTAGCCACGAAACCTCTGCGTCTTACCTAAATAAAAGCGGGTATACTTTCGTTGCATAGATCAAACTCTTCTACAAATTTCACAACCTCAATCATAATACTCAATACTAATATACTAACCACGAAACCTCTACAATCTACCTTGATAGAAGTGGGTATAACATCGTTGGCTAGATCAAATTCTTTTACAAATTCCACAACCTCAATCCCTTGTTATGAGGCCGTTGTTTATTCACGAATAATCATGAATAAAATAGGTACTCTCAAAACACAGAGTGGGTCTCTAATAAGCTTTCAAGCTTCTATAAATCACTTAGTACCTTCCCAATTTGACAAGAGCAGTGGGTTTCTTATTGTCTCAAGTTGTCTCATAATATTTAGCTTATACTATTGTTAGTTCTTCTTCTTATCTATATAGTTCTTCTCCAAATTCCTTATCTCGACGCATCAGGTCGGTTCGTTAAAAATAAATCTCTTGCTTATAGCAATGTTTGTCTTAAGCTCTTATATTAACGTATGTCATCACTAATCATTATTCATTAAAAAAAATCATTTATATATCATTTATCACACAAAAATTATTAATTCAGGTTCATATCATACAAAATTGAACAGAAAATCGATGAAAATGTACTAAATATACTCAATAAATATCAATATGTAATAAGATAACTGGCTAATAAAAATTCAAGAATAGTATACATATTCGACAAAAATTCGATAAAAATTCAAAAATAGCATATGCAAAAGTTAGATAAAAATATTCAAAATAAGTTTATATCTCAAAATTCGATAGAAATTTTTGAAAAAAAATTCGATATTCCATAAAATATTCAAAAATAACCGTACTAAAAATCGAAATCGGATAGATTTTTCAAATAAATTCAATAAAAATTCAAAATTCAATAAAAATTCAGTAATAGCATATATAATAAACTTTGATAAAAATATTCTCAAAAATTACTTCATGTTTCTAAATTCATAGATATTCTTAAAAAAAAATCGATACTTCATAAATTATTCAAAAATCAATGTACACTTTTGTCTTTTTTTCACTGGGTTCGGTTCCTGGGTCCTGGTCTGGTCCATTTTCCGCCGTCGGTGTTTCCAATTTTTGTCGCCCATTTTCAGAAGATTCTCCCAATTAATTTACAGGAGCGCCATGTAGGGAAAGTTGAAGGGTTGGTATACAATTAACCCTTATAGTCCTTATTTAAATAATTACTGCTTCATCTGCTACAACATACTTTATTTACAAGTCTTTGAAGTGTATTATAAACAATAACATTATATCAGCCAAACCATTTCGCAATTCTACGTACAATAATATAATTCCTTCTCTCGTGTTTTGTCGTCTATTTTATATTTTATTCTTAACTCAAAACAAAACGTCTTATGGGTTCACCTGAGTTCAATGTCACTTCACTAATACATATCTTATAAGGTTATTTAAAATTAACTTAAAATATATTATTCTATATAGATTGTCCTAATGATATTACAAAATAAAAAAATGCAAATATTAGATAGAACAGCTTAAAAGTTTAAAAATAGCGGAAAAAATGAAAACAAACACAAAATGAATATAATTCGACTAACCTCAAGTACTTCCTCTGTCTTGTGTGAGAACCTTGCACCTTCCCAGATCAAGTGGCCTTACACCGGAACGGATGGAGAACGTTGCACTTTCCCAGATCAAGTGGCTTTACACTAGAACTGGTCGAAATTCTAAACTGTATGTAGTCAGTATGGTAGCCGGGATATTGTTGCTTTTTCTGTGGAAATGCTTCACCGTTTCCAGGGTCGAGTGGCTATTCACTGACGCTGGTTGAGAAGATTTCACGAAGTTGCTAGTTGCGCCTCTCCAGAACTTCCGAATTATTTTGTGGCTTTACACAACAAGTGGCCTTACACCTGGAATTCTTTTAAGTTGCTTACGGGTTCCTTCAGTTTTTCTTCCTCGTAGCCTTACACTCGGAACTCAAATACTAAGTCACTAATTCTCCAATTTCCCAATTAACGATTAAAATCGATTAAAAAAAGGCTTTACTTTTTATAATTAGAAATTCTACTGACTGCGTTACTTTAAATCTGTATAAAATGATGTGTGTTCATTGGAGAATTAATTAACGAAACTACTAAAGGAAATGCACAAGTTTATTGAGATGTTAACAGCTTAGAGTACAAAATACAAAACGATACTGAATTCTAAATTAATAAATACAAACTATTTCTTAAAATCTTTCATAGTCCTAGCACATATCATTGACACCTCGAAATTATCAGCGTGGGTGTT
The DNA here is from genome assembly GCF_917563875.1 of Diabrotica virgifera virgifera. NCBI lineage: Eukaryota > Metazoa > Arthropoda > Insecta > Coleoptera > Chrysomelidae > Diabrotica > Diabrotica virgifera. The sequence continues at coordinate 210,352,560 of NC_065448.1, read as the reverse complement.
TCTCATCTCCGTCGTAGTCTAGATATTGGAATAAAAACGCACACAGTGGCGTGCCCGCCATAACACATATACTTACAATATTAGCACGGTTTTATATAAAATATGATTTAACCCTTAACCACTGATATGCGGTGTGTCACTGACATGCGGTATGCCATACCGCGCTGAAAATATATTTTGTTGTAGAACTTGTTTTATAAAAGATTTCTAGAACACCATCTGTGTACCTTCAAATGGTGTGTAATTGTATCTGCTCCTAACTGCTGCAATTTTAGTACTGTTTAGTCTTTGACCTACAGTTGAGTCCGCGAGTCTTTACCCGTGCGTCATTAATACCTGGAGAGATAAAACACATACTTTTTATCTAGCATTATTCTCTTCCACGCATGAAACTCATGACAAACCAGCTGCTGTTTGTTATTAATTAAAAACACATGTTATTTTTATGAACCATCTAGACTCAGTGCATTGAAAAGAGATAGGTACAAAAAAAGACGATTCGGTATGTTTTCATATTTTAAGCACAATTTGTTTGACGTTTCTGCTTTGTTTACTTTTGTGGCTGTCAGTCAGTTGAATTTTTTGCAATTTTTGTCGAATTTTTTGCGTTTTGAAGTTTCACGGTAAATAATTATATTTTGGCAATTAATATTGAAAACATACAAAGCTAACGTCATTCACACAATAAAGAAATTATTGTGTTTAGATTTCCGTCAAAGTGAATAAAATAACAAAAATAAAATATGTTATTGAATTTTTTTATAAATTGTTTATTTATTTATTAATCAATAATAATAATACAAGAATTTATTAAGCTAGGTACTTCAAATGTAGCTGTAATACTGCACAAAAATTTTGAAGCAAAACTTACATTTGACATTCTATAATAATATATATTTGATAACGTCAAATTTTATATTAAAACCCGTAATCGGAACAGTAGCCACTTTCAACAGTCAGCTGTTGTTGCGTGAAATAGATTTCCGACTTATTTCGTATGGTTTAAATGATGACGCACGGGTAAAGACTCGCGAACTCAACTGTACGTAAAGGTAAATTTTTCTTGCGGTATCACGTACCGCATGTCAGTGTTTACTTTTTTATGGTTAAAAGCAATCCATTCAGTATTCTTTCGGTATTAGTATGGAAGCAGGTTCATAAAGTTGTTCTGCTTTCAAGTGGTTTCAACATTGTTTTACTATTTTTTAGTTACGAATTCTCGATTTTTTGTAATTCAGTTTGTTTACAACGATTTGCTAAAACCTCCACCATTTTTTTTAATATTATGCATGCCTACATAATTTCCTTGAAATAATAAAGTTTATTTTATTTGGAACAGTATTTTATTCTATAGCAGTGTGAAAAATCATTCCGTAGTTGATATAAAAAACAAATACAGTGATATAAGAGAACCTCATATTAAAAACAAAGTAGAATAGGCAACGGTATGTGACACCGCATGTCAGTGTTTACTTTTCTATGGTTAAAAGCAGTCCATTCAGTATTCTTTCGCCATTAGTATGGAAGCAAGTTCATCCAGTTGTTCTGCTTTCAAGTGCTTTCAACATTGTTTTACTATTTTTACTTTTTATTTTATTTTATTTTATTTTATTTTATTTTATTTTATTTTATTTTATTTTATTTTATTTTATTTTATTTTATTTTATTTTATTTTATTTTATTTTATTTTATTTTATTTTATTTTATTTTATTTTATTTTATTTTATTTTATTTTATTTTATTTTATTTTATTTTATTTTATTTTATTTTATTTTATTTTATTTTATTTTATTTTATTTTATTTTATTTTATTTTATTTTATTTTATTTTATTTTATTTTATTTTATTTTATTATTTTACTTTTGTTTACTTTTCTATGGTTAAAAGAAGTCCATTCAGTATTCTTTCGCTATCAGTATGGAAGCAAGTTCATCCAGTTGTTCTGCTTTCAAGTGCTTTCAACATTGTGTTACTATTTTTTAGTTACGAATTCTCGTTTTTTTGTAATTCAGTTTATGTTTATAAAGATTTGCTAAAAACCTCCACCATTTTTTTAAATATTATGCATTCCTACATAATTTTCTTCAAAACATAAAGTTTATTTTATTTGGAACAGTATTTTATTTTTTCTACGAGCGTGCAAAAATGTCGACTTTCGAACACGCATTTTAGTTTAGAAAGTTTTACTTTTCCGCACGCGTGTTATTTTTCCGCACGCGTTTTACTTTTCCGCACGCGTTTTACTTTTCCGCACGAGTGTTAATTTAGATATGTTAATATGGCATTAAAGTAATTATAATACATGCAATAAACTAATATTTAGATATTATTTACTAATTTATTTCAAATATATCTTATTGTGTTCATGTTTTAATGAAATTAACGCGAGAATTCGATGGAATAAAATAATTTTGACATAATATTCGAAAGTCAAATCAGTAGACAATAACAGTGGTTTTGAATCGTCGTCATGGAAACCAAGATTGTCGTCATGCTAACCAATTATGCTGAAACTTTGGTTTTGACAACCTTGTCAAAGAATTAATTTGTGTATCTATTTTCAGTAGTAATAACCCAAGGACATTGATAATTGTTCGAAAAAATTTTATAACAGATTTCGAAAGCTTGTTGCTTGGAAACAGACCGACGCCGTAGGCGGAGGTCTGTTGCCTGTAAGCAACAAGCTTGAGAAAGTTGTTAAAAAATGTTTGAGCATTTATCAATGTTCGAGGGTTATTCGGATAGAAAATTTTTTGCTGGTTATGAAAAAAAATACAGAGCAGAAACAATTTATTTAAATGTGCAATTAACAATTCTTCCACCGTCCGATTTCCATCTAATTCATATTTTCTATCATTGCAAAAGTCCATAAACGCTTTCCATACAAATTTTTTACTGTAAACAGTATTCTTTGGTATATTTGATTCGATAATTTCATTAATATTCTCATCAGTATTACAACCAAATCGTGACATTTTGAAATATTGAATATTTGAAATGTCAAAATCGAAATGAAACGAAATGTAGGTATCCACAGCTACATGATTGAGTGAAAATTTTTTGCTCAATTAGAAATCCAATGAAATCAATTAATTTGTGGTCATCTGATTGAATACAACCAATAAAACCAACATTATACTGAAAACAGATCCCATGGTCTGTTTTCACTCAATCATGTAGCTATGGATACCTACATTTCGTTTCATTTCGATTTTGACATTTCAAATATTCAATATTTCAAAATGTCACGAGTTGGTTGTAATACTGATGAGAATATTAATGAAATTATCGAATCAAATATGCCAAAGAATACTGTTTACACTAAAAAATTTGTATGGAAAGCGTTTATGGACTTTTGCAATGATAGAAAATATGAATTAGATGGAAATCGGACGGTGGAAGAATTGGCGTCGATTTTAAAGGATTGGGCTGTGAACATAAGAAGAGAAGATGGTACAGAGTTTAAAGAAGCTACTGTCAAAACCATGTGGAACCTAACAAGTAAGCTTTTACAATCCAAACTCAATAAAACGGTACTTGAACCTTGACGAAGAACATCATAATAAAATTATTAACAGCATGCGCAGTGGAAATACATCTTCATCAGTTATAGAAACTAACATGTCTGGATCTTCATTAAATTTTTCCAATTGTTCCTTTGTTAATTGCGCATTTAAATAAATTGTTTCTGCTCTGTATTTTTTTTTCATAACCAGCAAAAAATTTTCTATCCGAATAACCCTCGAACATTGATAAATGCTCAAAAATTTTTTAACAACTTTCTCAAGCTTGTTGCTTACAGGCAACAGACCTCCGCCTACGGCGTCGGTCTGTTTCCAAGCAACAAGCTTTCGAAATCTGTTATAAAATTTTTTCGAACAATTATCAATGTCCTTGGGTTATTACTACTGAAAACAGCCCATGGGATCTGTTTTCAGTATAATGTTGGTTTTATTGGTTGTATTCAATCAGATGACCACAAATTAATTGATTTCATTGGATTTCTAATTGAGCAAAAAATTTTCATATTAATTAAATTAATTGATTAAAATTTGGTCATTTTTTAAAGACTCGTAGAAAAAATATTGTTCCTAACTTTTGCAGAAAGTCTCTTTTCCGCACTCGACTGCTTGCCGAACTCCCGCTTTGCGTCGTGCAGTCGCATGCGGAAAAGTATGACTTTCTGCACTTGTTAGGAAAATAACTATTACAGCAGTGTGAAAAATCATTCCGTACTTGATGTAAAAAACAAATACGGTGCTATAAAACAAATTAATACTGAAAAATATGGTATGTTATACCGCATGTCAGGGTCTACGTCCTGAGACAACCACGTCAGTAGTTAAGGGTTAGTAACATAATTTTGTAGAAAATACCAATTATGTAACGCTACTGAATATTCTAATATTCTTTCAAAGAATAAATCTCCATATATGTTAATAACTTATGCATATGTCATTTTTCTAATAAAATATGGATAACCTTCAATAGAAATATTTACAATATAGTTGAATCCTTTTGTTAAAGGGTATTATTTAAAAATCTATATCTGATACATTATCTGACCGATGTCCTTTGTCTCCATTCCTGAATAAAACTAAATAAAAAATCGAAAATACGAAATTATTCATATGTTACTCTTGAGATCTATTAACAAATTAATGTCACCCTCAGGAGTTTTAACTTTGTCTTCTGGAATTGCGAGAGTTTCGGCATAAATACAAATAATCAATTTTCCTTTATATAATTCTATACAATACTTCAAACGTGAATAAGCAAAAGAAAAAATACTAAAAAATTGACAGGATATTTTCGAGCTCTTTGATGTGTCTACTGGTTGGAACTCTTTGTTTCCAAGAAACCCATTTTAAACAAAATACATCTTCTTCTTCAATGCCTTATTCGTTCCGGATGTTGGCGATCATCAAAGCTATCATTGTTTTGGTCCGCTCCGCGGTGGTTATCCCAACCCATTGTCGGAGGTTTTTCAACCACGAGATACGACGGCGTCCCGGTCCTCTCCTGCCAAATATTTTGCCCTGCATGACGAGTTGAAGAACTCGATATTATTCTTCGTTCCGCATCACGTGGCCAAGGTACTCAAACTTACGTTGTTTTACTAAATTAAGCTCTTCTTTTTCTTTTGTCATGCGCTGTACGACCTCAATGTTGGTGACATGGTCCACATAAGATATTTTTAGTATCCTCCTGTAAATCCACATCTTGAAGGCTTCAATCCGCTTTTCAGTGGCTTGCGTCAGTGTCCAGGCTTCAACTCCATACAGTAGCACTGGAAGAACGTAACACCTCACTATCCGCATCTTGGTTCCCAAACTGAGATCACTGCAGCACAGCAAGGATCTCAGCTTGATAAATGTCGACCGTGTCATTTCAATTCTGGATCTAATCTCTTGAGCATGGTCCCATTGTGAGTTGAGGGTAGTTCGGGGTAAGTGAATTTGTCGACTCTCTGGATCTCTTCGCTATCTGCCATAAGTACCTTGGGATCTAAATTTACACGGCTGACAACCATGAATTTAGTTTTCTTAATATTAAGGTTCAGTGCGTATGTTACGCTCACAGTTCTCACACGGTCTAGTAAGGCCTGTAGAGCATTTAGGAAAATTTCCTCAGAGGATATATTGAAAAGAGTCGGCGAGAGCACACAGCCCTGCCTTACTCTTCGCATGATCTTCACTTGGTCGGTCAACTGGTCTTCGACCTTGACTTGAGCACGCTGATTCCAGTATAAATTCATGATGATCCGAATGTCCTTCTCATCTAATCCTACTCTTTGTAGGGCGGTGACCATCTTCTGGTGCTGGCAGCGGTCAAATGCCTTGGCGTGGTCAATAAAACAGGTATAGACATCACAACTAACATCGCGGCATCTCTGAAGTAGAACTTGTGAAGTGAAAAGTGCTTCACGTGTACCCATGGAATCGCGGAATCCAAATTGCATTTCACCGACATTTTCCTCGCATTTCTTGTAAATTCTGGCATGTATGATTTTAAGAAAAATCTTAAGTGCATGACTCATAAGGCTGATAGTCCGGAAATCTTCGCACGTTTTCGCAGATCGTTTTTTGGTATTGTTAAAAACGTTGACAATAGCCATTCCTCTGGGACATTACCTGAATCGTTTATGGCGTTGAACAGTTCAGTTAACTCCTTCGTGCTTACTTCACCCATCACCTTAATAAGTTCGACGGGTATTTTGTCCGGACCTGTGGCTTTACCATTCTCAGACTGTTTTAAAGCCGCTTTCACCTCGCTTTCTAGTATTGACGGCCCTGTCATGCAATTCATTTCTGGAAGGTTGCCTCGGTAGTCCCAGAAGAGTTCTTCGATGTACATTTTCCAGGTCACCAGCTTCTCCTTAACTGTCGTCGCCAGGTTCCCGTCTCTGTTTATAAGGAGGTGTGTGTTTCTCCTCTTGTATTGACCAGTGGCTTCTCGAATCTTTCGGTGAATATTTATATAATCGTGTTTGACTTGGAGCTCCTCGATTAATTTACATTTTTCTTGCCTCCATGTCTCCTTGGCTCTTCGTATTTCTTTTTTAATTGTTTGGTTGATTTCTTGGTATTTCTTCGCGTCCCTGTTCTTCATTAATCTCCTTTGATCCATCATCTGCAGAATGTTATCAGTCACCCATTCTTTATTTTTTACTCTTGTTTTCTTTTCCAGATGTTCTTCTCCCGCATTCAGCACGACGTCTTTGATATAACTCCATTTTTATTCTACATTCTGTTCTTGTTGTTTAGCGGTTTCTACATACATTTAAAAACAAAACACATACATTTAAAAATTTGTTAGTTTAAAATAATAGAATAGACCAACATGCTAGTATTAGCTATGTTTACAAGAGCTGAATTGGAAGCTAAACCAACCGCACTTAGTACTAATTCTAATGCTGTAGCAATGCCTATTATAGTAAAACCCATTTATCTGCAACCGCCAAGAGAAGACACGCCAGGCGTTCGTTAATCCGGCGCAAGTGACCTTAAGGGTTTTATTTAAATCTGATTATCTGAACTGATCATACAAATATCTGATCTGATCTAAAAATACGAATTAAATAATCTATTTACCAAATTCCACATCCCAAATTAACTCTGAATGGGGAAGTCACAAAATGGAGAAATACGATCATCATCAATTTGTACGTGTCTACTACTGGACGTAGATCTCCCTCAGCTCTTTTAGTCTGTCTATCTTGTGCGGGTTGCATCCAGTAATACTATAACGCTTAAGGTCGTCAGTCCATCTGGTTTTGTTCCGTAACATTATTTGTCTTGTACTTCACTCGACAATACGTTTTGTCCATCGGTTGTCTGATAATCTGGCCACGTGACCTGTCCAATTTCACTTTTTGAGTCTTTAAGTGTTTCTTCGTTTGGGATTCGGTCTCTCAAAGAAAGACCTATGGCGCTCCATAGCCCTCTGAGTCACGCAAATCTTTTTTACTAGATCCAACTAGATTTAATTCTTTAGGCAGTCAATCACTCTCAACTACATTGTCATGAAAATATTTTAAATTAGTTATATTATAGTGACCACTTTCCAATTTCTATAACATTAAATCACCTTCATACCTTTGATTTTCCAACCTATCAGTGCTGGAAATTGAAGAATGCTAGTTGGACATCTTACTAAGCCAATTACAAACAATATCTGGAAATTTTTCATGTTGTGACAGAAGTATCTCCTTCTTTTTTTGCCTTTTATTTAATTCGTCCAATTTTGAACATAAGTTTCCCCCAGTTTCCTCCATTCGCTTCTGTTTAGTGCTTTCTGTTTCCAGTGCGTTCCTCCTATCTTTTTAATGTCGTCTCCCCATCTGATCTGGGGTCGTCCTCTTGCTCTCTTTCCTGTCCATGATCTCCATTGTTGTATTGTCGTATTCCACCTATTGTCCGTTTGTCTAGCGTTATGACCTGCGAAGCTCCATTTTAGCCTGGCTAGATGTTGTCCTGCGTCTTTGGCTTTTGTTTTATTTCTTACCTAGTTTTTTTGCTTTTTGTCTGTTAATTTTACTTCTAACATTGCTCTCTCCATGGCTCTTTGTGTCTTCATTATTTTATCCATGTTTGCTTTGTTCAAGGTCCATATTTGTCATGCGTATGTGAGAATTGGGAGTATGCACTGGTCAAACACTCTTCTTTTTAAGTATGTAAATCTTTGTTCTATTTTTTTATTCTTTAGAACCCATTTTAATTCTTTAGGACTCACCAACCCGTCTAGCCAGCGTGGTGTTTTAAGGCTATTTTCCCCAAACTAACAATGTCGAACTTTCAACAAACGTCATAAATATATCAAACCTAATATTCTAATTTCAACAATAAATTTATAAACAAATTCAGCCTGAAATTCCCATTAAAAGATGGTCTCATTCTGTATCAAATCGCCATTTCATAAGAGTTATAAATAGATTGAGATGTAATCACGCTTCATATCTACAGTTTGGGTCTCACAGAGTCACCTAACTGTGAGTGTGGAAAAGAAAATGATCTACTACATATTCTCCTCGAATGTTCACATCAATCAGTAAATATAAAATTTTTTATGATAATCTTAATAAATTCAAAATTCCACTTCCCGTCTACCTGAAAAATTTGATTTTTTCTGAAGATATTAATACATTAAAAACAATTTACGAACATATCAAAAACTGCAAATATAAATTTTAGCAATAAAATTTACCCTGTATTTAAGTAATTTTGTTAAAACAAAGCAAGCATGTTCGTTAATACAAAACAAACATGTTTGTTTTGTTGTTATTTTTTAAACCCTGTAGATTGAAGTAATTACTGTATATTTAGTATATTATAATTGAAAAAAAAAAGAAAAAGAAAAAAAAAAAGAAAAAATAGAGAAGAAAGCAAAATAAAGAGAAAAATAGAGAAAAAAAAACAAAAAAAGAGAAAAAAACTAAGAAGATGTAAACCTCCGAGATGTTGAATCGGGTTTATGTCTTAGCGAAGTAAAAAAAAAGCAATAAAAAAATTATATAAAAAAAAAAGAAATTGAAAACATAATAAAAAAATACAAAAAAAAATAAATATTCACAAAAAAATATTTACAACCAATACAGTGTATTATTTAGAGTTAGAAATAGAGAAATAATTCATCTGATTGAAAAAAAATTGTTTGTTTTTAAAATAACAAAATTTCTGGCTAATAGGCTCTGCCAAGGCCATCAAATTCACAGAAAAAAAAAACAATAAATCTTTTACAAAATTTTAAAAATAGCACTCCCCTTATATAATAGTAGAATAAATAATGAAATCTTACTTTGACATAGATCATCTACGTCGATCACTACGTTGACAAAAAAACGATAGTACTGAATTTTACTTAATGGTAATGGAATCATTACCTAAAAAGAACCCTACACACAAAAACCGAATAAATTGAATCTTACATAGGGAAGCCAAAATGTTTTTCGTCTCTCCTCTAAAATTACATAAAACTGACTTACGAGGTTTTGCAACTTAACCGTCGTTATCTTAATCTGACGATTTCGAGTTTTTCTAAGGATATATTTTTTTTCGGTCCCCCGTTAACGGACTCCCCTGCATAATGAGCCAATGTATGGTAGAGGTACATTTTCATGGTACAAGGTTTCTCCCCATGTAAGAATCTGACGCGCTCGAGTAACTGCAAAAGCCCGCTTGGGCTCCCCTACCATTTTATCACTGAATTTGTTTTTACACCAACTACGAAGTGATTATTCACACTCCTGTAAAATAATTTACTGCTCCATATAAAATAAACTTTATTTTTTCAAGAAAATTATGAAGGCATGCATTGCATAATATTAAAAAAATATCACAAGGAAAAATTGCTGTACTGGCTGTATACCATAAATCACAAAAAATAAAAACCTTATTTTGTAAAAGGTATGAGTATTTAAAATCACTAAAAAGAGCTGTATCACAAAACGTTTTCGGAATCAATATTCCATTATCAGTGTTATCACCTAAAATAAGTATAACTCTATAAGTAAAACAAACGTGAGGTTAAATTTTGACAAAGGTAAAAAAGTGAACAGATAGTTATACTTACAGGTTTACATGCTTTAAGCCACCAAAATGTACGGGTAAAAACCATAAAATTGATTTTAAACAGTAGGGGTTACATTATGTTATCTTATTTTGAAGGATGTTAAAAATATAAGAGACACCTCAGGGTCTTGAAAGAGACTGCTTTCCCCAGAGACCGGACCATCAAACCCATCTATGCTTCCTTACCTTATCACCATGAGCGTCTTGCTGGAGACATTAAATATCTGTTAAAAAGAGCAGTTGATAACACCCATATTTCTTTTAAAGTCCCTGATAATCTAGGACAATGTCTTACTAATTCTAAGGACCCTATTCATTATATGAATCTTAGTGGGGTCTATAAATTACAATGCTCTGATTGTGATGCCGCACATATAGGTAGAACTTCCACTTTCTCACGATATCTTAAACAACAAAAACACACTCTCAACATCCCAGAATACGTATCCTTGTTACACAACATTCCTCAGAAAGACTACCTAAAATTGGACCTGTATGAGGACCTGGAAATAGTCAACGAGAAGCAAAATAGCCCTAATTGCGTCAACCGTCATGTATCGTTTAATCGAGACTTCATTCCATTACATCGCCAACTTTTCTCATAGTCAAGATATCCACTATTCATCCATTCCTCTTTACGTAACCACCTTCATTTACACTTCGACTCTAAACCACATTTTCGATAAGTTATACCTATGACCTATCACACTCATTTAAACTTCATTCACAGTCTAATTTTTTGTAACAGACCAACTCACCAATATCAACTTACATCCTTTGTTTCATCACTATTTCTTTTTCCTTTCTTACACACCAATAAACTTATATCCTTCCTGTCCCATCATTGCTAAAAATTTTCATATCCAGATAATTTGATGTCGGGTCTCTGGATTTCTCAGTCTCCTCATTACTAGTTTTCTTATTTATATCCACATCTAGTAATACATGTTTCTTCAGCCAAACTAAATATATATCATATTTTATCTATTTTCTTGGATCCTTATATTAATAAAGTACACCAAATATTAACTCATAACATCAGCTTACCTCATAACATAATTTTACATCTAATGTAAGGATAATTGCCTACCCTAAAGAAAGTATTAATTCACTTCGGTTTGATTCTATAATTTTTAATTTTCATCCATCACACTTATTTAGCGTAAATTATTTTTAATCCCAACATATATTTTTCACTACTGTTATTATTTAAATATTAACATAAAATTTATATTATTTTGGCTAAATTAACTACACATATTAGATTCTGTCAAGGTGCGGTGTCAGTCTGATAATGACATCCTTCCGGGGGTCATTCCGATCAGTTGCCACCTAAACTCTGCCATGTAAGGTTCCACCTACAATTTTCCAACCAATATGGTTGATGTCATGTGATGCCAGGGGTTAATCCGGAAATATTTTTAACATCCTTCAAAATAAGATAACATAAGGCTTGTTCCAACTCGATACAAAACCGTTCTTGAATCGTTACGCGCACGCGCAATAACGAATAATTATGCGCAGTAACACATTTTTCGTTACTGCGCGGTTCACGAACCGTTCAAGAACGGTTTTGTATCGAGTTGGAACAAACCTGAAATGTAACCCCAACTGTTTAAAATCAATTTAAGGGTTTTTACCCGTACATTTTGGTGGCTTAAAGCATGTAAACCTGTAAGTATAACTATCTATTCACTTTTTTACCTTTGTCAAAATTTAACCTCACGTTTGTTTTACTTATTCGCGGTGTGCAAGTACTTGGAAGGGAAACGAGAATCGACCGTGCGCGAGTCGCGGAGAAATATTGCAACTATCTTAAATAATTCTTCTTCTTCTTCTTCCTTTATTGGGTTATATCCCTCGGGATAATTATCTTAAATAATTCATATTGTCAATTGAAATTGTCAAATTGACGTATATTTCATACCTTCTGTCATTGAAGCAGAAAAATTATATATTGCTCCACAACATTGATATGATATGCAATTATTATATAAAGGTAAATTTAATTAATTGTATTTTGCTTGCAGTACTGCATTTTAATAACTAATTTTATTTACTACATACAATTGTTTACTTTTGCATAACATCTGCATCTTATTTTTTCTTCTTATTATTTTTTTTTTGGACTATGGCCTTGACAATTATCCAGCAACCAGGACTAATATAATTGGCCAATATAATTAAAAGTGCGAGTAAAAGTACAGAGCGTAGAAATAGAGGTCACTTTGCCGAACTTGCACGGTCCCAATAGAGTTATACTTATTTTAGGTGATAACACTGATGATGGAATATTGATTCCGAAAACGTTTTGTGATACAGCCCTTTTTAGGGATATTAAATACATGTACCTTTTACAAAATAAGGTTTTTATTTTTATTAAAAAAATGGTGGAGTTTCTTACAAAATCCTTTATAAACTGAATTACAAAAGAACGAGTATTGGTAACTAAAAATTAGTTAAATAATGTTGAAAGCAATTGAGAGTAGAACAACTGGATTAACTTGCTGCCATAGTACTAGAAATGCGGTGCATGATACCAAAAGAAAACTTTTCATCAATGTAACTCAAAGACTAAACCATAAGTACACAGATGATGTTCTAGGAATCTGTTATAAAACAAGTTTTAGCACGGTATGGGATACCGCATGTCGGTGGTTAAGGGTTAAAAATAAAATTTTTATTACAGCAATCAATGTGTCTCAATCCAATATAAAAATAATATAATACTTAAATTATAAACTTTATATGTACCTATTTATTAGTTTGTAGTACAATCTGTGCATCATATTTCTTTAGAAGCTTAGGTGTTTCATTAGACCGCCTATTATTATACTAAGGTTAAAAGTAAGATATTTACTTTGTTCCAGTACTGTTTTTCTACGAGCTTTTTATCAAGAAAGCAATACCATAGTAATACCACTATAACTAAGAGACTGTCTTAAAGTCTAAAGCATTATGGCAAAATTTTGAGCACCAAAATGTAGTTCTACGTTTGCAGAATAAATTGAAAAAATGTGTAGCCTCCCTTGAATATCTAAAACAAAAAGTAGAGTTTCAACGTAAATTTTAGGTTATTAAACAAAATATTAGGCTTGTTCAATGAAAACGCATCTTTGACCCAGAGAAAAATTATCGGCAACCAGATCTACAAATGAGGGATATAGTTTCAAAGTGTACAATCTCTATATTTCATAAGAATTAAGATATATGTCGCATTACGTCGAGTTTCTAGCCCTGAATCGAAAAAATAGAAAATTTCTTTTGAAAATTGTGATTATCCAATTACTTTTGAAGGCAGAAAATTAGACTTTAATTCAAAACGTACAATCTCCAATGACATTTAAGTGTTCATATGAAAGAGGTTATTCGCTTTTCTTGATTACTGAAAATTTAGGAAACATGAAGATTGTACACTTTGAAACTATACCCCTCAAATAATTACCACCATGTTTAAGGCACATATTATGCCATTGTTTCATCAACCGATGCAACCATTTCACCAACCGATGCAAGAGCTCTTGTGGCTATAGGCGTCTACGGCATTTTCTATTTTCTGTCCACCTAAAAACTATTACCTCTTAACGCCATTTTCAGGGGCCCAAAGATATGAAAATCCTAGTGAATTAAAGCGGAACTATAGAGTGGATGCTCTAATATCCTCTATTTTTTTCGTTGTCAATTGCCTTTCACTTCTTTGGCAATATAAGATCGAGCTTTGTCGTACAGAAAAGTGACACCAAGTTGTGTTATGCAGGTTTTGTTGCTATGCACTCTAGGTTCTGTAAACTCTATGAGCAAGACTGCTTCATGGTCAAAAATAAATGTTTCCATAACCTTGTCCGTAGAAGGTTGAAATTTATATGAATGCAATACAAATGATAGGAAGTGATCAGTATAACTTTACAAACGTAACTAACATTTCAGAACAACTCAGGTGTGATTACAATTGTTTCCAAGGCTAACCTGAGTAAAGATGTGTTTTAATTAAAAAGCTTATATTATAAAACAAAAATCTTAAACCATATTACCAAACTAGAAAAAGCAAAGTAAGCAAATTTATAGGTAAGCCATATATACAGTGTGTCTGCGTAACTTAGAACCATATGGGAAACTTTTTTAATATCAATTTTACGAAAAAAAGTTATTCTTTATAAGGTTCTCTGCATAGTCTAAATCCTAAGACGCAATCGTCAGATATCAAATTTTATCAACAGTATACGAGGTATGTCAAAAAATATGAATTTCTCCAAAGAGTCAAGTGTCTTTATATTTCACAATATCAAAAATTGTCATTAAAAAAGTTGTTTGTAATTAAAAATTATGTTATAATCTGCATTTACACTCTTCTAATTGAAAATTTTTTTGAAGGTATTCTTCTTTAGGTGCGATGCGATTGAGAGTAAAATTTCATAAATCTGCGCGCATGCGCACACAGACAGTAATAGTTCGTTGCTAATCTTTCAAGATAGGTATGTATTTGTATCTGTATCAGCGCAAATAAGTCATTAAAAGAATATATTAGTGTTTTTAGTAAATGTATTATTTATTATAATTTTTGGATTTGTCATTCTCTGTAGTAAGATAATACAATATTATGTAGGTATAACATTTTTATATGTCTATTTGTCACAGTGTTGTGTAATTATATCCGAAGCTTACGTGTCACTTAAAGAAGCTCGGTGGCGTAGTTGGTAGAGCGTTGGGTCAGTGATTGGAAGGTCGCGCCGGTCGCGGGTTCCAATCCTGGACGATTCATATTTTTTTTTAAATTTTTGGTTGTTTTAATAAAAAAAATTTGAAAGTGGCAGATAAGAAAGTTAGTTTAATATTTAAATAAAATACAAAAACCCTGTTAAGTATATTTATTTCGTTGAAATTATATAATAGAAGAATAACTTCTTACGTGCGTACAAAGTACACACACATTCTTTTTTTTTTTGAAAATTTTCCTCAATCGCGGACACCCAACATCATTTTTATTTGTGATAGCTTCGTTTTTATTACTTTTACGAAAAAAAGTTATTCATTATAAAACGTTTTGCATAGACTAATAACTAAGATAAAATTATAAGATATTAAATTGTGTCAATTTTATACGAGGTATGTCAAAAAATATGAATTTCGCTGAAGAGTAAAGTGCCTTTATTTTTCACAATATTGAAATTTGTTATTATAAAAAGTTGTTCAGAATTAAAAACTATGTTTCAATATGCAGTTTCATCCTTCTAGTTGAAATATTGTGAACTATAAAGATATTTTACTCTTGAGCGAACTTCATATTTTTTAACATACCTCGTATAAATTTGAAAAAAATTGATATCTTATGATTGCAACTTAGTTTTTTGACTATGCAGACATTTTTATAAAGAATAACATTTTTTCGCAAAATTAGATGATAATAAAATAATGGAGTTATCTGAAATAAAAATGATGTTGGGTATCCGTAATTTTAGGAAAATTTTCAAATTTTTTTTAATTAGAAGAGTGTAAATGCATATTATAACATAATTTTTAATTATAAACAACTTTTCTTAATAACAATTTTTGATATTGTGAAATATAAAGTCACTTTACTCTTGAGCGAAATTCATAGTTTTGGACATACCTCGTATATTATTGATAAAATTTGATATCTGATGATTGCATCTTATGTTTTAGACTATGCAGAGCACTTTAAGAAAAAATTTTTTTTCGTAAAATTGATTAAAAAAGTTTCCCATATAGTTCTAATATTCTTTTTGGCCACCGGTGCTCTGGCATTCTTTGTATATGCCCGTACAACTGCAATGGTCTGTTTTCCAAGTTTTTTTCTAATTGAGCTTTCTCCTTCCATTCACTTCCATATTTCCTCTCTGGTGATTTTTAAACACCTTCTCACAAAGTCCAATTCAACTATTCGTATTTTATTTCCTATTGTTGTTGTCATTGGTCATACTTCTAACCAATAAATAATAATATTTAGCACTATGCTCTCAAAGATCTTTTTTTGTTTTCTTTGGTTAAAGTGTTGTTCCATGTCACTCCATGAAGTTCTGTGGTACTTTCGCTTCTATATACAAGTACCATCTCGGCTCATCATTGAGCCTAAATACTTAAAATATTTACAACTTTTAATAATCTCTTCGAAACCTAACTTCAAATCTGCAACCTCGGATTCAATACATAAATATTCGGTCCTACACATACCTATTTATCTGTTGTCCATTATATACATTTTTGAAAGTCGTTTACAAAAAAATAACTTTCAAAAATGTATATAATGATTTATTCTTATATATTATTAATAAATGATTTTCAAGTACCTGGGCATTAATCTATCAGCCGACAACAATATCGAAGAAGAGGTAAAAGACCAAATAATTAAAGGTAAAACCGGCAAAGAGGTGTATGTTCTCAAAAAAATTGATAGTGTATAAAAAATTTATTTATAAATCAGCTAAGTACTTTAAACACATCACATGCCATCATCAGAGCTTAGTCGTATAGGTTTAAATCCTTTATAGAAGAGCAATTGCCAAGCAACACATTAAAATGCATAGATACTGGGCAAAGCCACAGCTCTCGGGTATAAAAACCCCTTAAAATTAATAAAATCACATCTAAATTCTTTCTATTTTAAAAAGACAACATGGCTGCGTCAAACCATTGTGAGTTTAAACAAACAGCTCTGTTGTAGCTAATTTATAAATACATTTTTTACACACTCTCAATTTTTTTGAGAACATACACCCAGGGCCACCCATATGGGCGAAGAGAGGCGGCGCCCCTCGGCGCCGAATCACAAAGGCGCCGCGCCGGTAGGTACCGAAAAAAAATTGACAATACCGAAATTACAAGAAATATTAGTAACAATATTTTATTATTTTGTAAAATTGAAAACTTACCTATCGTAAGTAAATATTAAAATAGCAGTTAGTATTACTTTGATCCCATAAGTGTACGAACCCTTATTTCTCTCATTTACCTGAACTACTAGTCCATTCACTCAAGGTAAAATATTGCAAAACCTCCGAATTTTAGAACAGCTTAGATTTGACATGAAATTTGACATACACATTAGCTAACATGTCAAAGAAAAAATTGATATTTTATCGACGTGTGCTTTTGCCCTTGTGGTGAGTACCACACCTTCTCAGAGGTGAAAAAATATAAGTGCAAAATAAGACAGGAGGTGGACAAACTGACGAATTGTAAGTAACTATAAAGATAGATAATTGTTGTATAAAATTTTCAGACAAGTCGATACTTTTCGAGTTATTTGCGAGTAAATGTTCATTTTTCAATAAAAAACACGTTTTTAAACGCGTTTTTTTAAATCACTCAAAAAGTATTTTAACGAAAAAATATTCTTGGGAAAAATTTTGAAAAAAAGTATTTTTTAAAATTGCATTTTTTTTAAACCAATTTTTTTAAATTATCACTTTGAAACAATAAAACTTACGAGATCATATAAAAATACATAACAAATACATAAGTAAATTGTAAAGCTGTAACGATTAATTTCATTTGGGATGCTACCTAATCGGAGATTTTTGCCACAAGGGAAGTCGAATTCGAAATTTCAAAATGACAGGTACACAAAATACTGACCTGAATAATAACCGTCACTGACTCTTTGACACTTCTAAAAAATGGCCAAAATGGACGAAGTTTTCGTCAAATGTTCGTAATACGTGTATTTGATTGGCTAGAAATAACGCGCATTCTAAATATCAACGAATCAAACGTAGGTTAGGAATAGACATCTTATGTATATAACCATTGTAATGCTGCATTATTTTTGTGTTTAATCACGGAGCTACCGCTTTTTCCGTCTCATCAAACTTAATGCATTAGAGAGAAATCGAAAAACTGTGACGCACTGAAAAATAATCATGAGAACAAGAATACACTTGCTTCAAATAAACTTTTTTATCCGATGCCTAGATTTTGTGTCATTTTGGAACTAACTAATGAAATCAAAAATTTTAGTAGTTCCAAAATGACACAAAATCTAGGCATCGGATAAAAAAGTTTATTTGAAGAAAGTGTATTTTTTGTTCTTCTTAATGGCGGTACAGGCTCGTTTTTTTAATATTGTATTTAATTACAGAGTAATTTCCACATATTAATATATTTTTCAAATTGGACTCTGTACCGCCATTCTTTATTATATTACGAATACGTGTGCCAAATATCTCGAAAAAATATTCAAAATTACAGCCGCAATCTCGGAACGCGTTTTCGCTACCTGTTGATCGCTACTGTTTCCTCTTAATGTTAATTTTTGCATCCCCGAAACAGGGTGGTACTCACCCCCAGGGCAAAAGCACACATCGACGAAATATCAATTTTTTTCTTTCATATGTTAGCTATTCGTACGCCAAATGTCATGTCAATCCATAATTATATAAATATCTGTTCTCTAATAGTGTAATCGTTGTTTTTTGTAAATATTTATAGTATTCATAATAACTTATCAGCATATTACCTTCATACTGCTGAAAATCTAAGAGCAGATAACTAAGAGTTACCCAGCAGGCCATGCTAAGAATCACAAGGAGAGACAGAATACCAAATAATATCATCAAGCAAAGAAAAATATTCAAAGACATAGTAGAACATGTAGCAAAAAGGAAATGGACAGCTCATGTGGCAAGAACACCGAACAACAGCTGGACTAGAAGATGATTAGAATAGCGACTTGAAAAAGTAAACGAATACAAATACTTGGGAACCCTTATCAATGAAACAGGTGACCAAAATCACGAGATAAAAAGACGTATTGAAATTGCCAGGTCTACTTTTATAAAAATGAAAAAATTATTTTGTAATCGTGATATTAGTATTCATCTACGAACTAGAATGTTAAAATGCTATGTATTCAGTACTTTGCTCTACGGTGTTGAGTCATGGACTCTTAAACAGAGGAATATTAAAAATCTTGAAAGCTTTGAGATGTGGTGTTACCGCCGTATACTACGAATAAGTTGGGTGGATAAAATTACAAATGAAGAAGTAATACGCAGAATAAATAACGAGCCAGAAGTTCTACGGAGTATAAAAAAGAGAAAACTTGAATACTTAGGCCACCTGATGAGAGGACAAAAGTACACATTCCTACAAAATATAATGCAAGGAAAAATCCAAGGACAAAGAAATCCAGGCCGTAGAAGAATGTCCTGGATGAGAAATTTGAGAGAGTGGTTTGGCTGTACCACTAACGAATTGTTCAAAACAGCAGTAAATAAAATTAGAATCGCCCTAATGATATCCAATCTCCGATAGGAGAGGCACTCAAAGAAGAAGAATAGCGACCGCGGGCGAACAAACGAAGCAGAGATCGGCAACCAACGCGCTGGAGTGACGATGTAAAAAGAACTGCCGGCAACTAAATGATGGTAGGCTCAAGATAGGGAGACATGGAGAAAATTAGAGGAGGCCTATGTTGTTCAGTGGACGATAACGGCTAGATTATGATGATGTTACTTTCCTAACACATAATAAATAGTTTATAGGTATACCGTATACCGATTCACTAAGTTGCAAAAAACTACTTACAAAGGGAGGAGGAAAGGGGCGCTTAAAATTACTTGCCCCGGGGCGCTTGAAAGCCTTGGCGCGACCCTGCATACACCTGTTTGCCGGTTTGACCTACTTAACAGTGTATACAAGTCATACAGTCTTTTTCAATTCAAATAATTAACCCGCCGTTACACGTGTCTTCTATTGTGACGTGGTTGCACGCGTATGAGCGTCGCCCTCACCTACATAAATTCGACTTATTTCGAGGAAGAATGAATGTCAACATGTATAAATATAAAATGGGTTGTACTCACATATTATAGAAAGTCTCGTAAACCAATTTTTTTTATTAATTTAACAAAAAAAAGTAAAAATAATATAGATCAAAAGCAAGTTTTCTTAATTTTCAATTTCAGCAAGCCACTGAAGAAATTAACGTTCTTTACGCGAATTCATTTTACTAAAAATACAAATTAAAATTAAAAACTCTTCTGAAGCTATTGGTTTGTGGCATTTATGTAATTAACTATTAATATTTTGTATTTTGATAACGACGTCCGAGGTGGAATTCGAAACGTCAATAAAATCAATTTTTCAAGTTAAATTGTGCCTTATTTCCCAAATAGAATAGGTAAATTTAAAAATGGGTTCTTAACCAGTGGCGCACCTAGAATTTTCATCTGGGGGGGGGGAGGAGGTTTGCTTGGGCACCGAAAGTTTTTTGTATTATTTGTGAAAGACAAGTTACATTTTCCTACTTTCTTTTATATATATTTCTATATGCTCTGGGAGGGATTTTAACCACCAAACCCCCCTCGGTGTGCCACTGTTCCTAACCTAATCCAAACAATAATATTTTAATTAAACCTACCTAAATATTAAATAAAAACTTAAAAGTTTCTTTGAGATAACAGAAACGTGATTTCACTGTGATTGCACGCGCAATGAGGAATTCCCTCACTTGAAGAGGGATGTCACTTCTTTCAACTATCACACAGCACACTGGCCGCCTGAAATATTCTATAACTTTTTCATACCCTCTCAGAAACCATGCTAAAGGCATTCCTGGGTGCTTAAGGTTATCGTATTAGTTTACACAATTTCATTGGTTATAAACAAATATGGTGAGGGATTTCCTCATAGCGCGTGTAATGGCGGGTTAAAGCCAAGTAGAACGGCCGGAAGACTAAACGACACAATTTGGAAAAACAAACACCTAAGATAGTCTAGTCGCAACATAGGGGGTCCCGTGGGAAATTCTAGCTTGCCGTGATTTGATGG
This sequence comes from Diabrotica virgifera virgifera, assembly GCF_917563875.1. Classification (NCBI taxonomy): domain Eukaryota; kingdom Metazoa; phylum Arthropoda; class Insecta; order Coleoptera; family Chrysomelidae; genus Diabrotica; species Diabrotica virgifera. The sequence continues at coordinate 210,331,702 of NC_065448.1, read as the reverse complement.
TGGTATTATAGGTTTTTTGGGTCGCTGAATCCAATGGAAGTGGTCTGGAAGTCCAAATATGCCGCGTTTAATTGTTATTAGCAAATTCTGGTAAACTTAGGTATTTTTCAGAAATTATTAGAAGCCCTGTAAATAAAATGATAGTTTTAAGGTCTTATCTGGTGTAATTTTGGTCGCTGAATCGAATGCGACTAGTCGCGATTACTCAAAATATGTTCTCATTTTGTTGATAACAAAATAATTGTTTATTCGCCGAAAAGCTCGAAATAATGCTCTATTTACAGCAAGTTTGTAGTTTTTCATAGAATTTTTATAAGCTAAATCGATTGCTACTAGTCGTGATAGCTTAAACCACGTTCTGACTTTATTATTAATAAATTATTGCAAAAATAACGGTTGATAGTACGTTTACTCACGGTTTTTGCTCTAATTAAAAAAAAACCACTTGTATTGACATAAAATTTGGCATACACGTAACTATCATGTCAAACAAAACAAGTGATATTATGCCGATGTGTGCATTTATCCTGGGTGTGACTTTCCCCCCTTTTCGGTGGTGAAAAAAGAAACCTTTAAAATAAGTCCGGAAGTGGGTAAACCGATTAGTTCTAAGCAACTTTTGGTGTAAAGAGTTTTTTCACTAAGTCAATACTTTTCGAGTTAATTGAGAATGAATATGTTCTTTTTTCAACTAAAAACCCGCGTTCTTAGACGGGTTTTCGCAAATAATTCAAAAAGTATTAAAAAAAAATTTCTTAGCAAAAATATATAGACTATAAAAAAGTGAAATAAATGGTGTATGTATGAGGTCCGTAGACCCAGTAGAAGCGGAGTTGTAGCTAATGAACAACAGGTTCATATTCGTCAAATTCCAAATCGTATATTTCAACATATAGTAACCAAAAATGAAGCACTTTTTGAGGAAAACTTATTACAACTTTTTAAAGCTTTAAAAAAAAACTTTATTCTTGTTTTTTTTTTTTTGAAAAAGTATCTAGTATCAAAAATAAGCAAGTTACGCTCAAAATAAAGTTGGTCCCTTTTTTTTGTAAAAAAAAAACGGAAAAATCACCTCGTAATTAGCATCTCAAATGAAATTAATCATTACCGCGTCACAAGTTGCTTTATTTATGTTGTATTTATCTGATATGTAAGTTTCATCAGTTCGAAAGTGCTTATAAAGCCACCAAAAAAGTGTTTTTTTTTTGTTAAAAAATTAACATATTTACTCGCAAATAACTCGAAAAGTATTAACTTAGCGAAAAAACTGTATGGAACAAAAGTTGCTTAGAATTAATCAGTTTATCCACTTCTGGACTTATTTTAAAGGTTTCTTTTTTCACCCTTGAAATGGGGTGAATCTCACCACCAGGGTAAAAGCACACATCGGCACAATATCACTTGTTTTGCTTGACATGTTAGCTACGTGTATGCCAAATTTCATATCAATCCAAGTGGTTTTTTAAAATTTAGAGCAAAAACCGTGAGTGAACGTACCTACTATAAACCGTTATTTTTGCAATAATTTATTAGTTACAAAGTCGGAACGTGGTTTAAGCTATCACGACTAGTGGCAATCGATTAAGCGTATAAAAATATTATGGAAAAGACTACAAACTTGCTGTAGATAGCGCATTATTTCGAGCTTTTCGGCGAATAAACAATTATTTGGTTATTAACAAAATAAAACATTTTGAGTAATCGCGACTAGTCGCATTCGATTCAGCGAACAAAAATACATCAGAGAAGACACTAACACTATCAATTTCTTTACAGTGTTTCTAATAATACCTGAAAAATACCTAATTTTACCATAATTTGTTAATAACAATTAAACGTACCATATTTGGCCTTCCAGACCACTTCTATTGGATTTAGCGACTCAAAAAACCTATAATACCACCATCAAATCACGGCGAACTAGAATTTCCTACGGGACCCCCTATGTTGCGACTAGACTAAGAGTGGAAACAAAGGCCCGAAACTTCCATTATGACTTACATGGCAGAAACTAGACCAAAAGCAAGCAAAACACATCTGGACACAAAACACATTTGAAGACCAACGAAATGAAGATCTTAATAATGATTGCTGAGGAAATCAGACGCATATGTGGGGTAAACAATATAAATACCTGGGTCAAGAACAGAAAAGAAGAGTGAGATCGACACATAAGTCTGAATTAAGGATAGTAAGAATAGCCAGGGACAAGTCACCTTAGGGAGAAGAAGTATAGGATGCCCAAGGAAAAGATGAAATGACAATTTAGGTACAGAATGAAAGGCATCATTAACAGGCAGTACTGTCTATATAAAAGAAAACGAAGAAGAAGATATACATTTTTAGTAATAAAACTAATTATATTTATTACAATAAATTAAAACTTACCCCAAGGAAAATATTCCAAGACATTATTGTTAAGCCTCCAATCTGAATTCCCACCTCTTTATGACATCTTATTAATAGAATCAATAACATTTTTTTGAATTCCTTTGATTTGTTGTACCATTTGATTCCATAGATCGCATTTGCGAAATCGTAGCTCTTAAAACATTAAAAGAAATTATAATATAAAAGATATAAATAAATATATTAGTAATTACTAAGGCCCTAATATTAGATTTGTTTGCTAGTAACAAACTATTAGTTTTAAAATAGGAACAAAAGGTTTGAGGAGAAATAAAAGCCATCAGAAATGTCAACTTTTAAATAACGGCAACTGCTGTTAAATCATATTGTTACTATATATGTAACAATATGGTGGATGACTAGCCTAGTTTATATTTTATGTGTAGCGTATTAGATAGAGTACGAGAATATTGATATAAAGAGGGGAGTAAGACAGGGTTGTGTTATGTCGCTGCTACTGTTTAACGTGTACAGTGACGCCATATTTCAGGAAGCGATAACGGAGCTAAGTGATGTAATCTCTATAAACGGAAGAATAGTAAATAGCATAAGATTCGCTGATGACACCGTTATAATGGCAGACACCCTGGGATCGCTAGAAGAATTGCTAAATAGAATTAACGATTATTGCATTCGATACGGACTAAAAATAAACAAGAAAATTACTAAATTTATTATTATCTCAAAAACACAACATGGAAATGAAAGGTTAATGATAGAGCAAACTCAAATAGAAAAAGTAAAGACACACAAATATCTAGGAATTTGGGTTGATGACAAAAATGACCAAAGCAAAGTAATTAAAGTCCGAATTGAAACTGCAAGGCAAGCATTTATAAAAATAAGGACACTGCTTACAAACAAAGACCTTTAGTTGCCTCTCAGATTGACAGCTCTAAGATGATACATATTTTCTATATTACTATACGGAATGGAAGCTTGGACATTGAAGAGACAACACATAAGAAAAATAGAAGCGTTGGAAATGTGGTGTTACAGAAGAATATTGAAAATTCAGTGGGTTCAAAGGATTACCAATGTTGAAGTGCTACGACGTTTAAATAAGGAGTTAGAAATTATGGACAGTGTAAAAACTAGAAAACTGGAATATGTGGGTCACATTACCAGAGGAGAAAAATGGAAAAAGCAAAAAGAAGCATCTCCTGACTGAGGAACCTTAGAGAATGGTTTAACTGTAGTTCATTACAACTGTTCAGTGCAGCAGCCAACAAAGTGATCATAGCCATTATGATATCCAACCTCCGATAGGAGAGGGAACTTTAAGAAGAAGAAGCGTATAAGATAAAGCCACAAGTAGCTCCAACATTATTCTTCTTCTTAAGGTTCCATCTTTTATAGAAGGTTGGATATCAGCATGGCAATTCTTATTTTACTTACAGCAGCTCTAAATAGTTATTTAGAGCTTAGACTAAACCATTCCCTTAGATTTCGAAACCAGGTTCGTCTTCTTCCTACGTTTTTTTACCTTTAATTTTTATAACCAAACGCAGCAGACCATAACGAGGACCTCTTACTATACAGGGTGTTTCAGTGGGAAACGGAAATACTTGATTGGTAAATAGAGGTCACCAAGCTGGTTCTAGATATACCACATTTATTGCTTTACAGATTTTTATAACTGAGTTACTGGGTATTTTATCGATTTTTCCTATTTTTCTGGACCCATAACTTTAAAACCACCCTGTATATTTTTGTAATATTTGGTACACATATGTCTCATTTAAAACACAAACCATCCAACTACTAGTCACAAGAAAAATCCAGGTCCGGACTAAAAAAAATTATAAATTCTTTTTGACCTTGAAACAACACCCTGTATATTGAAATTTTTAAAATCCGTTTGCATATTTGAAAAGAGCACAAAGAACTAAGTCTAATGATTTGCTTAAATTTTTCGGCCAGACAATTTAATGACTTTAATTTTGAAATCATATTTAAGTTATTAAGAACTCTTAGATAAAAAAGCAGGTATTATTAACTTTTAATAATAAATTATTAAAGTGAATGAACCAATACTCATTCTAAAAACAATCAGTATTTATTTAGTACATTAGAACGATCCATTTACTAATCACAAGAAAAATCCAGGTCCGGATTAACAAAAATATATAAAGTAATTGTGACCTTAAAACAACACCCTGTATATTGAATTTTCCAAATTGGTTTGCACATTTGAAAAGAGCACAAAAAACTGAGTTTATATCTTCGCTTTAACTTTTTACGCAGAAATTTTAATGATTTTAATTTTGAAATTAAATCTATTGAAATTTTTTAGAACTCTGAGATTAAAAAGCAGGCATTAGTAACTGTTAATAATAAATTAATAAAGTTAATGACTAAATATTTATTTTAAAAATAATTAATACTTATTTACTAGTTACATTGGAACGACCGACATACTAATCACAACAAAAATCCTGGTCCGGATTAACAAAAAAAATATAAAGTACTAGTGACCTTGAAAAAACATATATTTAAATATAAACGTATATTTAAATTTTCAAAGTCCATCAACAGGTAGCAACAAACGCGTTCCAAGATTGCGGCTCTAATTTTGAATATTTTGTCGAGATATTTGGCACACATATTCGTAATATAATAAAGAATGGCGGTACAGAGCTCAATTTCAGAAATATGTTAGTATGTGGAAATTACTCTATAACTAAATAAAGTACAGTAGAACCCCGTAAATCCGAACCCCGCTAATCCGAACATTCGGCAAATCCGAACCAACAGAAAGTGAAAAAAATTTAAAAATTCAAGACAAAAACTTAAAAACATGTTTATTATACAGAGTAAAGCCAGAAAATTGGACAATGTAAGATTACTAGGACTTTGACATTTAAAATTTCTTAAAAATAAATATTATACTTTAATATCTAGGTTTATAAAGTATTTATAAAGGTTAAACACAAACTTACTTTGGTTCTCTCGTAGTCAACTTGAGTCCAAAAATATTGTCCACACTCTTGCGAGAACGTTTGGCTACTCAAAATCACAATGAGAGCTTTGAACTACTAGTTAAGGCTAACTTTCGGATAATCCGAACTTTTTGGAATCCGAACAGGCTGTCCCCCCAATTAGTTCGGATTTGCGGGGTTCTACTGTATTGAAAAAAGGAGCCTGTACCGCCATTGACAAAGACAAAAAAAGACTCTTTCTTCAAATAAACTTTTTTATCCCGTGCCTAGATTTTGTGTCACATTGGAACTACTAAAAATCGATTTTTTTTATAACAAGAAATCGAACGTCACTGACTTGGCAACATTTCGCTCCTATGTGTATAAAAATTATTGTTTTTGATAGTATAAACGTCACTGTCAGTGTCGAATTACCGACGCACTGTTGCCTTACTTTTGAAAGTTCGCAGAACTTTCGCAATCTTGGACCGCATCTATTGCTACCTGTTGACCGATACTGTGTGCTCTTAATTTTTTATGCAGACAATTTAATGAAATTACTTTTGAAGTAATTTCATTAAATTTCATCAAATTTTTGTTAGAGTTCTCAGAGTTCTTAAAAATTTCGGCCTAATTTCAAAATTAAAGTCATTAAATTGTTTGCGCAAAAAATGGATGCGAACCATTAATCTTAGTTTTTTGTGCTCTTTTCAAATGTTCAAATGGACTTTGAAAATTTCAATATACAGGGTTTTTTTCAAGGTCACTATTACTTTAAATTTTTTTTGTTAATACGGACCTAGATTTTTGTTGTGATTAGTATGTCGGTCGTTCCAATGTACCTAGTAAATAAGTATTAATTATTTTTAAAATAAGTATTTAGTCATTAACTTTATTAATTTATTATTAACAGTTACTAATGCCTGCTTTTTAATCTCAGAGTTCTAAAAAATTTCAATAGATTTAATTTCAAAATTAAAATCATTAAAATTTCTGCGTAAAAAGTTAAAGCGAAGATATAAACTCAGTTTTTTGTGCTCTTTTCAAATATGCAAACCAATTTGGAAAATTTCAATATACAGGGTGTTGTTTTAAAGGTCACAATTACTTTATATTTTTTTGTTAATCCGGACCTGGGTTTTTCTTGTGATTAGTAAATGGATCGTTCTAATGTAGTAAATAAGTACTGATTATTTTTAGAATGAGTATTTGTTCATTAACTTTAATAATTTATTATTAAAAGTTAATAATATGTACCTGCTAAGTTCTTAAAAACTTAAATGTGACTTCAAAATTAAAGTCATTAAATTTTCTGGCCGAGAAATTTAAGCAAATAATTAGACTTAGTTTTTTCTGCTCTTTTCAAATATGCAAACAGATTTTGTTGTTGTTGTTTTGAGTGTTGTTGTAAGGTCACAAAAAATTTATAATTTTTTTTAGTCCGGACTTAGATTTTCTTGTGACTAGTAGTTGGATGGTTTGTGTTGTTAATGATACATATGTGTACCAAATATCAAAAAATATACAGGGTGGTTCTTTATTTATGTATCTAGAAAAAAGGGGCAAAATCGAAAAAACACCCTGTAACTCGGTTATAAAATCGGTGAGGCAATAAGTGTGGTATATCTAAAACCGCCTCAGTGACCTCTATTCACCATTCAAGTATTTCCGTTTCCCAATGAAACACCCGAAACATTCAAGCTTGCGCGAATACAAACAAATTTGTATAATCTTTATGGTAAAGAACGACCAGTCAGATTAATAGTCGTGAATTGTCTAGCAGTCCTTTTGATACCGTAGGTATCTGGGATTATATAGTGTACTTTATCCTTAGAGTAAGTGTGAGTCGTATGGCTAAATCTGGAAAATATAATATTTGTTAAGGTAAGTCTGCCCCCCTCGCCTATTAGACAATTTCTAGATCCGCGCCTGATGCTGTTATCAAAGAGGGGTCGATGGATATGATCGATCGATTACCCTGTATAATTTGTTTGACCTGGGGTCTTTCTACTTTCATTGTTTTAGTTTTTGTTTGCTACTCCTTTCTTGGATTTGATGCTGTTCAATGATTCATAAATCGGTTGTAACGCAGCGGATTTGATTAGTGTATGCAATATCGGGTATGTTCCGTATTAAGTCAAAATTTAAGATAAAAATTTAAACGTACAATGAGTTAATTGTCAGTAGTAATAAGCCAAGGACATTGATAATTGTTCGAAAAAATTTTATAACAGATTTCGAAAGCTTGTTGCTTGGAAACAGACCGACGCCGTAGGCGGAGGTCTGTTGCCTGTAAGCAACAAGCTTGAGAAAGTTGTTAAAAAATTTTTGAGCATTTATCAATGTTCGAGGGTTATTCGGATAGAAAATTTTTTGCTGGTTATGAAAAAAAAAATACAGACCAGAAACAATTTATTTAAATGTGCAATTAACAAAGGAACAATTAGAAAAATTTAATGAAGATCCAGACATGTTAGTTTCTATAACTGATGAAGATGTATTTCCACTACGCATGCTGTTAATAATTTTATTATGATGTTCTTCGTCAATGTTCAAGTACGGTTTTATTGAGTTGGGATTGTTATGCCCCGTAATTTTTATAAGCTCTTGCTCTTGAACACCACTTTTGGCCAACCAACTGACCGCGGTCGATCTATTGGAGTGATTAGTAATTTTTTTTTTTCCTTGGTTTTCAAGCCAATTGCTTCGGCAGACGTTTTTGTCCAATTTTGAATCATATTTTTTCCAATGGGCATATTATCATACCAATGATCATTTTCGGTTTTATATATATCTATCCGTTTTAATATTTGGGCCCCTTTTTGATAAATTTTTTTTAAATAATCTGACAGGACATACGTTACTGTCGTTGTTTTCTATTAAAAATTTGCTGTCAGTACACCTTCTTGAACCACCTTGGCAAGTCTTGCTGAATACAGGGTTATATTGTACTCGATTTGTTACAGAACCATCGTTATTTGTTTCAATACGAAAAAAGTCAATCAAACAAGCAGCAGCTTCCCCACCTCGCCAAGCTAATTCTACGGCGGTTATGTGATAGAATTTCCGTTGTAGCCCTTCAGGGGTGTCTTCGTTCCACAAATTTATCATTTTTGTTATTTCTACTGCACTCAATGCCTCTGAACTTTGTTTCCTTTTACAGGGATCCGATTGTAGTTTTCGTCGTATAGAATCGCGGGCAGCCCGCGCTTGTTGAAATACAACGCTTTTGAATGGGTCAATAATAACTCTCATTTCCTTATAATACTTTTCTTGTAAAAGCGTACTTGTTAGGTTCCACATGATTTTGACAGTAGCTTCTTTAAACTCTGTACCATCTTTTCTTCTCATGTTCACAGCCCAATCCTTTAAAATCGACGCCAATTCTTCCACCGTCCGATTTCCATCTAATTCATATTTTCTATCATTGCAAAAGTCCATAAACGCTTTCCATACAAATTTTTTACTGTAAACAGTATTCTTTGGTATATTTGATTCGATAATTTCATTAATATTCTCATCAGTATTACAACCAAATCGTGACATTTTGAAATATTGAATATTTGAAATGTCAAAATCGAAATGAAACGAAATGTAGGTATCCATAGCTAGATGATTGAGTGAAAACAGCCCATGGGATCTGTTTTCAGTATAATGTTGGTTTTATTGGTTGTATTCAATCAGATGACCACAAATTAATTGATTTCATTGGATTTCTAATTGAGCAAAAAATTTTCAGCAATATTACCAGACTAAAACTGATGGCTTCCACAAAAAATATTAGTCAATATACTGTTTTGGCTTTTAGCAAACCAAATGGAAAAAATTTAATGATAATAACTTACCGAGTTTTCTTAGATTTTCTTCGTGTTGTTAAATGTTGAAGCACTATTTTCGGTGGCATTAAGGAAAATGAAGGATGGGATAAAAGAAGGGAACTTACCGAAAATATGTTGTCTGGTATCGTCAAATTTGTCTCACGGAAAACACACACAAAATCAAATTAAAATTGTCAAAGTGTACTATACGTTCCGACCGTATGTCTGTTAACGACTGACTGATTTAACATAAAGGACAGAAGATTATGCTTACTTAGAACTGTGTTGCCAAGACGTTCCCGAATTAAAATAAATGAAATATATATTCATATTGGCGCAAACATAGCCCCCGCCCTGAAAAACCCATTTTTCAGCCAAATCTGTATGCAATTTGTGCCGAAAACACAATAAAAAAAACTAGTTCCAAATAAATACTCAAAGGACCAGGCATAAATTAATATACCAAAATTTTCAGAGTTAATTACCGTAACTCAAAAAAAATAATCGAAAAAAAAATAAATAAATTCTAATGAAAAATACCTATAACTATATACAAAAGATATTACTGTAAATTTATTGATTCGGAAGAGGGCATAACTTCAAAACTGGTCGTGTAAATGTCCCTTTCGAAGTTTTCACAGTAACATTTCTAACAACTCCGTCTTTACCCGGATGAACCTCAGTAACAATGGCCAACGGCCAACGAAGTGTAGGTACATTGTCTACCTTTAAAATAACAACCGTTCCGATTTTAACATTAGGCAAATCTATATTCCATTTTTCTCTAGTTTGTAAGGTAGTCAAATATTCCAAACGCCACCTTTTCCAGAAATCTTGCACCATTCGATCGATTAACTGGAACCTATCTAACCGGTTTATATTTAAATCTGTTAAATCGTCGGCCGGCAAACTTCCTAACGGTGTTAAATTTAAAAAATGTGATGGAGTTAATACCGATATTTGAGATGAATCAGTTGGTCGACGACAAAGAGGTCTCGAATTTAAGATTGCCTCTATTTGAATTAATAGAGTATTTAACTCTTCATATGTTAACAACTGATCCCCTATGACCTTATAGAGATGCGACTTAGCGCTCTTTACATTACTTTCCCAAAGACCCCCGTGACTCGGACTTTGTGGACTTATAAATTTCCATTCCACACCGTTCAAATTTAATCCACATAACAGTGCATTTTGATATTCTTCCGAACTAGCAAACCGATTAATTTCACTTAAAACCGTTTTCGCACAAACAAAAGATGATCCCTGATCAGAATACAAAACCTTGCATGGGCCCCTTCTTGCTAAAAGTCTTTTAAATGCTTGCATAAAATGTGGTGTGCTTAAAGAACTCACCAATTCTAAATGAACCGCTTTTGTGCTTAAACAAACCGCTAATAAACAATACGATTTATGAACCGCCGCATTACGTTTTTTACCTAATGTAATATTTATTGGCCCAAAATAGTCAACCCCTACGTGTAAAAAGGGTTTAGTAGCAGTAACCCTCGATACCGGTAAATCTGCCATGAGCGGTGTCAAAATTTTCGGTTTATTTCTAAAACAACGATTGCATTTAAAAACCCGATTTCTTATAAGATTTCTTGCCCCAAGAATCCAATACTTTTGACGCAATAAAGCTTCAAGCAAATATGCCCCCGTATACATATAAATTATATGATAAAAATCAACAATCCGTTCAACTAACGTTTCTTTTCCCGGTAAAATTAGTGGATGTTTTCCCGAAAAACTAAGGGATGAATTATTAAGTCGTCCCCCCACCATAAGTAAACCGTCTTGTAAAAATGGCCGTAATTTCTTAAGCTGTGTTTTACATTGTTTGTTTTCTTTTATCATTTTTATTTCAGTTTCAAAATGTTTTAACTGAATTAACTGAATTAAATAACATTCTGCTGTTCTTAGCGCAGTAGCCGTAATTAATTTTTGCACAGGAATTAATTTTAACAACATTAAAACCCGAACCGTAATCCGTAAAATTTTATGCCAGCTAGAATGACGTTCAACCAATTCAAGTAAGGGATGAATTTTTTCACCCTGCTTCTTCTCCTCAATAACCAAAACCTTAACCTCCGAAATATCCGATTCTAATATTGAAGAAGGCCAGTCCGATTCCCGTAATTTTATCCAACTAGGACCTTGTAACCAAAGTTCATGATTTATTAATTGTGAGGGTGTCAACTCTCTTGACAAGCAGTCCGCGGGATTATTTTTACCTTCAATATGTTGCCATGAAATATTAGGAAGGTTTTCTTTAATTTGCTGCACTCGATTAGCTACAAAAATATCTTCGGTATTTGCCGAAGTTAACCAACTCACCACCGTGGTCGAATCAGAATACGCAACTAGTTGTGAAATATAAGTAAGTTTGCTATAATTTTCAAATATTAATTTCAGCAAAGATGATAACAACAAAGCCGCGCATAATTCTAGCTTCGGAATGGTCATGGTCTTTTTTAAAGGTGCACATCTCGATTTTGCAGCAACCAGTCTCACACTCACTTCACCGCTAGAATTTACAACCCTTAAATAAACTACCCCACCGTAACCGTCTCGACTTGCATCCGCAAACCCCAAAATCATAATCGGAACATCCCTCATGGCTCCTACATGTCTAGGGACCTCAAATTTTGAAAAATCTTGCCATTCATTGCATACCTTTTCCCATGATTTTTTAATCGTATCCGGGGGTGAGTCATCCCATCCCAATTTTAGTTGCCATAACTCCCTGATCATTAACTTTAAATGCAAAATAAATGGAGCAATCAGACCAATAGGATCATAACATTTTGCAGTAAGAGATAAAATCTTACGTTTTGTACAATCTTTATCGGGGGTGGTTAACCTATAGTTCAAAACATCCCTCTGCGGATCCCATTGCATCCCTAAAACTTTAGTCTCCGATTTAAATGTAACCGAATTTTGTAAACGTTTTTCCAGCTTAAATTTATCACACCTACCCAAAAAATGTGGCGATTTTTTACATAAAACACAAAAAGGCATTCTGTTATTGTTTTTATTCTCATGCTGGCTTACAAAAAATGATTTCGAATTTTTATTTTTATGATAGCCACTGGAGCTATCCCCTTGTGAGTCACTATTATGCAAAATTTTTGTTTGATCCTTAACAAATTTAATTAAATCCGTGTAAGTAGGAATAACCGTTCCGCGCATGTGATTTTCAAAAGATTTTACCGTTTCCCTGTCCAGTTTTGAGAGTGCATGATAAAGTAAAATAAAATCCGTTAAATCCGGGACATCCAACTTTTTTAAGGCATTAACCGAGGCGTCAAAGATTTCTAAAAAACTGTTTAGATTTTTTTCAGATTCCGATTGCAAGGATTTAAAATTAAAAATTTGTTGTAAATAAGTGTTTGCTAACAACCTTTTATTATGATATTTTTCTAAAAGTGCTTTCCATAACGTGTCATAATTATCCCCAGAAGTAGCTATTCCCGCACAAATACTAAGGGCCGATCCCTTTAAATGTGAAACCAAAAGCCGAGCCTTATCTGCATCCGTCAGCTGGAAATTATCGTGTACCAATGGTTTGTAAATCGAATAAAAAGTTTCCCATTCCTTTGGTTCTCCGTGGAAATCTGGAATAGTGATTTTTGGCAAAAGACTGTGTACATTACACTGTTGTTGTGTACTTTGCTGTAAAGTTGGATTTACAATATTGGTGCTTGGTTTTAATTTTGTATAAGCCGCCCTTGCTTCACAACACATTTCGTTAATAACAGACATCACCTGAAAATCTGGTTTATAGTTTTCATCAACGTCAAACCCGACTGCGTTGATTTCATCCAAAATTTTGAGAATTTCTGTCCTTATCGAATCCATCGACTGATACAAGTTTGTGAATTTTTTAATGGTGTTATCCGTAGTTAAGTTTTTCGATAAGTCATATAAAGTCTGAATGATTGTATAAAGCGTTTCTTTTTTAGCCGTTAATATTTTAAATTGCCTTTCGTAAGTAGTCATTGTTACTGAAATCAATCCGCAAAATCAGAAAAAAAACAAAGTCTACTTTAAGAAAACTGTAGCATATAACAAACCAGGTCTGAGTATAAATTTTGAATAAAATTAATTAATTATAGAGATTTGTTAAAAAACAAGCCTTCCGGGCAGTTATTATGCAAACTCTTTATTTTGTTTAGAACCGTGAATCAAATTTAGTATTTGTTTACAAAATAATTTTTATTCATACATCCGAATTTTTCCGTAACCGATTTAGTCGAAAAATATTCACGTTTGACAACACCGCAAATATTTAAAAACCTAACTTCTTTCACGCCCGAAGCCCAAGTTGTTCCGAGAAACAAAAACGATACAAATACAAAAATCAGCAAAAAGTTATCACAGAGTTTTTTTTTTCCGATACGTGCCGACATTAAATTTTACCGAACAATTTGTTTCTAAATAAGAATATTATTATTTAATAATACAAAACTAAGCAAAGCAAACTGTAAACCTACGCTGAATATCCGAGCTCGAAATTGACCAATTATGTTTTGGCTTTTAGCAAACCAAATGGAAAAAATTTAATGAAAATAACTTACCGAGATTTTCTTAGATTTTCTTCGTGTTGTTAAATGTTGAAGCACTATTTTCGGTGGCATTAAGGAAAATGAAGGATGGGATAAAAGAAGGGAACTTACCGAAAATATGTTGTCTGGTATCGTCAAATTTGTCTCACGGAAAACACACACAAAATCAAATTAAAATTGTCAAAGTGTACTATACGTTCCAACCGTATGTCTGTTAACGACTGACTGATTTAACATAAAGGACAGAAGATTATGCTTACTTAGAACTGTGTTGCCAAGACGTTCCCGAATTAAAATAAATGAAATATATATTCATATTGGCGCAAACATATACTTTATATCCGAGCTATTCTTACCTCTTCCGTTATTTCGCTAGCATACCAATAATAGATAGCCATATTTCCAGTCTGTACTATGACGTAGCTCACTCCTGAACCAAGAAAAAAATAATCTGCTTCTTTCTAAAAAAATTTTATTCTACAATAATATTACCAAGAACACTTATAATTTCTAACTATCGACAATAACCAGAGAGCTTGGCTTATACTCCTTAAGTTCAATAGATACTCTAATAAGTGAAATGGACCCCCCAGAAAATCAGAAACGATTTCTGTTAGTACTTAAGGTATTGTATGTTTGTATGTTAAATGCCTAAGCTTGTCTCAAATTTGTTTTTTTAAATAACAATATTAACCCTTCAGAGGACGGATGACAAACTATGAGGCTTCTCGCATGTTCTTCTACTTGTAGTGCCTATCCGTTTCGGATGTTGGCGACCATCATGACAATCTGTACTTTGCACACTGCTGCTCCAAAAAGATTTGTGGTTGTTGTGTTGAACCACGTACGTAGATGTTTCAGCCAGGAAATACTTTGCCTTCCTGGTCCACGTTTACCTTCTACTTTTCTCTGAAAGATTAGTCGCAGCAGTCCTCTCTTTCGCTGCTCCTCATGATGTGACCGAGGTATTGGATTTTGGGTGTTTTTATTGTGGTCAACAGCTCTTTGTCTTTTCGCATTTTCAACAAAACACCCTGATTAGTAACGTGGTCGGTATACAGGGTGTTTCATTAATAATTGTCCATATAGTAACTGGAGAAACCGTAGCACAAAATTCGAAGACTTAACCTAAAACTCTTAAATAAAATGTGGTTCCTTACTGAATTACAGGGTGTTTTATCTAAAAATTTAAAAATTATTTTTGCTTAGCATTTTAAAACTGTTCGACGTATCCTTTTCATACTTGGCAGAAAGTATAGGTATTGTATAAACTACTAAATTATGTTAAACAAACGTTTCTGGCTATCACCAGAGGCGTACGACGGGGGAAAGTGAATGGTTAACCCTTTCCAAATTATACGCCACTAGCGGAATTGCTATTTTAGTTCAATTATTGGATTCTCCAAAACTTTCTATGAAAATAATATACTCTTCATTCGTAACGATAAAGTCATTAGTTTTCGAGATATTTGAAGTTAAAAATGAAAGGACAAGGTTATTTTGATTAATATATTGTGTCACTTCATTTTTAATTTCAAATATCTCGAAAACTAATCATTTTATCGTTCCGAATGAAGAGTATATTATTTATATAAAAAGTACTGAAAAATCAAAAAATTACACTAAAATAACAATTTCGTCAGTGGCGTAGAATTTGGGAAGGGTCAACCAGCCACTATCCCTTGTCGTACGCCTCTGGTAGTAGCTAGAAACGTTTATTTATCTTAATTTAGTAGCGTGTACAGTACCTACACTTTCTGCCAAGTATGATAAGGATACGCCAAATAGTTTTAAAGTACTGGGTACAAATAATTTTTGAATTATAATCATATGAATCATAATATCATAAATTAACCAAAATAACTGTGCCGTTTCATATTTAACTTCAAATATCTCGAAAACTAATGACTTTATCGTTACCAATGAAGAGTATATTATTTACGTAGAAAGTATTGGAGAATCTACAGACGGCACTAAAATAGTAATTCCTCCAGTGGCGTAGAATTTTAGAAGGGTCAACCATTCACTATCCCCTGTCGTACGCCTCTGGTAGCAGCTAGAAACGTTTGTTTATCATAATTTAGTAGGGTGTATAGTAGTCGCACTTTTTGCCAAGTATGAAAAGGATACGTTAAATAGTTCTAAAATGCTGAGAAAAAATAGTTTTTAAATTTTTAGATAAAACACCCTGTAACTCAGTAAGGGACCACATTTTATTAAAGTGTTTTAGGTTAAATCTTCGTATTTTGTGCTAAGGTTTCTCGAGTTACTATATGGACAATTATTAATGAAACACCCTGTATAGTGTAGTCATTGAAGCGTAAAAGAGGTTTTATCTCCGAAATTTTTTACTATGAACCGATTTACATGAGATTTTGGAATTAGGTTTATCTTACCCTTAACTTCAAAAGTGATATTGACCCGAACTCCGTTTTTTATTTTTAAGGGGTGAAAACAACCCCTAATTTTAAAAATTAACATTGAGCCATTTTATCGCCAGAAAACGTATTTAATAATAAAGAGTGACATTGTGAAGTGTTTTCAAACACAATAGCCTAATGTTAAACTCATTTTCATGACCTTGAAAAGCGTTCAACCCTTAAAAACAACCCCTAAATAGAAAAAATTTATCAAAAATTAATTTGGTTTGACAAGAAGACTTTAATATATAGTAAATAATATTTTACGTTCTCTATCTTAATTATTTAATTGTTAACCCCTTTCAAACCTTAAAATCAACCCCTCGATTAAAAATTGTATAACAAATTTCTTTTGATAAACTAAAAAGGATTTAAATATCGTCCCACGTTCTCGAATAAGCTATGCTGGAAAATCATATGCTCAAGGTCTTTAACCCTTAAAACTACCCCTAAATTAAAACATTGAATATGTATGATTTAGTTTTTGGGCCATAACTACTTCAATTTTTAAGCTATCACAACTTATAAAAAGCCATTTTGAAGGTAATTAAAAGAGCTACAACTTTTTTATAATATGTAGTGAAAAACCTTTTATTTTGAAACGGTGAAGGGTTAAAGGGCTCGAGAGAGACTGTGGTTGAGCTACCGCGCGCTTTTTATTCAATCATATCTTCGTCAATTTTTGTGTGAGAGGAAAAACAAACAAACCAAAATTTTTGTCAAAAGAAACCTATTTTTTTATTATTACACTTTTTTACGTATCTTTCGTTATTTTTTAAATATTATGAAAAAAAAGTGGTTTTTTAAAAATTCGAAATTTTTTTTTAAATCGTGATTTATTAAAAAAATATGTGTTTCAAAGCAGCGAAAATGCTAGAATCCATCAAACTCTTTATATTAAAGTTGATTCTAGACGGAATATCATTAATTTTAATTTTGGTGGAAATGGCACTTATGATATCCATTGATTTAAAAAAAAACCATTAGATGTTCCTATTTTTTTCATTACGGCTCACTAATTTTACGTACAAAAGACTTTTAACAGTGCTCATTTTAAAGCTTATTTTAAGCACTATAAACTCCTCTCTCACTAGCGTGCATAAAACTTATTCGCTCTCCGCTAGATGGCATTCAATACATCGATTAAATTTCACACAAAATAAAAAACGGCTTTGATCTTTAATTTAATATCTCGCTTAATATTGCACTTAACACTCTTTAAAAAACCAATTTGTTCATTTTTTACCTGATACAATTTTTTTTATTATAATATTATCGTTAAAATGCACATTTTTGGAGATATTTGCAAAAAACTGTTGAAAATCGTGAGACAATTCCGAATTTTCAATTGCCAATAACTTGAAAAGTATTGGGTTTTTGAAAAAACTTTATGCAACATTTGTTGCTTATAATTAGGTCCTCTATCTATATCTGAAATTATTTAAAAAAAAATTTCCACCACCGAAACGGGGTGGCAACCACCCCCTGGGTGAAAACGGAGTTCGGGTCAATATCACTTCTGAAGTTAAGAGTAGGATAAGCCGAATTCCAAAATTTCATGTGAATCGGTTAATAGTAAAAAATTTCTGAGCTAAAACGCTTCAATGACTGCACTAATAAGATATTTCAGGATTCAACGAAAAAGCCACATTTCGAAATCAATAAGTTTCTTGCAGGTGGCGTCTGTGAGAGTCCACGACTCAACTCCGTACAAGAGTATGTCAATAGCAATATATAACATCGTAGTAAACTGATTTTTATGGGTATTGATAAAGCATGATTCGAATAGCTTAGCCACATTTTGAAATGCAGATCTTGCTTTCTCTTCTTCCAAATAAAACTTTAAAATAAAGTTAATTAATAAAGTTAGTTGCAATGCGAAGGCAAAACAATCTTACTTTTCAATTAGAATACGGAGTGCAATCCAGCTCTCTGAATCGCGATTTTCGATTCTTATTGGAATCTCATGGGAGAGAACGCAGGCTTGTTCTCCATATTCTAACTGACCAGCACCGAGAGCTTTTCCCATACATTGCAACTGAAACAAATAGGGTAAGTGACTAGCGTCATCTGGCAGTTGAAAGATGAAGTTTTTCAATCCTAATAGTAACATTAATAATATTGAAAATATTAAAAATATTACCAAAAGATTTTTAAATTGAAAAACTTATTGGTACACTTCCCTGGTGACACCTCCAAGGCTTCTACAATTTGCAAGCCAAATGGATGCTGCAGTGAAGACAAAGGGAAGGAATTATACACTATGCAATTCACATCCCCCGTCTGCAGCTTGGTAAAGTTCCAACGGATAATGCACCTAGTTACTCTACGGAGTAATACGACTATAAAATAAAAATGTATACCATTTTTATTCAGTTGCAATGCGAAGGCAAAACAATCTTACTTTTCAATTAGAATACGGAGTGCAATCCAGCTCTCTGAATCGCGATTTTCGATTCTTATTGGAATCTCATCGGAGAGGGCGCAGGTTTGTTCTTCATATCCTAACTGAGCAGCACCGAGAGCTTTTCCCATACATTGCAACTGAAACAAATAGGGTAGGTGACTAGCGTCATCTGGCAGTTGAAAGATGAAGTTTTTTAATCCTAATAGTAACGTAATAATATTGAAAATATTAAAAATATTACTAAAAGATTCTTAAATTGAAAAACTTATTGGTACACTTCCCTGGTGACACCTCCAAGGCTTCTACAATTTGCAAGCCAAATGGATGCTGCAGTGAAGACAAAGGGAAGGAATTGTACACTATGCAATTCACATCCCCCGTCTGCAGCTTGGTAAAGTTCCAACGGAAAATGCAACCTAGTTACTCTACGGAGTAATACGACTATAAAATATAAATGTATACCATTTTTATTCAGTTGCAATGCGAAGGCAAAACAATCTTACTTTTCAATTAGAATACGGAGTGCAATCCAGCTCTCTGAATCGCGATTTTCGATTCTTATTGGAATCTCATCGGAGAGAACGCAGGCTTGTTCTCCATATCCTAACTGAGCAGCACCGAGAGCTTTTCCCATACATTGCAACTGAAACAAATAGGGTAGGTGACTAGGTGATTACATAAAAAATTCCCACCAACCACCCCCAAGGTTTTAGCGTACGATAGCAGCATGATATAGAAAATGATCCTTGGACTATTCCCTACCGTCTATAAAAATTTCAAGTAAATCCATGCCGGACGAAAAAATTGCGAGCCAAAATGCTTCATTTCCTCGACTTATTACTTATTCATTTCTTATAGTTATATTATATTGATTTGAAAATTCCACACCTGTAATTTTGAACCAATCAAAATACGTTATTATGACAGATCACCATGGCAACGGAGGTATTTTATCGGAAATTTTTTGCTCGTGGGGTACCCAACAGCGAATTATAGTGGAAATTTTTTGACGTTTACAATAACAGAACATTTTTGACAGACTGGTTTTTATTTGTTTACATAATTTAGTTTTGATTCATTTTCTATCACTTGTAGTTACTCAAAACTTATGTAAAATTGAAGAATATACTATTTTCTATCTTGAAATGGTATTCCCATGCAACTACAATGAGTAGAAATTACGAATTTGAAAGCCTAAATAATTGCTGACAAAGCTATGGCGCGCTATTAATCTGTTCATGCAGCTTTGGATTTTCAAATGCAAATTTGGTGTGGAATTTTCTTACCGAATACCACGCGAAGTCAAATTAATATCCGGAAATTTTTTTTTATCATGAATATTTTTAGAAAATTTCCCTCGTCTGCGACTCGGGAAATTTTCAAAATATTCATGATCTCAAAAAAATTTCCGGAAATAATTTGACCTCTAGTGGTATTACTAGTGAAAATTTAGGTAAATAGTATATTTTAATGTTTCTTACCATTTCATATAAGATATATATAGCTAATACTCCTAACTGGAAGGAGCTTTGGAGAAAATCTATCAGCATTAAGTTTCTCATAATGTGGTTGAAATCATTGATAAACCTAAATTAATGAAATATATTTATAAATATTATATAGTGTAAACATTTGGATTGGAGACCTCAAAATGTCTCTGTTGGTACCAATAAGGTACCATTTAAGCAGGGCCGCCGAGAGAGCGGTACAGCCGGTACATTTTACCGGGGCCCGGCGATGTAAGAAGCCCGGCGTCGACCAGACCAAAGACGTAATTTTTCCCGTTTTTTTGCTCTTCACTTTATGTCCATATTGCGTTTAATTAGATAATACTCGCCTATATTATGACCTTTAATCAATTTTGTTTAAAATTTTAGCAGCAATAAATGACTGGAGTCAAATAATACAGTGCATTCAGATAAAACTATGGAATGGATATGGAGCACTGGGATGGCTTGGGTACAAACATAAACGGGCAATATCTGAATCACTTACGATATGCTGATGATATTTTATTAATAGCAGAAAGAAGTGAAGAATTACAAAGAATGATGGAAGAACTAGATAGAGAATCGACAAAGATAGGACTGAAGATGAATTACAGTAAAACATAAACCATGACCAATCAACAAGAAGAACTAGTAATTACAGTGGCACAAACAAGAATAGAACAAGTAAAAGAGTATATATACATATCTAGGACAAATCACTAGATTAAATAAAGAAAATCAGACCGAAGAAATAAAGAGAAGAATAAGATTGGCCTGGGCATCATTCGGAAAACTGTCTTATATTCTAAAGAACAGAAAATACCCGCAACACCTAAAAACAAGAGTCTTCAATCAAAGGATACTCCCTGCTTTAATATATGGCTCTCAGACATGGACGTTTACAAAAGAGAATATGGAAAAAATAGCAAAGACAGAAAGAGCCATGGAAAGACAAATGCTGAACATTAAACTATCAGACAGGAAAAGAAACGAATGGATCCGTAACAAAACAAAAGTGAAAGATGTCTCTACCCAAGTAGCAAAGCTTAAATGGAAGTTCGCCGGACACACCCTACGGCAGAAGGATGAAAGATGGACTAAGATGATTATACATTGGAGACCGTGGAACCACAAACGAAAAAGGGGAAGGCCACAGATGGGATGGTCAGATGACCTGAAGAAACACACTGGGTCAAAATGGATGCAAATTTCCCAAGATAGAGAGGCATGAAAGAAGGAAGAGGAGGCCTATATCCAAGGATGGATGTTTAGGGCTGATTAGGTAGATAGACAGATGGATATGGAGATTAAAAATATATCAGGGCTTCTAGAATATTTACAAAACATCAGAAGAATCCATGTTGAAGAATCTAAATTAGTTACCAGCGAAGAGGGCCGATAGGACAACGAGCAAGAGGAAGACCGAGACTTAGGCAGTAAGACAACTTAAAGAATAATTTAAAATCTATTGAAATTAGAGCATGGAGTAGAGTAGGGATGGGAAAAACTTACCAGTTTTAACCTAAAACCGGTTTTTTACTTCGCAATAACCGGTTTTACCGGTTATTTTTTGTCCCGGATATAACCGTTTTTTTTTAATAAAAACCGGTTATTAGGTTTTAATAATTATTATTCTCCAGTAATTATTACAAACAAAACCATAATTCAAATTTTATTTTATAAATATAGAAACAAACTGAAAGTGCAAACTCACATCAGCCAGAAACAATTAAGTTTTATTATAGTATTTCGTTGAAAGTGTATTTGTAATCATAATATTTACATAAAAAGTTACATAAAAAAAACATCATCGATTTTTCACACTTGACTCTTGACATTGAAAGTGGGTGAATGACTGTTTCTGATTACCAAAAATAATGTTCTAACTATGAATATCGAATTACCGACTACGAATACGAATCTCCAAGGATTTCCCTACGTTTTCAAAACGATACACCCATACAGGAAGTATTAAATGAGTTAAAATGTACCCATTATACAAATATACAAACGTGTTAAAAGAAATATATGATAATTTTTTTTTGATGGTAGTAAAAATAAAAGATAAATTTCATTATCCAATTTATTTTTAAGTAAAATATTTATGTTGATATTTTTTTAAAATCCCATTTGAAAGAGTATATGAAATTTTTTATAAGTTGAAATGGTTGGGTTAAATTGTATATTATTGCAATATGTATATATTAATCTTACGCTATATTATATAATTTAATAATAATCAATAAATATATAATAATAATAAAATAATAAATAAATATAATAATTAATAGAATAAAATGGTTTTATTAAAAATTGTGTTTTATTTATATTGATATTGATGTTCTTTCTATAGTACTAATTTTGATCATATTGATATCGAGTATCGAGTCGAGTGGAGTATCGCAAACTAAAGTGCATTGTAAATGTAACATTGTAACCTATTGGACTAAAAAAACTGATAACCGGTTTTAGGGAAAACCGGTTTTTTTGGCCGGTTATAACCGCCAGGTTAAACCGTAAGCAAAAATATACCGGTATAACCGAAAACCGGTGTTTTGTCAAAAACCGCCATCCCTAGAGAAGAGTTGCCAGAGACAGGGACGAATGGAAGATTATTAGAGTGTAAATTTAATAAAAAATTTGTCCTGGTAAAAGGTATATTAATTTAAAAAGCCCCTATAGGGCTACAAACATAAAAACAAAACGTTTTCGCTCTGTAACAAAAGCATCATCAGTGTCACAAAAACATGGTGAGCCACCCAAAAACACAAAGGTAAAAACCTTTTAAAAATAGACTAAAAGTCTTAAATATGTGTAAACATCGAAAAATCCAAAGGATGGATATAAATCCTATGGATATGACCTTAGGACAATATATGACTCCCACACTTGGTAAGTGGGTTACTAGGTAACAATTAATTAGGTCATTATGTTAAAAGAGGTGAAAGACGACTAGAATAGAGAGCTGTAGCGCCACTGACTTTGATGATTCTTATGAATAAAGCTTACCTCATAATTTGCTGGTGTTCGGCAATAAAACGCTGCAATGTAACAATATCTGCAGTGCTGGATGTACAAATCATTTGAGCCTCAGTCTTTTTTCTGTATTTCTCAAAATTTTTCAGCATGAATTTCAGGATTTTCAACTGTCCTAGTATATAAGACAGAGAACTAAAAAAGAAAATATCCATTGCGAAACTCATATGCGCACTTAAAGTACCAACTAGTATCTCCCATCCGAACGCTATTTTGTGGTAAACTATAGCATCAAAAGGAAACCACAAATTTATTGGTAAGGGTCTTTGGTAGAAAGTTGCATTTGCAACTGGGTGAATGACAGTCTGCTTTGGAACAACGAAAGGTGACATTATGGCCAGGTACAAAAATGAATCTGTAACAGTAAACAAAAATTATTCTGTTATATATACCTACACACATCGGAAAGGGCTAGGGATTTTTATAACGTAATAAAATTAATAAATAAATGGATGTGGTTGTTTTAATTTCAATTGATTGTGTACAGTTGCTCATCTTTTATATTTTTGTGAGTTAAACAAAACGTCAAAAGTGATAACGAATATTTGACAACGTTTTTAACATAAGAGGAAAAAACCATTGCATGCATGCATGTATGCAGTAAATATTCTGGTGTATAGTTTCGATTTTGTCCTTGCTATAAAGTTCTTGTTTAGTATGTGTATCGAAGTATTGTTTTTTACCATGAAGCGACGTCATTTAACCCTGTAACTCTCTCTGGTAGCTATATATACCATAAGCTATTACGGATTAATTTGTCATCAGAGTTGCGGTGAAAACAATTTTTATAGGCAAAGTCGATACACTGAATGCTTGCTGGTAGGTGTGAATACCGAAAACCTGTATGCGGCGTGACAACCATGTGCTTTTCACAAAACTGGTATGATAAGCTACCAGTGCGCCGTTCTGCAAAATCTATGTTAGTACATTATTTGACGATTTTTGCTGTAAATTTTAAAGAACCGTTTTGATTGACATAAAATTTGCCATACGCGTAGCCAACATGTCAAAGAAAAAAAGTGATATTGTGCCCATGTGTGCTTTTGCCCTGGGGGTGAGATTCACCCCTTCTCGGGGGTGAAAAACATACGTTCAAAATTCGATAAAATGCCTAATTCTAAGCAACTTTTATTTTATACAGTTTTTTAAAGTTAATACTTTTCGAGTTATTTGCTGGTGAATATGTTCATTTTTCAACAAAACAAACACGTTTTTAGACAAGTTTTCGCAAATAATTCAAAGAGTAAGTATTTTATCGAAAAAACCGTTGTTAGCAAAAGTATAGCTTGTAAAAAAGTGAAAAAAATGGTGTACACATGAAGTCTCTAGACCTAGTAGAAGCAGAGTTATAGCTAAAGAAAAATAGGTTCATATTCGCCAAACTTCAAATAAATATATTTCAACGTGAAATAACTAACCAAAAAATGAAACACTTTTTGGAAAAAATTCATATTAACTTTTTTAAAGAGTGTAAAAAGCTTTATGCCCATTTTTATAAAAAAAAATATTCTGGCATCAAATGTGAGCAAGTTGCGCTCAAAATACAGTTGGTCCGTTTTGATTTGGCATAAAAAAAATCGGGAAAATCACGCCCTAATTAACAACTTAAATAGAATTAATCGTTACCGCTTCACATGTTGCTTTATTTATGTTGTGTCTATAGGATCTGTAAGTTTAATCGATTCAACGTGCTGATTTTTGAAAAAAAATGGTTTTAAAAAAATTTTTTTAGAAATTGTAATTTTGAAAAAATAACTTAAAAATAACTCTTTTTCAAAATAACTTAAAAATTATTAGTAATATCAAAAATCTCAATAAGTAATAAAATGTATGTTTAACTTTTCTGAATATTTTGGACTTTTTGTTTTCCTGTTAGACAAAAATCGGTTATGCAATGGCTGTTCAAAGTTTGCATACACTTGAGATTAGTGACTCGATCAAGCCATTTTAATTACAGCCTATTCAAGAATAAGCACTTTGAACCGCTGAGACTTACAGATCGTATAAAGAATAAATAAGTAAAGTAACTTGTGAAGCAATAACGATTAATTTTATTTGATATGCAAATTAGGGGGTGCTTTTCCCGATTCTTTTTACCAAAAAATAAAAGGTACCAAAGATATTTTGAGCATAGCTCACTTACTTTTAAGGTTAGAAGTTTTTTTTTAAAAACAAGAATAAACCTTTTTTTAATCACTTTATCAAAGTTGAAATGAGTGTTCCCCGAAAAGTGTTCCGTTTTTTGGTTATTTCTCGATGAAATATTCGATTTGGAATTTGAAGAATAAGAACCTAATTTTCATTAGCTACAAGTTTGCTTGTACTGGGTCTACAGACTTAATATATGCACCATTTTTTGTTTTTATTTTTTTATAAGCTATAATTTTATTAAGAATATTTTTTTCGACAAAGTACTTACTTTTTGAGTTATTTGCGAAAAACCGTCTAAAAACGTGGTTATTTTGTTTAAAAATGAACAAATTCACTCGCAAATAACTCGAAATGTATTGATTTGGTGAAAAAATTCTATAGAACAAAAGTTGCTTAGAATTAGTCAATTTATCGAATTTCGAACTTACTTTAAACATATACATTTTCACCCCCGAGAAGGGGTGAAACTCACCCCCAGAGCAAAAGTACACATCAGCACAATATCACTTTTTTCTTTGACTGATTAGCTATTATGTGTATTAGGGTGGGTCGAAAAACAATAATGTTTCATTTTTTAATCGCTATACCGCGGAAAGCTTGCCTTTGGGGTATATAAGTAAAATGCAAAATAAAATAGAGTTATATATTGAACCCCCAGCTAGCGCATCACACTTAAAATTTAGTTTTTTTCAGAAATCAAGACATTTTTCAATAATTTTTACAATTTTTAGCCAATAATATTTGAACGTGCTATAGTGAAAACTGCTTAGTTAATAGTTTAAAAAATAGGAAATAAATTTGAAACAGACAATATCTTTTAATTTGCGGTAGCGCAAAATACTCAAAAATTGTTAAAATTGACATATTAGCACTTTAAAAGAAGGTGTGGTCTAGTATGTTGTGTTAGGTGTTATTAGCACAATCCATTTTTTGTTCTTTTACTTTACACTCCATTTAATTGGAATATAATTATTATAGTGTGTTTAAAGTTGTAAAGGATATAAATAAAACAACTTATAATTTTAATAACATATTTAATTGAAACAAAAAAGAAACCAAATTATAGCCAAACAATGTCAACCAATTAAATGAAATTTTGACTTTAGAAATAGTCTTTTACTCACTATTTCTGAGTGGGTACGTTGAAGCTGCGCTTGCTGTCAAACTTTGGCATTGAAGCTCTGGATGCTATGGCAGATCTTATGAAACCATCTCATTACTTAGCACCGACGACTTTTTAGATGCGTCAGTCACTAACTTGACGCAGCGTTTCAGCTTGAGTATGACATGGACATTTTCCAAAGTTCCAATCCTGGGGTGTTTCACCAGCAGTGATTTTAGCCCAAACTTCATTATCAGGGACTCTCCGTAACAGTGATGGTGGTGTAATTTCACTGGTGATCTAATCAAATAATTCAGTAGAGTCAGTCGCATGAAAGGTGATTTTTGGAGGTGGAAAAACCCTAATTGTTTCTGTTTCTGTAGCTAACATCCTTGCTTTGATTATTCTTCGGAATCCTAATTGTCTTATGTGTTTCCTTTCATCCACTATTATCCTCAGTAGCAAATTTTCTGGGTGGGAAAAATGTATTTCTTTCGATTACAGGATCAACTACTTTAATAAAATTCTCTGGTAGAAATCTGGCTGATTTGATAGCCTCAAAAACGTATTCAGATCCATTTGATATGTATTTGCTGTACTTTATTTTGAACCATACAGGCATGTATGATTTAAAAATAAAGGATACTAACAATTTATGTTCAACCGAAGACGTTTCCACACTTACGTATAGTCTCAAAACTCTGTTAGCTGTAGTCAACCATCGAGAGTGGGAAAGTGGACCCGGTTCTCGAACAGATAAGTCCACAGAGCAGTTGCCTGACTTTATCGCAAAACTTTTGTCTAGAAGATACTATTCATCTTTACTCAAAAGATTGCGATTAACTAGTCCTCCTAGTGGTTAGGAACGAGATGGTTTCATAAGATCTGCCGTAGCATCCAGAGTTTCGATGCCAAAGTTTGACAGCAAGTGCAGATTCAACGTACCCACTCAGAAATAATGAGTATAAGTCTCTTCCTAAAGTCGAAATTTCATTTAATTTGTGGACATTGTTTGGCTACAATTTGGTTCCTTTTTTGTTTCAATTAAACATGTTATTATTAAGTTGTTTTATTTATATCCTTTATAACTTTAAACACACTATAATTATTATATTTTATTTAAATGGGATGTAAAATAAAAGAACAAAAAATGGATTGTGCTATTAACACCCAACACAACATAGTAGACCACACCTTCTTTTAAGGTGCTAATATGTGAATTTTAACAATTTTTTAGTATTTTGCGCTACCGCAAATTAAAAGATACTGTCTGCTTCAAATTTATTTTCTATTTTTTAAACTATCAACTAAACAGTTTTCACTATAGCACGTTTAAATATTATTGGCTAAAGATTGTAAAAATAATTGAAAAATGTCTTGATTTCTGAAAAAAACTAAATTTTAAGTATGATGCGCTAGTTGGGGGTTCAATATTTAACTTTATTTTACTTTGCATTTTACTTATATACCCCAAAGGCAAATTTTCCGCGGTATAGCGATTACAAAATGAAACATTATTGTTTTTCGACCCACCCTAATGTGTATGCCCAAATTCATGTCAATCCAAGCGGTTCTTTAAAATTTAGAGGTTTTGAAATATTTTACCGTTAAAGAACGTACTAGTAAAAAATCGTTCAATTTTATTTTTTTTTTGCACAAGTGTCATTTGGAATAAACTACTTGGACAAAAATTGAAGTTAAGTATCAAGTGTACTTTTTTCATTATTTTTAACTAGCAGATAATTCTTTAAAAGCACTGGCATAGTTATTGCAAGAATAAATAAGTTTTATGAGAATTCTAACCCCAAAATTCATTGATTTTATTTATACCGACATACCAACAATTTTTATTTTTTCGTTTTGAAACTTATGCCATTTATTAAACAATATTGTGGCAACAAATTTTTATAAAACTCTTGTTGTTTGACATTAGCGATAGGAAAATATTTTTAATCATTTTGAGGATTGTACCAAATAAGAGGTTATTTTTTCACATAATAAACCAAAAAATCTCGAGATCGTAGTTTACGCACAATACTAAAATTTTTACGGATACATTAAAGCAAAGTTTAGTATTTATTTGCTAGACTAGGTTCTACAAGACTTTAAATTATTTATTTGACCTATTTGTCATTACAATTTTTCCAGTACATTATTTAGGTTTGGTTAGATTTTTCCAGTATATTACTCCTATGTTTATAGTAGACCATCTAAGTGATGCAGAATATTGTCTTTCTGAGTTTGATGGTGATGAGGATGCGGACGACAATAATTTCCCTCAGACAAGCTCAATTTCCAGAACTCCGTCACAATCCTCGACTACTAGTATCGACAGCCAGCCGACATTTTCCAGTACTTCAGTACAGCTCTTGAAAAAAGGGTGCGCCAATGTAATCTTACAAGAAAGACAATTAATTCTAGCGGAAACGAAAATTTTGATGTATCGGATCAAGATCCTGACTTTGATCCAGATGACGGATTTGGTTTCAAGCACAACAAGCTGGCTAGGTTATTTCCTAAAAACATTTTTTCTGATGAAGACGACGAGGATGAACAACTGTTAACATTACCTCAAGCAACAAATTCTCTAACTCCATCCGATAAAGATGATAATGCGGAACAAGCTCGTGTTTCTTCAAATTAATCTTTTGTGTGGTCCAAGAAAAACGTCCCCAATCTACTTTTCGAATCATTTGATTTTACCGAGTCTTTAAGCGTCAATGTTGACACTAATTCGAGTAAGCCAATCGACTTTTTCTTTAGTAAGAGTATCTGCCAAACAATCTGCAAAGAATCGAACCTCTACGCTACCCACAAGAATTCACAACTTTTTATGGATATGGAAGAACTCACCGCATTCTTGGGAATACTTATAGTCATGGGGTTGCACAGTCTTCCAAAAATAAGGTCATATTGGTCCAGCAATTAAAACTTCCATGTTGAACGTGTGATTAAAGTATTTATATTAAACAGTTTCTGAAAGTCTTGAGATTTTTGCATCTCAACAATAATGAAACTATGCTCCAACCGAAAACTAAAGAGTTTGATAGACTCTACAAACTTAAACCACTCATAAACCATCTTTCTGAGACCTTTTAACATGCTTTTACGCCATATAGACACCTATCTATTGATGAAAGCATGTGTGCTTTCAAAGGGCGTACATCATTAAAACAGTACATGCCAATGAAACCAGTAAAAAGAGGATTTAAAATTTTGGCCTTGGCATGTGCTAAAACGGGATAAATTCTAAGTTTTCAAATATATCAAGAAAAAGCCACTGAATCAACGTCCGATATGTTATAGGATATATATTAGGAGATAATATATTATATAGAATTATATATATATATATATATATATATATATATATATATATACATATATATACAGGGTGTCCCAGACTAATTTAGCCACGCTATATCTCTTAAACGAATAGAGATTTTCGAATGGGACAAAAAGTGGTATATTACACTTATAATACACTTTAATATGGCGTACAAAAAAATCATCCCCTAAATATACATCCCTTAGCTACAACCCCTGACTTAAATTTTTTTAATAGCACCCTGTATATTTTTTTATAGTTTTGGATGTCGTCTTTTATCGTCTATTCAACA
Source organism: Diabrotica virgifera virgifera (assembly GCF_917563875.1). Lineage (NCBI taxonomy): Eukaryota > Metazoa > Arthropoda > Insecta > Coleoptera > Chrysomelidae > Diabrotica > Diabrotica virgifera. The sequence continues at coordinate 210,301,760 of NC_065448.1, read as the reverse complement.
CATTTTTTGAAAATAAAATCGGTTCGTAAATAACCAAGAAACTATCAGGCTATATTTCTTAAACGAATAGAGATTTTCGAATGGGACAAAAACTGATCTATTCCATTTGTAATACACTTTCATATGGCGTAGAAAAAATTCATCCCCTAAATATTCATCCCTAACTTACAGGGTGCTATTTAAAAAAAATAAAGTTAGGGGTTGTAACTAAGGATGAATATTTAGGGGATAATTTTTTTTCTGCGCCATATTAAAGTTTATTACAAATGTAATAGATCAGTTTTTGTCCCATTCGAAAATCTCTATTCGTTTAAGAAATATAGCCTGGATAAATTAGTCTGGGACACATAATTAACAAAACTAAACTGATATTTTCTTGGTTATTTACGAACCCATTTTATTTTCAGAAAATGTGTTGAATAGACGATAGAAGACCACATCCAAAACTATAAAAAAATATACAGGGTGCTATTAAAAAAATTAAAGTTAGGGATGAATATTTATAAGTAGGGAAGAGTAACTAAGGGATGAATATTTAGGGGATGATTTTTTTGTGCGCCATATTAAGTGTATAACAAGTAGAATAGACCACTTTTCGTCTCATTCGAAAATCTCTATTCGTTTAAGAGATATAGCGTGGCTAAATTAGTTTGGGACACCCTGTATATATATAATTATAAATATTATATTATATATGATATATAATTATATATATATAGTTATATATATAACAAAGGAGCACTCGTAAGTGTAGGGTTTTATCGGTCAAGTGGGTGAAAAAAGAGACAAAGAATTCAGCTACTTCATCTATTTATTGAAGACGTTTCGTCTACTGCTCAGTAGACATCATCAGTTCATCTACAAAAAGAGTGTTATAAGAAACAACATCCAAAAGAGAGGTAAAAAAGCACTAGCGTTACCTTAAAAAGACATGTAGCAAAAGATAAGATGTACATAGTAAAAAAAACCTTATCCATGAACCAATGTAATGTATAAGTATGTAACATTTAAGTGTATAGTTAATATTTAAAAACTTTAGTACAGCCAAAGACAAGACCATGTGGTAACAGTCACATATAAAAAACAAGTGGAAAAAAGCTGGCTTGCTTTTTTCAAAGTCAAGAATGAACCAAGAAAAAACCAGATTCACACTTCCAAAAATTTAGTAGTGTTTAAGCATACTTCATTTTAACCTTAGGCAACATCATTAAATGAATATAGTGCTAATATGCAACTTCGAAAATTTAAAGTTGAATAGTTACCAGCAGGTCATCCTAGCCCAACGGACACACAAAAGAAAATGGAGTTTGAATTATCAGGTGTAAACTGACATCTCGCCAAGAGGCAGGCAACCTTTAAAAAATTTTATAACAAAGAGTGACTGACAACTGCAGCGCAGCGCGGTAAAATTTAAATTGATGTATTTAAAACAGTTATAAAAGTGTTTAAAAAGTGAAAGTAATATCAAGAAGTAATCAAGGGATGTACCTTATACCTCGTAGACAAGAATCACAGTTTATTTTAAACAAGTGAGGGCACTTCACACAATTATATGGAAAAGTGCCTACGTTAGTACTGGTCATCCAGTTACTAACGAATATATAAGATAGTACAATAGTATAACTCCCATATATCGCAGCTCACAATGCAAGAAAAAATATGCAATAATTTAAGAAAATTTATAAATCAGTTTAGCAAATTGTAATTTATAATTAATATCAATAATGCAAAATTTTATCCTATGGAAAATTTTAAATTGTTCAATCTATTAAGTAACTGTTATTATCAAAAAAAAAAAAAAAAAAAATGGGAAAAGCTTGAAAAAACCACCAAAAACTTTTTTACAATAAAATAATTTAAGTGTAATAACATCTACTGATTCCGCAAGATCAATATTAAAAGAAGTGGGAAAAGCCTGAAAACCACAAAAACTTTTTTACAATATAATAATTTGAGTGTAATAAACCAACTAATTCTGCAAAATCAATGCATGGTATATTTGACTCAAGTTACTGATGTCAGTTCTCTTGTTAAGTACATTAGAGGTTTTTAATATGAAACACATCTCTAAGAACTGTCTTTTCGACAGGTTGCGTTCATTGCAAAGGATCTTGGCTTCATCAAAGTCCACCTTATGTTTTGTATCTATTGCATGTTGGGCTAAGGCACAAGTTGGTTTTTTCAAATTGATATCACTACGGTGTGAAATTAAACGTGATTTTAAAGCTCGCTTTGTCTGCCCTACATAACATGCGTCACATTCAGCACAAGGTATGTGGTAGACCACATTAACCTGTTCCAAAGGGGACAAGGGTGTTTTAGTCTTAGAGAACAAATTTCTGACTGATCTTGCGTTCTTAATTGCAATCTTAACTGGAATATTATTATTTTTATATAGTTTAATAAGTTTATCAGTAACCTGAGGAAAATAAGGAAGTGAAGAAAACTGGGAAACAGGAGTCCCAAGATTAGTAGTAGGCAGAATTGTGATGTTAACAGTATTATTTGATATTGATCTAAGTTGGTCTCCATTGGGTATGTCGTTCAGAGAAGAACCGTAACTTTGGGAAAAAAGAAATTTATTGATAAGGGATGAAGGGTAGGAATTATCTACCAATATACTTCTGAGTAACAGAAGGGATTCCCTTCGATTAACCGGATGTGTCAACCTATGTAGCCTGCAGCTTAAAGCTTTAATAAGATTTATTTTATATTTAAAAGGATGACAAGAATGGTAGTTGAGAAACCTATTAGAGGCCATTGGTTTCCTATACCAACTTGTACAGAGTGTGTTATCTCCACTTCTAGTGACACGCATGTCCAAGAAGGGGATACTCTGGTTGTTGGGGTCCTCGAGTTCACATGTGAACTGCAAGTGAGGATCAAACCCATTGAAGATGGACAAGGTGGCCTGAGTCTTGTCTGGTGGTAAGGCTAGTAATAGGTCGTCCACATAACGTTTAACAAAAGGAACTTGAAAATCTAAATAACCCAGCCGGTCAGAAACTAAATCATCCAAAACATAATTCACTAGGATGGGTGAAATCGAGGAACCCATTGGTGTCCCAAAAATTTGTAAATAAAATTTGTCGTTGAAGACCAAAAAATTAGTGTCAAACACTAATTGGAGCAATTCTGCAAACACTTCCCAGGAAACTGGAGAATTAGGTTGGATAATATTCCAATAATTTCTTAGTGAAGTAAGGACACTAGCCAAGGGAAGGTTAGTAAAAAGTGAAACTACATCAAAACTCACCAAAATATAACCATGTGGTAGCTTCAAGTCATTAATAAATTCACTAAATTGAAAAGAGTCAACAATGTTGTAATCATTATTGTAATTATAAGATTTTGACAAGATATCAGTCAAAAATTTAGCAATATGTATATTAGGTGAATTAATTGAGGAAACAATAGGCCTCATGCTCAATGTGGGCTTGTGAATTTTGGGCAGACAATAAAATCTTGGAGCATAACCATCATAATTATGTAATGACTTAGCTAAAGTTTGATCTATGATCTTAATATTTTTTAAGTGAGTAATGAATTTATTAATTTTGTTAGAAAATTTTGAACAGGGGTTTGAAGTAAGAGGTTGGTAGTACCTAACGTCATCTAACAATGATTGACTGAGGCTGATGTATTGATCTTTATCCATAAGAACAGTGGCATTGCCTTTGTCACTGGTGAGAACGAGAAGATTAGGGTGGGTTTTTAAAAACGATACCGTTTCCCTATAAATCTTATCAATTTCAGAAATGGATTGCCTAGGGCAGTTGGTATAATTCAACAGAATGTTGTTAGAAGATGACCTTAGGGAAAGAAGATCAGCATTGTCTGCATGAGACAATATATTTTCCACATCTGCAAGGGTCCTACTGATTGAATAATCTTTGAAGGTAGGTTCCAGACCAAATTTAGGGCCCAAAGATAATAGCTTTAGAATATTTTGAGGAACATCCACATTAGAAAGATTCTTTATCCAATTAGGATTAAATGGAATTTTGTGGAAGTCTGGTGTACCCAATTTATCAAGCTTACTCTGAAGATGTAAAATAGTTTTATTATAAACGAAATTAAATTTCTTGTGTAAAGAGGTCTCAAACCTATCTAACAAAGATGCAGGTAAAGTGTGATCTAAGAAATCAGTGACATTATTTATTTGACCAAAAATGAATTTAATATCTGAATGAACCTTCGATATATGGAAATTAAGTAATCGTGCCCTCACCTGTCTATTAAGAGCCTGGCTCCTGCGTTGGAGTGTGTGATCGTGGGTTCCTGTGGTAGTAGTAAGTATGTTCGAAGTGGTGTCTGTGATAAATCTAGGAATTTTCTTGGTTCTCCTGCACTCTAGAAGGAAAGTAAAATTAACTGGTCCCAATTATTTTATTGTAAAAAAGTTTTTGGTGGTTTTTTCAAGCTTTTCCCATTTTTTTTTTTTTTTTTTTTGATAATAACAGTTACTTAATAGATTGAACAATTTAAAATTTTCCATAGGATAAAATTTTGCATTATTGATATTAATTATAAATTACAATTTGCTAAACTGATTTATAAATTTTCTTAAATTATTGCATATTTTTTCTTGCATTGTGAGCTGCGATATATGGGAGTTATACTATTGTACTATCTTATATATTCGTTAGTAACTGGATGACCAGTACTAACGTAGGCACTTTTCCATATAATTGTGTGAAGTGCCCTCACTTGTTTAAAATAAACTGTGATTCTTGTCTACGAGGTATAAGGTACATCCCTTGATTACTTCTTGATATTACTTTCACTTTTTAAACACTTTTATAACTGTTTTAAATACATCAATTTAAATTTTACCGCGCTGCGCTGCAGTTGTCAGTCACTCTTTGTTATAAAATTTTTTAAAGGTTGCCTGCCTCTTGGCGAGATGTCAGTTTACACCTGATAATTCAAACTCCATTTTCTTTTGTGTGTCCGTTGGGCTAGGATGACCTGCTGGTAACTATTCAACTTTAAATTTTCGAAGTTGCATATTAGCACTATATTCATTTAATGATGTTGCCTAAGGTTAAAATGAAGTATGCTTAAACACTACTAAATTTTTGGAAGTGTGAATCTGGTTTTTTCTTGGTTCATTCTTGACTTTGAAAAAAGCAAGCCAGCTTTTTTCCACTTGTTTTTTATATGTGACTGTTACCACATGGTCTTGTCTTTGGCTGTACTAAAGTTTTTAAATATTAACTATACACTTAAATGTTACATACTTATACATTACATTGGTTCATGGATAAGGTTTTTTTTACTATGTACATCTTATCTTTTGCTACATGTCTTTTTAAGGTAACGCTAGTGCTTTTTTACCTCTCTTTTGGATGTTGTTTCTTATAACACTCTTTTTGTAGATGAACTGATGATGTCTACTGAGCAGTAGACGAAACGTCTTCAATAAATAGATGAAGTAGCTGAATTCTTTGTCTCTTTTTTCACCCACTTGACCGATAAAACCCTACACTTACGAGTGCTCCTTTGTTATATTGGAATTGACGGTCGTACTCCTTTATGTTATATATATATATATATATATATATATATATATATATATATATATATATATATATATATATATATATTAATTAGGAGAACGTGTTGTTTTAGAACTTACGTCGAAATATCAATATCGTGGTTATTGCGTATACTTTGATAATTTTTTCACCACGATACCACTGATGAAGGACTACTGGAAAAGAAAACTTTTGCTTGTGGCACTGTAAGGCAAACAAGAAAATATTTTCCAAAACAAATATGTGTTGATAAAGAGCTTTCCCAAAATCAGTCAGATTCAGTTAGTTCTGGGGAAATATCTGTTTATAAGTAGAAAGATAGAGGCGTAAAATGTGTTAGTGTTGTCAGCAATTTACATAATTTTCAAGACAAAACTCAGGTTTTGAGAACAAACAAAACCGGAAATAGAGATAATGTACCATGTCCTCAGGCAATAGCCGATTATAACAAATACATGGATGGAGTAGATCAATACAATTCTATCAATATCATGTTAACTACTCCATCGCATGGAAATCAAGACGTGCGTTGGTGGGTAATAGCTATTTGTATAAGAAGGGAGGAAAGTGCTACTTTTCCTCCCGAGAATGAAGTTTACTGCCCGACGCGTAGCGGAGGGCAGTAATCATTCAAGGGAGGAAAAGGCAATTTACTCCCATGTTATACATATGATTTTTCCACCTTCCTCAAATAACAAGTCATTTTTTCGTTTTTACTTAATTTATTTATGTAACTAACCAACAAAATTTATTAAAACTAAAACTAACAAGTAGGTAGAATATAACTGTCAGCTGTCAAATATAAGTCAAATTATTAATGAAAACATTGTTAAATCAAAATAACAATTTACTGTTTTTTACCATTCTGCAAAATACAGAGTGTTTTATAAATAAACGTTAAAATGTATAGATACTTACGTAAAAATGTAAGATATTATACAGGGCTTCAATAAGTTATATTTCATGAATGAAACACCATGACGTCACTTTTACTTCTCCTCCCTAGGAAGTAAAAATATTTTCCTCCCTAGGGAGGAAAAGTACAACTTTGCTCCCTTATATTTTATAAAAGGAAACTCTGAAAAAAAAAATATCTCAAGTGCTAAGCCTATGCCTGCATTACAGTTCCGCAGTGAACTAGCTGATAATTTGATTAGCACTTTTACTTTCAGAAAAAAGTCTGGACCACTATCAAACTCAACTTTGAATGCTAGTTCACATTTACCCACCAAAGGAACTTATAGGCGCTGTGCCATTTGTGCTTCATCTAAAAGCATCTAAAAGCAATTTGATTTGTCAAGTTTGTAACGTTGCTCTATGTAAAGACTGTTTTGCACCCTACCATAGTAAATAGAAAGTTATTAGATAATAAATTTAAAATATTACTGTATTTAGTTCCTTTACAATTTCAAAATAAAGTATTTTTTTTATAAATTTTTGGAATTTTTTTACTGGTCGTTATATATACCATTGCCCACTAAGTATTAGTTTTTTGTAAAAATGCACACTGGTAGCTATATCTACCACCCTTTCTAGCCCTTCTGGCACAGAAAAAATTTGTTTTTTCATTTGCATGGAAAAAACAACATTTTTGTCTTATTAACGATTCATAATGAACTACTTTTACTATTCAAAAGTATAGTTTTACAAAAACAATAGTTCTGCCCGTTAATGGGTTAACTTTGAATGAAATGAATAGGGCTGTACGCCTTCTTCAATGTGACAAGTGGGAAACTAATATGTCTGAGCGCATGGAAGTCTCCTAAAGTGTTATAAGTCAATTGTGATGGCATTTTCGTGACACTGGAAGTCCAACCGACCGCCATCCAGGTCGTGATAGTGCAGCTTAATATCGATTTTTAGTATTAACCGCTAGAAGATAACCAAGAGTTACAGCACCTGAATTAATTACCGAATTGCAGCAGACACACCAAGTAACTATAAGCCATGATCCAAGAAGCCAATCTCTACAGTCGAAGGCCATTGAGATGTCCACCTATCTCCAGAGGCAAACGCGCTGCAAGGTTAAAGTGGTGTCGGGAATATCAAAACTGTAATAGTCCAGGGCGCATCTCTTTTGAGATGGACGTTGAGAGGTGACTCAAATTTTTTTACAGAAATTGCTTGAAAATAGCTCAAATAATAATATTTGAGTTATCTTCTCACTCAAAATGGTCCGGAACATTGTTTAAATAATCAAAATGTGAAAATATGAAGGAAAAATTCGATTTTTTTATTGGATTTTTGATTATAACTTTAAAACTATTCATTTCTGAGAAAAGTTGTACTGACATAAAAGTTACGTAATTAAATTTCCTACAATATAAAATTAGTTAAAAAATTTAAAAAATAGTCACCCTTGTTGCAAAATAGCAATAATTGCCAAAAAAACATACAAAAACAAGTATTGGCATTTTACGTTTTTCAACCATTTATGCTACACCTAGGACCTTCATATATTCCCCAGAAAAAATTTTTGATATAGTAAAACAACACTGTAAATTTCATTAAGATCGGTTTAACAGATTTTGCAAAATAAATTTTGCAATCCAGCTTTCGCAAAAAAATTTATTTTTTTTAAATGTTGCAGGACTGAAAATAAAGCAGATAGCAAGTTGAAATTTTTTTGCTTATAGAAGTGTACTGTAACTTTTATTTTTAATTTACAAAATTAAAATCGATTTATTACCACGGAGTCAAAAATTTTTTTAAATAAACATTAATTTTTGGTGCTAAGCGCAGGACAGCGGTGTTCGATTCACACACGTTGATTTCCACCAAAATTTCTTCCAATCTTTATCTAATATATTATTTTCTTACTCTACATTTTGTTGTATTTTAATATTTTAATCCCACAGAAATCAAACTAATTTTATTATTGTTTGTGAAAAATTGTTTAAACAATTGCATATGTTTAAAAATAATAAACTTTTATTCTCTAAGTTAAAATATATATGAACAAGGAAAGTTTATGTGAAAAAAAGTGTTATTTCAAAGGATAGGGTATGTGCTTTTATTTTGCAATAAACAAATTTATTTATTTATATCATTATCAAAGTTCATTGGAGTCCCCAGTCAGAGCAAACTATCCGCTGTCTTGCGCGTAGCACCAATAAATTAATGTTTATTAAAAAAATTCCTGACGCCGTGGTAGTTAATCGATTTTAATTTTGCAAATTGCAACTGAAAGATACAGTACACTTCTATAAGAAAAAAGTATTTCAACTTGCTATGTACTTTATTTTCAGTCCTGTAACATTTTGAAAATATGAATTTTTTTTGCGATAGCTGGATTGCAAAATTTATTTTGCCAAATCTATTGAGCCGACATTAATGAAATTTACAGTGTTGTTTTACAGTATCGCAATGTTTGTCTGGGTAAAACAAGAAGGTCCTAAGTGTAGCATAAATGGTTGAAAAACGTAAATTGCGAATACTTGTTATTGTATGGTTTTTTCGCAATTATTGCTATTTTTCAACAAGAGTGACTATTTTTTAAATCTTTTTCCAATTCTATATTGTAGGAAATTTAATTACACAACTTTTATGTCGGTACAACTTTTCTCGAAAATGAACACTTTTAAAGTTATAATCAAAAAACGAAGAAAAAAATCGAATTTTTCCTTCATATTTTGACATTTTGAGTGGGAGGATACTTCAAATATTATTATTTGAGTCATTTTCAAGCAATTTCTGCAAAAAAAATTTGAGTTCTCTCTCAACGTCCAAATGTACTAATATTTTTACAGATGCGCCCTGGTCTATAAAATGCAAGTGATATTGGGCTATAATTTAATAACTTACCTCCTGATTGCATAGTTATGTAATACCAATCCAACCTATGATTGTGTTTCATATTTTTATTCATTAGATATATTATTTCCTTATCTTGAGAATTGTATATCTGTTCTTCCCTCTTTATTATTTGACGTAGAAGATCAATAGTATTCTCTTTCCACAAATAAAAGATTCTTATAATTGCAATAGGGAAACGGCAGCAGATTGCAATTAACTGACAAATAGTTGTTGTATCAAAATCATACATCAAATTTTGGTAGATACTTATGAAAGAGATTATCACTAACTGGATAATAGATATGGCGAATAATAACCATGAATAAATGTAATACCATTTGTTCACAGTGCGATAGTCATTGCGATTAAAAACCATTGGCCATAGGCCACAAAATACAGTACATTGGATAACCACTTCCAGGTGAGCTATTTGTGGAACCTAAAACAAAATTCGCTTGATATAAAATTAAGGGGAACCAATTGAGTTTTTACTTACGGAAAAAATCAAACAAGATAAAGCATTTTGTAATTTCATTAAGAAATATTCAATAAACAATGTATCAAAATGTTCTACTCCAGAAGTAGGTGCTTCATTTTATATTAAACAAATGAACTGCGAAATTAGTTGTTTTTTTGAATATCTACGAAAATATTATTCTTAGAAAAAAACTGACGCGCACAGTTGAGTTATTAACAGAGAACGGCAGTTCTCGCCAGTGACGCACAATACCCCTACATGCGACATTATCACAATACACGAAATTTTCGATTTTCTAAATCTGACTGAATTGAAAATTGGGCTAAATCCCATCTTAAAGTTTAGGAAAAGATTCGTTTATCCATATGTTAACTCTCTATTTTGGTCCAAGGGTGTGGATTTTACGGCCCTTCCCATTTAGGGTCTGTTTTTCGTTCTCGTCCCCAAAACTCCCAAAAATGTCAAAAATTTAAGTGCGACCTATGCGGCTTCTGATAGTACTGATCATTAACTTTCCAATGCATGTCTAATTTTGAAAATCGGTTTAACCGTTCAAAAGTTACCAAGCTCAGAAATATGACTCAATTTTTATTTAAAAAGGGGAAAATGTTTGTGGATATGTACCTATAGTCCGTCCGCTATAACTTTTCCCATGCAGTACAATTCATTTTCAATCAAATTAAGTCAACACAGAAAGTGAAACGTACGCCGATGTGTGTAGTATATAGTATACAGTATACAAAATGTAAATACACGTCGACGTTCGTTTCAAATTATGTTTTGACTTAATTTGATTGAAAATGAATCATACCGCATGGGAAAAGTTATATCGGACGGACTATATGTATGTATGTATGTATGTATGTATGTATGTATGTATGTATGTATGTATGTATGTATGTATGTATGTATGTATGTATGTATGTATGTATGTATGTATGGGTGTGGAAAAGTTACACCGATCTGAATTTTTTTTCTGTCTTTCAAGAGGGGGTCAGGGCCGATTCAGAACCGGTATAATTTGTGACTTTTGACCACCCATAAGCCAGCTATAGGGCTACGTAGATACAAAATGTCATATGTTTTGAACGTATATATCTTAGGTTCAAGGATATACAGGAAAACCCCGCAAATACACCAAATCAATAGCGTTGAGTTAAGCAAATGATGCTTAAGCGGTCAAGATCATACCTACACATGGCTTAGTATAGCCAAAAAACTGAAAAATTAAACTTTGAAAAGTTTGGTTTTTCGGCAATTACTCAAAATTTCAACCTACAAATTGCGCTAGTAACTGAGGGTTTGTAGGAGGACTCTAGACACGTCTAACGGTGTATACCTCACATCTGGGAAAATTCGAATTTTTAAGTTATAGGCTTCATAAATATGATCAAATCAATTTCTTATGGAATAAACGGGTTTTCAAGCTCAATAATTCTTGTAATACCTTTAGTTCTCATACTTGACCTTGGATGCATCATATACTACTTGTCAATACGTTTCAAACTCATGTTTACTGATCAAAATAGGTTAAGCCATTCAAAATCTATCGAGCTCCAAAAGTATAATCCATTTAACCATTATCGCCATAATGGTTTATGTAGTTGTTGTGGTTAAAACGCTAAGTTTGATAGGAAAATAAAGAGTTCATTTGCCGGCCATAATTATTAGGATGGCTGGGATATGAACTCGGATTATTTTATCACAAGTTTGGTGTCGTAGCTACTAGATCATTTAGGAGAGAATGCGACAAAGGAGAGACCGTTTATAACGATTAACGTTTAATCGAAAAAAGTTACATTCAACTTCATACATTTAATTTATAAAACACTTTGAAAAACTCCTGATACAAGACTAAAAAAACGAGTGGCGCTTACAATATTCCATCTACAAAAGAGCTAATATGAATATTACGTGGCGCGAAAATATATTTTCATTTTGATGGAAAATAAAATTCTAGTTTTATTTTGAAAGATTTTTTCCATAATATTTGCTAAATTTGGAGTAAAACGCGCCACAAAAGAGCGTCAAAATGCAAACTGTATCAAAGTTACTCTTTTTTGGCGCGATTTATTTCAAATTTAGCAAATATTATGGAAAAAATTTTCAACATAAAAATAGAATTTTATATTCCATCAAAATAAAAATACATTTTCTCGCCACGTAATATTCATATCAGCTCTTTTGTAGCTGGAATATTGTATGCGCCACTCATTTTTACGGTGTTTAGCAGTTTTTTAGACCTGTTTTAATATAATTCTTTAACTAATTGATCAAACTAAAATTTTGCAAATTGGAAATGAAAGAAGAATAATAAAGTTATCTTATAGTTGTTATAAAGAGAAATAAAATATATGGGCATAAGTTCGGTATGGCCGAAATATGAGACAGATGAATTTTTTTTAAAAATGATTTAAAAATTAACTATTTTTATTGGGAAATAAGCCACAATTTTACCAAAAAATGATAATATCATTATATGTGTCATGACTTACAAACACATTTCTAAGAACTAGTGTTTGGATCTTTAATTCTATTCAAAAAATTTTCCCAACCCAAAATGGTGGATGTGTGAATTATTCGTAAGGGGATTTCTCCACATTCTCTATTTCATTTGATTGATTTCGTACGAGTGGTCGTTGAACCAATAACTTCTACATCTTTTGTTTTAAACATATATTTTACTTTAAGTAATTAGGGAATTAAAACTTGAGACTGTCATTTTCAGATTTGGCGTAAATCTACGTTTCTGCTATGTCTAGGTCTCGAATGTTGTTTTTGAGTGGAATGTGTCTAAAGATATTCAACCTCTCATCTTTACTGATTAGCCCAGAGAGGTTGAAGAGGGCGAAACACATTTCTAAGAACTAGTGTTTGGATCTTTAATTCTATTCAAAAAATTTTCCCAACCCAAAATGGTGGATGTGTGAATTATTTTTCGTAAGGGGATTTCTCCACATTCTCTATTTCATTTGATTGATTTCGTACGAGTGGTCGTTGAACCAATAACTTCTACATCTATATATATATATATATATATATATATATATATATATATATATATATATATATATATATATATATATATATATATATATATATATATATATATATATATATATATATATATATATATAAAATACTAAAATATAAAATATGTACTAACTCGACATGTTATTGACTTACTAATCGTGTTATTTTCTTTCCATTGCTCTTTTAGTACCTATGGGTAATCACATCCAACTGTATTCTACCAAGGAATTTGCGCCACAATTGGTTTCATTTAGCATAATAAGAGCCGCTTCTTTGATTTTTCCCTTTTTACTATCTGTTTCTTTCAGGACTATACTTGAATCTCTCCACTGAACTTGTTCGTTATCCAATGCGTGTTGATATATTTGAGGTCTATTAAATTCTCTATTTTTAATAAAAGACTGATGTTCACTTAAGTTCTCTTATTCTAACGTTTAATGGTCTTGATGTTTCACCTAAATAAAATTGTTCGCATTCACAAGGTATTTTATAAATACAATTAAAATCAATGGGAAAATCCCAATAGTTGCTTGTTTACCATAGTTTAAAAAACTCATACAGAAGTAAAAACTTCAAGTTGTATACTGGAATAAAATCGTTTATTAAAAACTATCTAAAATGTCATCCAAATGGATTGCAAAACGTTTTCGTTCTAATTCAGAACAACTTCAGTGCATTCTGCTGAGTAATTGAAACTAGCACGCTATTTAAAGTGGTAACCTCATAATATATGGTTTACATATTAAATTTTAAGAGAATTTGGTGACTACAGGTCGATGTTGTTAGATCACTTTGAATACATGCTCAAAGGGAAACATGTTTCCCTGCTCGAAAATACTAGGTTCTTGCCAGTTCAATAGGCACAGACCACAGTTGGTGGTCGCAAATCGTCGCATATTTAAAAATCTAACAAATTTGTAATAAATTCAAATTTGGTTACTTAGCATTAAATGAAAGGTAAAATTTCTATTTCATGAATTTTTAAATGAATCTAGAAAGATTCTAAGTAATATTTCTAAGTAATAGAAAGAAAACACACTATTCACATTTTTATTTTTGTTTGCCAAGAAAAGAGTTAACAGGGTATTACTCGAGTTTGAACCGATATATTACGATAGTATAGGTGTTTTTCTTAAAGCTTAAGAGGTACTATTTAAAACGTACTGAATTATTTTAATATAGAAATTAAATAAATAACTTATTTTTGAGAAAATTAAGGAAGATAAAAAATGTAATACAAAACCGAAAATTATCAGTTAAAAAAATGTATATACAAAGTTATTAAAACTTTATTTTGTACAACTTACGTAAAATACATAAAATAACAAGCTTAAACAATAATAAATGTTAAAAAAAAATTTTTTGAGCTCTTATACAGTAGGTCTGCGTATATTGAAAACTTTTGAAAACTTCTTTGCGTCTTATATAATCTATAGTAGGGGTCGGCAACGTGATGACCGCGAAGCAATTTTAAGTGACCGCCATTCCTTTCACCATCTTAATTTAAAAATTTAACCAAACAACTACATATTTACAAAACTAATTAAAAACGGAACTTTAATAAGTTAAAACTTATTCAAAACTAAATTTTTAAAACTTAATTTCAGCGACATCAATATAAAACTAATAGAACAAATAGCTACGACCCTGCTCATATCTTACTAACCTAACGAACATGATACAAACGCTCCGAGCGGCGCCGACATATCTATACGCACCGTTATGTTTTCCTCACCCCCGCACGTCTACTATAACTCCGTCTACCTGCCTGCTACCATTTCATGCGCCACGTGCTAACTAACCTGTTTGAACTTATTTTTATCGTGAATCTATATTAATTTGGAGGTGTAATTATATATCTGTGATTGTTTAGTTCTTTATATTTATTATTTTACTGTTATTTTAGCCGCCATGGAAAATAAAAGAAAGAAGATAAAGACACATAATTTTAATGTCGAGTGGGAAGAACAGTTTTACTTCATTTACTATAAAGAAAAAAGTGTGTGCTTATTGTGCAATTCAAGCGTAGCGGTTCCAAAAAAGTGTAATATGGAGAGACATTTCATTACCACTCACAAAAATTTTAACACAACTTTTCCAATAAACTCGGAATATAATAAGAAAAAAATATCGGAACTTAAACTCAAGTTGACTAAGCAGCAAAACTTATTTGCCAGACCAATTTCCCAATCAACAAAAACAACTTTCAAGATTGCGCACCTTTTGGCCAAGAAAATGAAACCGTTTGTAGAAGGTGAGATTATTAAGGAAGCCATGTTATTAAGTGCCGAAACACTTTTTGACGACCATAAAAGTAAAAATGAAATAGTAACAGCAATAAATGGCATCCCGCTATCAGCCAGAACAATAACTCGAAGAATTGAAATGATAGCTACAGACATTGAGTCACAGTTGAACACTGATATTCAAGATATTCAAAAAAGTGTATTCTTTTCACTGCAAGTTCATGAGTCAACAGACGTGTCCGACACTTCTCAATTATGTATTATTATAAATATGGTTTTCGAAGATTTTATTGTTAAAGAAGAATTTCTAAAAATGTTACCGTTAACAGGGCGGACAAGGGGGGAAGATATTTATATGACCTTTAAAAAATTTTTAGGGGAAACTAACATACCTTTGAAAAAATTGTCCTCAATTACAACAGACGGCGCACCTGCAATGAAAGGAAGAAATAGCGGTTTCATCGCTCTGTGTAAGAGAGACCCGATGTTTCCCAAATTTGCCTCTTATCATTGTACCATTCATCAGGAAGTATTATGTTCAAAGGTGATTCCTTTCCAAGATATAATACAAACTGTAACCAAAATTATAAATTCAATAAGAGCAGGAGCTATGCAACACAGATTATTTAAATTATTGCTGCAAGAAAATGGCGCAGAATTTGACGATCTGATTACACATAGTAGTACGGTGGCTGAGTAAAGGAAAAGTACTTGAGCGGTTTTTAAATTTATTACCTTAAGTAAGAGAATTTCTATTATCCAGAAATTAAGTTTGTCCGGAGTTAGAACAAACACCTTGGTTAATTCGGCTTGGTTTTTTAACTGATTTAACTGTAAAATTAAAAGAATCAAACTTACAACTACAAGGCAGAAATCATCATATTGCTTCCATGGTAAGTGCGGTAAATGCATTTAAAGCTAAATTGACGCTCTGGAAGTTGCATATGGAGAACAATAATTTATCACATTTCCCAAATTGGAGAATGGTAATAGAAAGTCATTGCGATGAAAATGTTACCACCCATCAGTTTGCCAAACATTTTGATTCCTTGTTGACAGAATTTAACAAATGGTTCGAAGGATTTTCGGAACTAGAGACATTTTTGACGTTTTTCACCGGTGCCGCCCAAAATCCTGACAGCCAAAATCCCGACAGCCAAAATCCCGACATTTAACAATCCTCGCATAAGTAAAAATTCCGAATTTTTTTTATTAATTTTAATAGAAAATAATTTTGTTTAGTAACAAAAAATAAAAAACAGATGGCCATAAACAAAAAACAAGAAATATGTAACTAGATGTTAAAAAGAAACTTATCAAACCTGTCGGGATTCTGGCCTGTCGGGATTTTGGGGTAGACCCGTTTTTCATTAATCCTTACTCTCATAGAAATGAAGATCTGAGTTAAAAGATTTCAACATATTTCAGTATTTCTAATAAAGAAAACTTGGAATTGGAAATTATAAATATCACCAAAGACATCCAGTTGAAATCATACTGTAACGAAGAGAATTTTTGGAATTTAGTGGATATAAATATTTATCTTTTGTTGAGAAAATATGCCCTACAGTTAAATTCCCTCTGTGCCTCGACATACGCCTGTGAATCATTATTTTCAAATATGAAATACTTAAAATCAAGGTACCGATCAACCCTTACTGATTCTCATTTAGACAAATGCCTGCGAACTGGAAATTCTACTTATATTCCACATTATAACGAGCTGGTCTCAAATTTATAGTGCCAAATATTTTACTAGTTGACTATTTATGCTCATATTATTTTATATTAGAATTTGGTGTGAAATAAAAATTTGCCTATATAATACATTTTTTCATCAAATACATCAAATATAAAATTTTATTAATTTTATACGAGGTATGTCAAAAAGGATATTTCATTATATCGAAAATTGTTATTAAGAAAAGTTGTTTGTAATCAAAAATTATGTTTTGATATTTAATTACATCGTCCTCATTGAAATATCCTGAACTATAAAAGTACTTAACTCTTAAGCGAAATTCATATTTTTTGACATACTTCGTATAAAATTGAAAAAATTTGAAATCTGATGGTTGAATTTTAGAGGGTAGACCATGCAGATCATTTTATGAACAATCTTTTTTTTTTTTGTAAAATTGATATTAAAATTGTTATCATAAACTGAAATAAAATGATGTTTGGTATCCGTAATTCGAGAAACAATTGCGAATTTTTTTTTCGACTAGAAGGATTTAGTTGCATATTAAAACATAGTTTTTAATTTCAAACAACTTTTCATAATAACAATTTTTGCTATTCTGATATATAAAGGTATTTTACTCTTGAACGAAATCCATAATTTTGACATACCTCGTATAAAATTGATAAAATTTAATATCTGATGGTTGAGTTTTAGATGTTAGATCATGCATAGCACTTTATGGATAATAATTTTTTTTCTTAAAATTTATAATAATAAAAAAGTTTCCCATCTGGTTCCTAGGTAGGCAAACATACTGTGTAAGAGCTGCTGTATAAGAGTTTTCAAATTGTATTGCCATATTCGGATTCAGCATAATCAAAAATACAATAAAAACATATTTGATCATAGTAAAATCATGAATTCAATGATATTTTTAAAATTATTTTTACAAAACAATAATTGTTATTGTTTAAACAATTAATAAACACTTAGCGGCAAAATCTGTGAGTAGAACTTTTTACTTTAACATGTATTTAAAATAATAAAAACAGTTTTAGAAAAATATAATAAGTTTTTTGAGTTTTTCCGAAAAAAATTATATTTTCGTTCTATATTTACTCTCCTAAAAGCAATATACTTACCTCCATCTTTCAATATAAATAACAACTGTACTGGTGTTTTAATGGCATAGAGAATAAATGTTTATGTAGAAATATTGTAACCATTCATAAATAATAATGATCAATCGTTAGAATTTCAAATGAACTTTGACAACGAACTTCTTTATAACTGATAAATTTTTCTAAAGGGTACATATATATCTTGCGGAACTGGTCACTTTTTTTCAAAATGTTCATACGCCAATATTAATATTATGCATTATTAATATGACCAGTGGTGCAAAATAAATCGGTATATTTTTGTTTTTTGCTCAATCATTTTTTTACTTTCTGGTGATCAAAAAATAAGATCCAGAAAGTTTCAGCATTTCTTTTCCAAAAATCGTGTTGTTTTTCATTTTCTTTACTAAAATAAAGAAAGAAAAATTGTGAAATGACTGTCGACTCGATTCAAGTTCTCTGTTTAACCCAGGTATGACAATACCAAAAGGCACCGCTAGGAAAATATTCCAATTTGCGGTTCAGAGAACCTGTATAAATAGAGTCTTTGTACTCTAATACAGAGTATGGCATTATTAAAAATAGAAAATCTACGGTTTTGTTTTGATTTAAATTTGTCTCCTGCCATCCCCCGATAGTACTATTTCTAGGTCTACCCGTTGTCAAGGAGGCTCTGCAGAAGACAAATTTACACCAACACGTCCGTAGTCTTTCGGTATAAAATAAAACTATTTATACCGCAGTATGGTTAGAACGCCCTCTATCGGGGAATAAGTGAAATGAATGTCGACTTGATACAAGTTCTCTTTTTAACCCAGGTATGACAAAGAAATATATCTTTGTATGTAAGATATAATTTTCTAAAATATTTCAAATAAATTTTAATATACCCAAATAAATATATCTTAAACATGATTGAACTAGGTATCACTCTATTGCAAACTGCAAACCCATTTGTCAGAAAGAAATTATACTTGTCATAAGAATATATTTTCTTGGCATTACAAAACTCTTCTTTCTGAGCAATAATATTTCTTAGTAAGGAATATTGTTATCTTACCATTATTAATTAATATATTTAATGTTAAGAAATATATTTCGTAAATATAATTGTATATTTAGAATTAAGTTACATTTCTTAAAAATAAAGTGATATTACATACGGCGAAATAAATCATTATGTTAAGGTAAAATTATTCTTTTTTTAATAATTAAAACAGGATATAAAACGTTAGATATTAATACGTACAAATAATTTCTCCACTCTTAATCCACTGGCTTCTATAGTTACAATAATAAAAGGATGGAGAGGCAAATCCAAATTCCTTAATTTTTCCTTCTTTTTGTTAATATCACTTTGTATATCAGCAATTACCTAAAACAAATCCGTTATGTAGAAAGAGTAAACTTATTTTAATAAAAAAAATTTATAAGGATATAAGTAGATACTTATTTTGACAAAAGGAAATACAAAAAAAAAACAAATACACGGGCCCACATAAAAACTATTAATATTTTGGTATAAGAACGGTAGGTATCAGTAAAACAGTCTACAATTCAAAAATATTTCTTGGCATTTCAACAAATAATAATCAATCATATTTAGTTCAAACATGGCTTTATTTTTCCTACCATCTTTGTTAATTTTTTTCTTTTTGTATATGAAATATTAATTATTTATCTGTATAATATTAAGTCACACAATAGACATTGTTTAGCTAAAACAAGAAGAAAAATACAACTAATGTAAAACATTGAAGCAGACATATATTGTAATTTTATTTATTTATATAATCTAAAAGATACAGCAAACCTAATCATTAGGAAATTTTATTACAGGAAAGTATTATTAGTTTACATCCTAAGTTATTTTATACCTATTAACTTATATTTAGTCTTCGGCAATAAACTTTTTTAACCGTTAAGATGTTTCTTTTAGACTAACTAATATTTCTTTATGACAAATAGAGCACACGCCATGTTTGATATAACGTTGAATTGTAGGATTGTAGGATTGATAGAAGACTATACATTCAAGAAACATATTATAGTTTATACATAAGTATACACATTTTTATAAAGGAACTTACCTGTATACAGTTCTACCATTTATGGAAATTCCTAGTTGGTTAATAGCTCCTTTCAATATTGTTCTGAAACTTTATATTATATTATTCTCTCCGAGGTGGAAGTCGAAACGTCAATAAAACCATTTTTTAGTTAAATTGTGGCTTATTTCCCAGTTAGAATAAGATCCTTTCTTTCAGAGTTGTCCATCATTATAGATATCTAAAATGCATATTAAGATACTATTATGTTTCTTTTAGAACTACATATGCTGATGTGCAACAATATTATTATTACATCTTAAATTAATCAATTTAATTTTATGTACGTACCTTCAAACTATCCCTTAGATTTTAAATAAGACCAACAAAATCCAAACAATCCAAAATCCATCTATGCAAATGAATTAATGTCATGCACGCCATCTTGTCCACTGCCCATCGCCACTGAGATTAAATCACAAATAGTGAATAATGGTTACTGCGCAATTCTTTTCTGGAAGAAAATCTTTTTGCAAGCAGCATTTCGGCATTAATGATAAAGTTTTTATTTAATAACCACAGTTACTACAGAGGGTATTTCTGAAGAATTATTTCTTGCGGTTTAAAATATTAATTTGATTGCAATAAAATCTCTTGTTCACAAATATAAATATGGATTAACTTAACATATATTTCTTATACTGGAAAATATTTGTAGTTTTCAATTTAAGATACAAACACTTTAGGATAAGAAAATTAAAATGTAACCATTTATGCATTTCTTAGTATTGAAGGAATTATCTGTAAGAAATTATTGAGTTGTTTAAAAAACTCGTTTCTTTATATGTGAAGCGGTATGTTTAAGTTAATATGATATGGTAACTTTTAAGAAAGATAGCTCAAAGAAATCAGTGTTTTAGGAGAAAAGAAATTGTTCTCTCGGTGTATAAATCGAGTTTTTGTACTCTAATACATAGTATGGCATTATTAAAAATAGAAAATCTACGGTTTCATTTTGATTTAAATTTGTCTCCTGCCATCCCCCGATAGTACTTTAAATCAAAACGAAACCGTAGATTTTCTATTTTTAAAAAAATTATATTCCGCGTATATGAGTGCCTTTATTTTTTCCAAGTTTTTTACTTTTTGAATATTATGAAACTAAATAAAAAATATTTAAAGTAGTCTACGAACACCCTATTTATCCGGGAGCCTATTTATATCGATTTTTTTGCTAATTTTAAATGTTATTTTTAATTTTTCTTAGTTAGTACAAGGGGCTAAAAAAATTGCTCTTGTTGTAAAATTACTCTTTGATAATATGTAGAAAATATAAAAAAATTGTATATTGACTAGGATATTAACACCGGATTAATGGAGACCCTCAAATTTGATGAAATTTTATGTATCACTTTTTAGTAATTTAAGCACTTGGTGCTATAAAAAAAATATTTTTTATACTCGTTAAATTGATAATTCATTTTTATTAAAAGTTAATAAAAAAAAACTGTAATTTTGAAGTTAGAAAATTGAAATTCACTCAAAACACCGGCATTATACGATTTCAAGGCCATGTACCTAAGTTTATTTTCCGTGAAAATTATACATAATGCAACATTTTCGGTTACTTTCTATAAAAAATTAAGTTAAAAATAAGGTTTTGTACTATTATCTTTAATATAGCCGCCAAATACATCAATTTATCCCAAAATAAATGTCTCTTAGAGCCTTTCCGTTAAATATTTTGATATATTTAGTTTACCCCATAACTATTGACGTGGACATTTCAGGACGTATACATGCGGTATGCCATACCGTTGCCTATTAATTCTCCTTTGTTTTCAATAAGAACTTATATCACTGTATTTGTTTTTTTACATCAACTACGAAATGATTCTTCACACCTCTCTTAGTCCAGAAAGCCACTGCGCATCCGCTAGGAAAAATATTCCGATTCGGATTTTTTGCACAATCTTACTCAAAAAGGACCCCTTTTAACAAATTTGCATGTTGCCAGGACCAAAAGTGGGTCAAAAATTTTTGAAACGTTTTTTTTTCTTAAAATTATTTCTCTTGCATGGAACAAAGTTTTTTAGGTTTTTTGGATCATTCCAAACAGAAAAGGTCTTTAGTGACTTTTCTCTAAAGTTGACAGTTTTTGACATACAAGCTATTAAAAATTGAAAAATTCAAAAACTATGTGAAAAACTGAAAATTTGAATGTTTTTAAGGTAGGCAGATATTCTTTGAACATCGATTGATGAAATCCCGAAGAGATTTTTGCAATACAATATTCAAAATTCCTTTGTTTTTTAATTGCTGATCAAACGTGCGCGACACTGGTTTGTTGCATGTGTATACGGTGCAAATGAAAGGAATAAAGTCCCTATTTCGTAAACCAGCGACTTTAAGGAAAAATCCCGAAACAGGTCGATTTTTATTTTAAGTTATGATATTGTGGCATATATGGTATACTAGTGACGTCATCCATCTGGGCGTGATGACGTAATCGATGATTTTTTTAAATAATAATAGGGGGCGTGTGCTAGCTCATTTAAAAGGTTCTTCAATTCTCTATTTAGTAATATAAACATTTACATAATTATTTATACAGGGTGTCCAAAAAATGTCTATTAAATTAAATTATTTGACATAAAAGAAGTAGAAGGACACCCTGTATAAATAATTATGTAAATGTTTATATTACTGAATAGAGAATTAAAGAACCTTTCAAATGAGCTAGTACACGACCCCTATTCTCATTTAAAAAAATCATCGATTACGTCATAACGCCCAGATGGATGACATCACTAGTATACCATATATGCCACAATATCATAACCTAAAAATAAAAATCGACCTGTTTCGTTTTTTTTTTAAATTCGCCGGTTTACGAAATAACGAATTTATTCCTTTCATTTGCACCATACTGTCGGTATAAAATAGTGTCGCGCACGCTTGATTAGCAATTAAAAAACAAAGGAGTTTTGAATATTAAATTGCAAAAAACTCTTCGTGATTTCATCAATCGATGTTTAAAGAATATCTACCTACCTTGGCAACATTAAAATTTTCAGTTTTCTACATAGTTTTTGAGGGTTAAAAATGGCCGATTTCGCAATTTTTCAATTTTAAATCGCTTATATTATGTCAAAAACTATCAACTTTAGAGAAATGTCACTAAAGACCTTTTCTGTTTGGAATTATCCAAAAAACCTAAAAAACTTTGTTCCATGCAAAAAAAAATAATTTTAGAAAAAAGAAACAAAAAAAAACGTTTAAAAAATTTTTGACCACCTTTTGGTCCTGGCAACATGCAAATTTGTTAAAAGGAGTCCTTTTTGAGTAAGATTGTGCAAAAAATCCGAATCGGAATATTTTTTCTAGCGGATGCGCAGTGGCTTTCTGGACTATCTGTTGAATTAAATATAGCTCCAAATAAAATAAACTTTATTTTTGCAAGAACATTAATAATGTGAACTCATGCGCAATTTAAAAAAATTGGTGGAAGTTCTTTAATTATAAACTGAATTACAAAAAATGAATATTGGTAACTAAAAAATAGTCAAATAGTACTAAAAGCACTCGAAAGTAGAACAAGTGGATGAACTTGCTGCCATGCTAATACCAAAAGTTGGGAGCAGGTACAATTACACCCCACTAGAAGGTACACAAATAGAGTTCTAGGAATGTTTTATAAAGCAAGTTTTACACCAAAATATATTGATCTATCTACTCTACCTCATATTATTATGCATAAGTTTTTAGTTTTTGAAAACTGTCATTGTAGATAGCAGTGCGTGAAGGATTTAAAGTGTGTGTGAAGTAACAATGTATTTTATTACCAATGTATTTTCGCACTCTTTTTTAGCACACTTTCGTAACGAGCGATCCACAATTATTGGGGTCAAAGCTAGCCGTGCAAAAAAATTACGTACCTATGTCTTGTTTTAATCTGAATTTATATCATTGGATTATCAAATAATTTGATTAACAATATAAAACATAAAAAATCAGTCAAAACCTTTAACACAGAACTTTAATCAAAAATAGAAAAAATTAACAAAATTACAAGTAACAATAATAAATGAAATCAAACAATATGCTGTATATTATGTCCACCACCAACATCTCTACATAACCTAACTTTTCTTGTTAAGTTGCCGTACACTGCAAAGGTGAGGTAAACTGGAAAATATATCTGAATTAAGAATAGACATGCACTGTATAGCTATAACTGTCGTTATAATCAAATATCCTTAACTCGCGTTGTCTTGGTGATGACTTTTGAGCAATAAATAACAACAAAAGTTTTGACAGTTTTGTGGTTTGAAAGAAGTTATAATTTTTAAATGTCAAACTTCTAAAAATTGTAGAATAGAAATGAATTTCAGTGACGAAGAGTTACAGTTTTTTTATTTATTTATCGTAGATAAAATATTGTATGAAACTGTGCGTGAAGTACTTTTTGCGAACTTACGCGATATATAGCACTCGCTCCGCTGTCGCTCGTGCTCTAAACATCGCGTGCGTTCGCACAAAGCATACGTCACGAACTGTTTCATAAATAACTATTTCGGTGCGGGATGACATACCGCATGTCACTGGTTAAGGGTCAATCGTCGAATGTCGATCATATTAGTTTTATTTCGTCTTTTAAAATCTTAACTTTGGGTATCTGAACCTATTATATAGCATGTATTTATAATATCCAGAAACTCTACCGACAAACGAAGACAGGAGATTCCTCAGATAACTTTAAGACAATTTAACCCAATTCACTTAGTCCGAAAATGCTTCCTAGGAGCTAGAGCTATTTGAAGATGGCGTCTCGTAAATAGTTTTTTTATTACCTTCAGAACGCTTCTATTTAGAAAAACGAAAATTGGTACGCGTATTTATCTTCTAAAGATAAATCGATTCCATCTGTTGCGAATTTATGGTACCGGTCATAGGCGTCCATTTTGGGTAGGCCAACGAGTATTTTATCATATAACTTTTTTGTCTTTCATTTTTAGGCATTTTTGACTCCGGATTCTTAAATTGTGAAGTATTCTAGTACTAAAAGTTACTCTTGCTTTAAGATGATAGGATATAAGTTTTCTAGAAAAATCGATTAGAAAATTTTTCGTTTTTTGAATTTAAGAAAAAATAAAAAAAAGACTTTTATTTAGATAAACAAAAACTGGTACGTTTATTTATATTTCAGAGATGAATCGATTTTATTAATTGCGAATTTCTAATACCGGTCATAATATGCGTCCGTTTTGGGTAGGTCAATAGATATTTTATCGCATAACTTTTTTGTTTTTAATTTTTAAGTATTTTTGACACTAGATTATTAAATTATGAGGCATTCTAGCACTAGAAGTTACTCTTGCTTTAAGTTGGTAAAATACACCGTCTCTTTTTAAATTTTTTTCATTTTTTTTTATAATTCAAGAAACGAAAAATTTTCAAATCGATTTTTCTAGAAAACGGTGTGTACTACCGACTAAAAGCAAGGGTACCTTTTAGTGCTAGACTACTTTCCAATTTAATAATCCAGAGTCAAAAAAAAGTCAAACACAAAAAAGTTATGCGATAAAATAACCATTGCCCTACCCAAAACGGGCGCCTGTGACCGGTACTAGAAATTCGCAATGGGTGGAATTGATTTATATCTGAAAGATAAATATGTGTACCGATTTTCGTTTTTGTAACTAGAAGTGCTCTAGAGATATTTAAGAAAAACTAATTACAAGACGCCATCATCAAAGAGGTATCTCTTAGGAAGCATTTTTAGACTAGGTGTGTAGACTAGGGTTAAATTGTCTTAAAATTATCTGAGGAATCTCCGGTTTTCGTTTGTCGGTAGAGTTTCTGGACACCCTGTATATATAAATATACGAGTTTGATCACTTTAATTTGAAGTTCCATTCTAAATAAACGAAAATCTGAGAGTTCTCCCCTTCATTTTTGCGTGGCGCTATTTTACGAGTACTATTACTTTATCGGACTATAACTTGTTACTTCTTCACTCTATACCGGGCGGTAACTCGTCAAACGGGCCATAGGAAGCTTAATGGGAAATTTTATATTGTTGAGTTCCTACTTTCCTAATTATTTTTCATCAAAAGTTATACGAAACTATTTGTAGAGGACTGAAATCTATATTAAAGACAAACGTTAGATTTGTTCTACGCATTAAGCACATTCCAAAATTTTGTGAAAATATAATACTTTTGCCAAGTGCCGTTAGATATTTGACCACCAAAAACCATACGAACAAACGGTATTTTGTTGATAATGTTAATTTTGAGACGACACAACAAAGATGCAAAAAGTATACCACTCCTACTGACGGGTTTCTTCCTAAAACTCCCCTCAAAGGGATGGGGCGGACCATAGATTTAGCAATAATCTGCATGCCGTAGAAAAAAAAAAGTTTCAAACAAGAAATATGGCTCAGTTAATTTTGAACAAAAATGTTCATTATCACTTCTTGTGTAAAAAGTGCCGTTCTCTCTGAAACAACGCCCGAAGTGACTGGCGATTTTGAACATCGGTTACCAACTCGAAATCACCTTTTTAAATAAAATATGTATGTACAACATCTGTTGGAAAGGTAAAAAGGGCATCTTCCGTATACAAATTAAAATTGCGCGATTTTTGCAATTTTTTATAATTCTAATTCGATGTTTCAGGGGTAAACCCGGCTTTGGGAGTGGCAAACTTTTTGCATTTCAAAAATGTCTAAACATTTTCAATCTCGTTGCAACACGAAACTACAGCCGCATCATTATTTTAGTCCAATCAGAGGGTGCAGCAAGCACCTCCACCGGTTTTGAAACTTATTAGTCTCTCATCAGGAGGCACATATGCTGCTCTCTCTGGCCCAAATAGGACAAACCCCGGCGTGCAGTCACGGATTGCAACGAACGAAATGGCAGGGATGCCCTAGCGGCAACTGCTAGCAAAAACTTAGTGTCCAATCTAATAGCATATAAAACAACATCAAAAGATGTTAATCTACATCCTACCAGATTGAAAACAATGGTAACCTTCTCTGGCATCACCGTGCACCATCCGTGACTGCACGTCGGGGTTTGTCCTAGTTGGGCCAGAGAGAGCAGCATATGTGCTTCCTGATGAGAGACTAATAAGTTTCGAAACCGGTAGAGGTGCTAGCTGCACTCTCTGATTTGACTAGAATAATGATGCGGCTGTAGTTTCGTGTTGCAACGAGATTTAAAATAGTTATTCATTTTTTATGTACATGTTTACTCTGATTGGCGTATGAAAGAAACCATTGACGTTGGAACTTTACCGCGATGTAAAGATGGAACGTGAATTATAAATTGTAACATTCCCTCATTTTCCTTAGTCTCAGCATCCGTTCTGGCTTGAAAATCGTAGAGGCCTCGGAGGTGTTACCAGAGAAGGTTCCCATTGTTTTCAATTTGGTAGGATGTAGAGTAACATCTTTTGATGTTGTTTTATGTGCTATTAGATTAAAAACTTAGTTTTTGCTAGCAGTTTCCGCTAGGGTATCCCTGCCATTGCGTTCGTTGCAATCCGTGACTGCATGCCGGGGTTTGCCCTAGTTGGGCCAGAGAGAGCAGCACATGTGCCTCCTGACGAGAGAATAATAAGTTTCGAAACCGGTGGAGGTGCTTGCTGCATTCTCTGGTTGGACTAGAATAATGATGCGGCTGTAGTTTCGTGTTGCAACGAGATTGAAAATGGTTATTTATTTTTGATTTACATGTTTACTCTGATTGGAGTACGAACAATTCTCGTTGGAACTTTACCGCGCTGAGCAGATGGGACGTGAATTATAAATTGTAACTTTCCCTCTTCTTCCTTAGTCTCAACATCCGTTATGGCTTGCAAATTGTAGAGGCCTCGGAGGTGTTACCAGAGAAGGTTCCCATTGTTTTCAATCTGGTAGGATGTGGAGTAACATCTATTGATATTGTTTTATGTGCTATTAGATTGAAAACTTAGTTTTATTTTATCTATTTGAAGTCCCAAAATTAACATTCCAGGTGTTAAGAAAGAGTTAAATATTGGATATTAAAATAACTTACATATTAGTTGTAAAAAGTTTTCCGCTAACATCGAAGGCACTGGCTGTCCTTATCCTTTCCTTGGGACACTATTTATTTAAGTGAGGAGATGTGTTGATTTTTTATAATGTGTGTAGTAATATGTAAAGAAACTCATGGATTTGAATTGGATTGGAATTGAGATTAAAAATATCGTAGTTTTATAACTACTACTATATACCTACTACAGTTAACATCAAACTGGATGCAATCTTACAGTGTTATTGTCCAAATGCACAATATATATCTCAGTCTATACTTCACCATAATAATGTTTTAGTTGTTAGTTTATTCTAATTTTAATATGACCCTGATTTGTTATTTGTTTTTAAGCTCCTAAACCGGTCGCCCTCTATAAAATCTATTATCAGTAAAAATTGTGAGTAAAAAAAAGAATGTGTGTGTACTTTGTACGCACGTAAGAAGTTATACTTCTATTATAATATAATTTCAACGAAATAAATATACCTACTTAACAGTTACAATACAAAAAATTAACAATAATTACCAAAAATGAACCAAAACTTAACAATGCCAAATATTAAAAAAAAAAAGAAAAAAATATGAATCGTCCGGGATTTGAACCCACAATCTCGCGATTTTTTATCTCTGATCGAATGCTCTACCAACAAGGCCATCAAGCCGCATGCTAGTTACCTTTCAGATATACATAATTATACATCACGGTGACAAGTGAAATATAAAAATAGATGTTTTATTATTTCACGCCCAAGGAAGACAAATCCAAAGACACAAAATTATAATAAAAAACCTTTTAAACCACCTTTTTCAAACCGCGCAAGTTATATTATTAATATTAATGTTAATAAATGAAATATAATAGTAGATTATACCACGAGTCAATAATGATGGCTATTATTCCCGAGGAATATTAAGAACCGAGCCGCGTTAGCGGCGAGGGAGTAACATTCCGAGGGAATGAGAGCCATTATTGCGAGTAGTATACTCTACTTTATCTACGACAAATTAATTAATTTAAGATTTTTAATGAACAACTTTATTTGTTAAAAACATTAAAATTAGTAATAGTATAATTAATAAACTGAATTGGTTGAGAATCATCATTAACTTTAGTAGAGTTTTTAATACAAATATTTACATAAGGTATTAAGGTAAATGCTGTTGCTGTAGCTAGTTCTACAATTTCTGGTGGTGTACAATTAAAAGATTCTTCATTTTCGTCCATCTCAACACAAACTGTCAAATATACTATTCGTTTGACAGTGACACTTTTTGAGGTTGATTATTTTGTTTCCGTTGTGAATTTTGTGATTGTTGTGCCAGAGGGATTAATAGCTATTAATCCCGCATTATTAATCCCTAAGGGATTATTATATGGCATTATATTGCAAACACCACATTTATAATACATATATTATGTATCAGTCGTAGATAAATATTTTGACGTTTCACAATTTGACAATTCACTTTTAACTGCAGTGCCTTAAAAATTTTAAAGCACTAGTGCCTTAAAGTAGCATTTTTAGCGCTCCTATGGAGTCCTAAAAATTGAATTTTTAACACGTTTTTAGAAAAAAATATATTTAAAAACACTAATATATTCTTTCCACACCTTTTCTGGACTGATACATACATAAATTAAAACATTTGGAAGTATAACTTCAAAAATATAATATGAAAACTATTTGAAAAAGCCAGTATAACTATTAACTAACCTTTGGTGTTTCTCTTCCCACAAATTTTAAAACGCAACAACCATACATAACCAAACCGTCAACCGTCCAAACCACAGCTGCGCTACAGCTGCCATATTGGATAATTTTTGACATGTCATTTGAACATCCAATCAGAACAAAGTTATAATGCGCATGCGCCGGGATCGTAGGTTTTAACATATAAAAATTCACCCTCATATCGCGCGTAAAGAAGTATAACTTCAAAAAAGATTGTGAGAATTGACCTTTTTTCGTATATATCTAAATTATAATGTAAGCCTAGAAAATGTTTTCACTAGTAATACCACTAGAGGTCAAATTATTTCCGGAAATTTTTTTGAGATCATGAATATTTTGAAAATTTCCCGAGTCGCAGACGAGGGAAATTTTCTAAAAATATTCATGATCAAAAAAAAAATTCCGGATATTAATTTGACTTCGCGTGGTATTCGGTAAGAAAATTCCACACCAAATTTGCATTTGAAAATCCAAAGCTGCATGAACAGATTAATAGCGCGCCATAGCTTTGTCAGCAATTATTTAGGCTTTCAAATTCGTAATTTCTACTCATTGTAGTTGCATGGGAATACCATTTCAAGATAGAAAATAGTATATTCTTCAATTTTACATAAGTTTTGAGTAACTACAAGTGATAGAAAATTATTTTTTGGCGTTTTTAAAACTAAACTACGCAAAATTGAAAGTACTGAATGGGAAAAAGGTAAATAAATTAGTGTCTAAATATTATATATATTTTATTATACATAGAAACTTAATTGAAAACATTCAAAGTCCTGCATTTTCGCCATTAAGAAGAGAGGAGGTGTCCGAAGAATATAGAAAACATCTTAGCTTTGTAACTAAAATGAATCAAAACTAAATTATGTAAACAAATAAAAACCAGTCTGTCAAAAATGTTCTGTTATTGTAAACGTCAAAAAATTTCCACTATAATTCGCTGTTGGGTACCCCACGAGCAAAAAATTTCCAATAAAATACCTCCGTTGCCATGGTGATCTGTCAAAATAACGTATTTTGATTGGCTCAAAATTACAGGTGTGGAATTTTCAGAAAAATTAGTTGTCGTAAAACTGCATTAATCAGATTCCAAAAAATACCAATTATGTAACGCTACTGCAGAACGATTTTAATTTTTTTCAAACAATATAATATTTCCAGTTAAGTAGTAACTTATGTAATGAAATATGGATAACTATCAATAGAAACATTTAGATTCAAGTTGAAGCTTTTTGTTACAGTGTATTATTTAAAAATCTATATCTTATGCATTATTTGACACGAGGTCCCTTTGTCTCCCTTGCTGAATAAAACTAAATCAAATCAAATCTGAATTATTTAAAAAAAATTGACAAAACAAAAGTGTTTTTGTGTTACTATTGGGGTCTTTTAACACACGAGTCCCTATTAAGCACTCCCACTTTTGTTCTGGCCTTTTGAGACATGGAAAAAGATCATTTCAAGCTCCTTGATATTTCTACTGATAGTTCTGTTTTTCTACGGCAGGGATGTAATTTTTGACCAAACAAATCGCTTCTAAATTTTAATTTTAATTAAATAATTTTTTCAGATCTCATAAAGTACCCAATTATCCATAAATGAGGCGCTCAGAACAACAGTGACCTAACTCCAAAAACGAAGTTTTGAGATAAATGCAATCTTTGCATTCGTATTTACATTATGCTTATGGGATGTCGCTACAAATTATGTAGGGTAATTTAGCCAAATATAGCGAGAGGTTGTGTAGACCTTTGTTATTCCGAAGATTTAATGTTGATTCTTTTATTGATATATTAATCTAAAAATGCTCAATTTTTGGCTTAGGCCACTGTTGCTCTGAGCGCCTAAATTTTAAACTGGACGTATTTCGTCATATTATCTAATATTAGTCGCTCTACCTTTTCCCTTTCTCTGGACTATCTCAACCATAAATTATCTCAAGATAATCCAAGCTCTTTTGCTGCTTCTTCAAGGACAACTTCACCAGCTGTAGATTACATCGAAATATAAATACTTTGACACCAAAACATTAATACCCTCAAATAATATAGCTAATTTCAAACTGCCAAAAAGGCAAAGCACATCGTCTCATTAAATATCCCTAAATAATATAAACCAAAGAAACCCAAAATATCCTCCAAAATCTTCCGAAAATATGTGATTCACTTTGGAGAAACGATCAAAAACAATATCAAAAATAGATTACCCGGTACAAAATTTCCACTAAATTTCAATGAAATATATCATTTTTCTACGGCCGTGCTAATAGAGCCACTTTCACGCACGCATTTCGTTTCCGAAAGTTGCACTTTCCCGCACGGCGTGCATGAAAGTGAATTTTCCCGCACGGCGTGCGGGAAAGTAAAATACCTTGTAATATGTCATTATAATATATTTATTATAATACTGCAATAAACTAATATTTAGATATTATTTACTAATTTATTTCAAATTTATCTTATCGTGTTCATGTTTTAGTGAAATTAGCGCGATTATTTTTTGATGATTTTAATTTCCAATCGTATAGTAAGATATTTGATCACGTGTTTAATTTTGTCCAGTCAGATTAAAATTATACTCAGAATTATCTACTGTAGAAAATTACCGATAGAATTTTTTTAAGTAGATTGTTTCTGTTTAATGGCAACCAGTTCCCTAATTTTGACAACTGTCACATTTAAGAAGATATTGATAATATACGTATTAAAAAATAATCTTACGAATATCACACGACAGTAAGAACAAATAAGAAAATAATGCTTCATTTTTACTCAAATTTGTTGTCATTGGGCAATAAACACGAGAACCCGCAGGGCTCTCGTGTCTATTGCCAGACAACAGATTTTCGAAAAACTGTCGCAATATTTTCAATTTATTCTCACTCTCTTGTGATATTATACCCGATAATTCGATGAAATAAAATTATGTTGACATAATATTTAAAAGTCGTATCACTAGACAATTACATGATTTTTAATCATCGTCATGGAAACCAATATCGTCGTCGTGGTAACCCATTATATTGAAAGTTTGGTTTTGACAACCTTATCAAAGAATTAATTTGTGTATTTTCATTTCTAAATAAAAATTGATATAGGTAACTCTATTTTTTGTGGCTTTTTTCCAAACGTACGGCCCTAGAAAAAATATTGTTCCTAACTCATGCGGAAAGTGTCTGCCCCGCACTCGACTGCTTGCCCGAACTCCGCTATCGCGTCGTTCGGGTCAACGGCAATCTCGTGCGTGAAAGTGTCACTTTCCGCACTAGTTAGGAAAATAACTATTCTGGAAAACACTCTATACCAGGGGTGGGCAAACTTTTTTTAGTAAGGGCCACAAAAGGTTTTTGGTCTATTACCGAGGGCCGCAATATTTTTTGTTACCTTAGCATGTTCGAATTTTTAACTCTTTACTAATTTTGTTTAAAGGGGGGGGGGATATAGTTTGAACTCAACATTTCAAGCACATTTTTGTGAATTTTGTTTGAAACTATGGTAGAATTATTTTATTTTTAAACTAAATAAACATATTCGGTACAATTCAAAGAATATTCAAAAAAATCTTAAGACTAAATATTGAAAAATAAGTTAACGGTGGCACATTTTTACAGACACTTCAAAAAAAAGAATTTTGCAGTAGACATCAACAAAAAATTCAAAAATATTTTATTAGCTTATGAGTTTGTCGAGGTAACGCTGTCAAGTTTTTTTTTTAGTTTTAATGATTGTTGAGTTTTTGATATCACTCAGAAGTCAAAATAAGAAAATTTTTTGTAAAACAAACTTATTTATTATTTTAAAGAAAAAATATCTCGAAAGCATTACCTTACGAAATGTCTAAAAAATATATAAAAATATATAAAAAATTTCTGGTGGATTTGTCAAGTATCTTTTTATATTTGAGTTGCAATGTGAACCGCCTTTGGAAAAAGCAGTTTTGAGAAAAACGCGTTTAAAGTTTTGACAACTTTTATTTTCAATTTCTTTTTTGTCTGTCAAGTCGTAAAGTGATTAACATCTAAATATGTTTTTGAATCGTTTTGTATGTTTTTATTCGTGGAAATCGAAACTAAAATAAATTTGTAATTTCAAACTTAAATTTTGGTTTATTTTCTGGTTGAATATAGACTGGTACCGAATCAAGGTTTTTTGGAAGTGGTAATGAAAAATATATCTTCAAAACAATCTTTGAAACAATTTTCAAAATCCAAAGTTTATCTTAATAAATTTTAAACTTATTTTATGGTACATTATTTAATGATTTTAATGAGGAAAATATTTGAACGAATTCTTCCTTTTTTGTATGATCAATGAATAGTTTGAGTTTCATTTTAAAACTTTCATTTGAATTCAAAACTTATAAATTTAACAAATTTGTCGCAGTTTTTTATTTCTGAAAATAAGGTAATTTTCTCCCCTAATTCACAGCATATTTTAAGAACCTTTTTTAAACTTAACCATCGAATATGATTGTGGTATAAAACATCAGTATGTTCTGTTTCTATAACTCTTCCAAAAATGCTATGAATGCACGATGATTTATTCCTCTTGAACGAATAAAACCAAAAATATTAGTTATAATTGAAATGACGATGTTTACTTGCAAAACATTTTTGCACAATACCTGCTGATGGATTATGCAGTGACAAAATAATAAATCATGTTCTGGAGATTGTTCATGAACGTAATCTTTAAGTTCACAATATTTGCTCCTCTTTTTGGTGCTCCATCAGGTGTTTACTAGGTGATTACGGGTTAGTTTAAAAATTTCCAAACAGTTTCTGACTACTTCAAAAATATGATTTCCGTGTGTTGAAATTTCATGGATTTCATTGAGAGAGCCGACAAAACTGTGCCGGAAACCCAAATAATTGCCCGCGTTATTTTCAAAATTTGCGCAAGAATCACCCGCTGCGAAAGTGTTAATAGCTGTATTATCTATATTTAATTATTAATATGTATTAGCAATAATTAAAAAAATCTTTAAATGAAAATAATTTACTTTTTTTCGCGGACCGCAAAAAAATATCTAAAGGGTCGCATGAGGCCCGTGGGCCGTGTTTTGCCCACCCCTGCTCTATACTCTCATATAGTGCAGTCAGTAAGGGTATTAGGGTCCGAATTCCATCTTACTGCATGGACTTTAATAAATTTTTTGGGAATGGGCTCTACTTATCTCATCTCCTAATTCAAAGTCAACCCTATGCCGATGAAATTTTTATCTTGGGAGCGGTTCCCACCCCTTCTCGGGGATGGAAATTTTTTTGGTAAAAATATCCACGGAAGTGGTTAGACCACCTACTTCTAAGCAAAAACTCTTTTATATATTTTTTTAAAACCCAGTATTTTTGAGATATTCGTGGTTGAAAGTTTGCAAACATTTTTGTAGCTTATAAAAAATTAAAGGGATTCATTTCTTCATAAACCTTCTAGTTATATTACAAAAAGAGATATAGTAGGTAAAAAGAGATTTTTCTTGGTGCATGCTCAAATCGGTGTGTTCAACTTATAATAACAGAGAAATGGTTGATTTTAAGGGTATAATGTTACAAATAACTTTTGTAGCGGTTGACATGACTTTTAAAATGAGCACTGCTAAATGTAGATTGCATTCAAATAAATACGGTGCCAAAAATTGATAACTCATGTATTTTAAGGAAAAATGAAAAGTATATTTAACCCCTCATCCACCAGAATTTAAATGCATTGTTTTTCTTTTACAACACCTTTTATTGTAGGATTATTTCTATGTAAATAAAAAAAAGTAAATAAAAATATTATAAAATAAAAATTTGTTTTAAATTCGTATTGTTAGCTTCTTTCTCTACGCGCGACTGTTTACGTGACAGAAGTGAGCGCGACTGCTCTCGGGTTAATCGTATACATTACCTCTCTTTCTTTCCCGATTCTTTGTAGTACGGAGGTTGGTTGCTTCGTTTCTCGTTGGTTATCTTATCCGTCCATGATATCCTTAGTAGTAGGGGAGCAAAGTATGCTACATTTGCAGTCACTCGAGCGTTGTGGGGACCTATTGGGTTGTGATTATTAGGTCCTAAAACCAAAAAAATAAAGTAAAATTTTCCATTTTAGTGGGGACTTTCCATTTTTTAATTTAATTTTCCATTTCCAACAATTGTTTTTTCCAATTATAGCGCCATCTATCCTAATCTGCAATAAAAATTTGGGGGTCCCATTTAAGATCTTAAAGTAACCACCCACCCCACCTCCATGGGGTTCGTGTTTCCATTCGATAGATTTTTCAAAAACATTTTGACAGTGTATTTTGCAGTTTTTCGATCTGATGTTCATTTTGCGAAATATCGCGAGGTTTGTGTTTAAAATTATAAATTTACCCCCCCTCTCCGTGGGGGGTCGTGTTTAGCACCACTCGACAGATTTTTAAAAAATATTGAAGACGTATTTTTTAAAATGAATAATTATTTTCAATTTCGTTGCAAAACAAAAAAACAGCCGCGACATATTCTAGTCCAATCAGAGAGTGCTGCAAGCACCTCTACCGGTTTCGAAACTTATTAGTCTCTCATCAGGAGGCACATATGCTGCTCTCTGATCCAACCAAAACATATGAGAGATTCATAAGAGAGAGAGCAGCATATGTGCCTCCTGATGAGAGACTAATAAGTTTCGAAACCAGTAGAGGTGCTTGCAGCACTCTCTGATTGGACTAGAATATGTTGCGGCTGTATTTTCGTTTTGCAACGAAATTGAAAATGGCTATTCATTTTTGATTTACATGTTTACTCTGATTGGAGTACGGAAGGAACCATTCTCGTTGGAATTTTACAGCGCTGAGCAGACGGGACGTGAATTATAAATTGTAAAATTCCCTCATCTTCCATAGTCTCAGCATCCGTATGGCTTGCAAATTGTAGAAACCTCGGAGGTGTAACCAGAGAAGGTTCCCATTGTTTTCAGTCTGGTGGGATGTAGAATAACATTATGTTGTTTTATATGCCATTAGAGTGAAAACTTAGTCTTTTGCTAGCAGTTGCCGCTAGGGCATCTATGCCATTTCGTTCGTTGCAATCCGGTACTGCACGCCGGAGTTTGTTTTGGTTGGATCAGAGAGAGCAGCATATGTGGCTCCTGATGAGAGACTAATAAGTTTCGAAACCGGTAGAGGTGCTTGCAGCACTCTCTGATTATACTAGAATATGTTGCGGCTGTATTTTCGTTTTGCAACGAAATTGAAAATGGTTATTGATTTTTGATTTACATGTTTACTCTGATTGGGGTACGAAGGGAACCATTCTCGTTGGAACTTTACCGCGCTGAGCAGATGGGACGTGAATTAAAAATTGTAAAATTCCCTCATCTTCCTTAGTCTCAGCATCCGTAAGGTTCCCATTGTTTTCAGTCTGGTGGGATATAGAGTAACATTATGTTGTTTTATATGTCATTAGAGTGAAAACTTAGTCTTTTATGTATTTTTTAGTTTTTCAATCTGATGTTCATTTCGCGAAATATTCGCTTTTTTTGACTCACCCATTTCCTTACGCCGCGCCCAAGTCGTCAGATTTTTTATTTATACACTATACACTCTTTTGCATGAAGTCTTTCACTTACTTCATTTACTTTGTTTATTAGTTGCTGTAAACTGTTCAAACAGTCTGCAAAATAACGGTGTCGTCTGCATAACGGATGTTGTTAGGCCTTCTCCATTTAGGAGTATTCCATGTTCGCAATTTTAGCATTTAGTCTGTATTTATTTTAGAGCAAATATTTGGTTTGTTGTCTACCCATTGCTTCTAAATCCTGCTTGATATTCGCCCAATATCTTTTCCGTGAATGAATTTACCTTTTTCCTTATGATCTGTGTCAAGATTTTGTAAACTATTTCTTTCATAATTTTAAATCTTATTTTCCCACCTTCTTTGTATATGGGGCATATCCTTGTTGTGGCCTCTTAAATTTTTCCCTCCTGCTTTTATCATTTGCGTCGATATTTCTGTTTCTATTTCTGTTTCTTCTATTTAGAGCTTTTATTTCATTTTCTATTTCTTCTTTTCTAGTCATTATACTACTATTATATGATTATCTTTAATTTCATGGCTTGTTTGCCTTTTTGCTTCGGTTGTGTTTAGCAGCTGTGTAAATATATTTTTTCTTCAAACGTTAAATAATGATGACATTACTTATCTAACTTGATCCTGTCAAAGTTTGATGTCTCCGCCGGCAGCAGTTTTTTTTCCCATTTCTTTACGGTGGAGGGAAAAATGTTGTCATGGCAACAATATGAAACATGTCACAAAGCAACAATACAAATGTCATTAACAACAATTAAACATCATTTTTATTTATAGTAACATTAAACGTACAATTAGTTAATGAGGCATTTTCAAAATTGAAACCGTGCAAAAATGTTCCCGACTCTTGATACGCATTGGTAATTGTTGATGATACTGATGGTCGAGCACAACTTTCAGCAATCATTCCCGATGTTGGCGAATCATGACTTAATTATTTTAATTTCTAACATCTAGACGACTTTGATAGTTGTCACAGTTAATTTCGAGTAAAAATAGCGTATGAATTGTACTATTTATGGTTGAAAATTGCTACGTTTGAAGAAAAAATAGTATACTTTATTCGGCAAAGAAGCGACTTTTCTTGACTTGCCCTCTATTACGCGCCTCACTTCGTTCGGCGCGTAATATCGGGCGCGTCAAGAAAAGTCATGCTTCTCCGCCTCATAAAGTAATATACTATTTCCAATTTCTGATTATTTCCCAATGATTCATTTATTAATATTCCGTCATATTTTTTCATGTATTGTTTTTTATATCCCCTGTCCCTTTTTCTTGTTTCTTGGTAGAAGGATCTTATTTTATTTTTTTTTTAGAATTTCTCTTCTATCTCTTTGAGATTGTCTTCGTTATATTTTCCTTTCTGTTTTTGCATGTTGTCTTCATTGTTTTCCTCAACTCTCTGTATTCACTCTGTTACAGTCACTATTATTTGTTTAATTTTTATTCTTATATATAACACCAAAAATGCGAGAAAGAAAATACAGCAGATATTTAACATCTTTATTATTTAATTTAATATAAATATAACAAAACAAAGGCTCTTAGTACTCAATTATTTTATTTTAAAATATTATTCACCAGTTTCCTCTGTTGCATTGGCATAAGCTTTATTTACACTTGGCAAGGTTACTGGCTGAAAGTAATTGCTACCACAAAAATGTCATGTTAGACAAGACGAAAACGGAGGGTTCGTTGGAAAAAATATTCCCATAATATTTCTTTGCATAATCACATTCGTGAGACATCCCAGAATAAGGTTCAAGAAGTCGACCACGCGAAAAGTGTTCCAAATCTTTTCAAACAATTTTTTTAAATCATATTGAAACTCCTATAAGTTCGTAATGTTGATCGTTTTCGAGTTATAAGCAAATTAAGATTGAAAAAACGAAAAATGTCGATTTTCAAGGCTTAATGACTCGGTTAAAAGTTATTATTATTAAAGTCAGAAAGTGACTAAATCAAAGTTTAAAGCCCCCCCCCCCCTACACGATCCTGAAGAAATTTTTGTCATTATTTGATTACTAAGCTGAAGTAATTATAATGAGCGCCATGCACGTATTAGGCGGCCGTCAATGGTGAGTGCGTCAGATATGCCATTCCGGCAGTCCAATGCTGCATCTTACTCGCAGTCACATTTACAGCAGCATCAATATGATTTTACCGCTCATTGTTAATAATTAACCTGTTCCGCTCCATCGTATCCACGTATGGATATTTTTAGGTATGGCGAACTTTACCACGATATCCACATACGGATATTCATATAGGGATATTACTGCACTCTGTAAAAGTGGTGTAGGGCTCTGTAGATTAATTTGGATCACGGTAGGGCATGGATATCCATACGGCGATATCATGGTTAGCCATTTTTTTTATACAATTTCCAGAATAATGTAAACAGCTCAAGGTCGACGTTTGTTCATTGTTCACTGTCTTTTTATATATGTTTTATTTTTATTTAGCGTGACTTTATAAATTAAATAATAGACATAGATACATTTTAATGGTATTGAGATGTGGATATTTTGGTAGTACAATCGATATTCAAGGGTGGATATACTATTACACCCAAATATCCTTATGTGGATATTCTGGTAAACACTATAAATTGTCATATAAATTCAAATTGCTTCAAACACTTTTTTGGCCCCATAGGTGAATATCTCTTCTATTATACATCATAACTATCGTAAAATGTATTTTCATTAAAAAACTTTTGCTGGTATACAGCTCCCTATCTCAAAAAGTGGCCTGGAGCGGAAGGGGTTAAAAATAACAGCTTACTAATAAATTAATGACACAAATTTCGCCAGAAACTTTGATTTAGTCACTTTCTGACCTTCATAATAATAGGCCAGGGTAATAAGACAAAAATATACCCTGTTCGTGACACTTCAGCAGCCAGGGTACTGAAGCGTTTTTTTGACAGGTAATACCTATAGGAACAAATTATAACTATTTCCTACGTAGGATCTGGTGGCCATTTTTATTTATAAACAGTTAACTGTCAAAAATGGCATTTTCCCCGTTTTTTTTTTCAAATCAACGAAAAACAGTGAAACATGATTTTTTTAGTACAAATATCTTCGAGATTATGGAAAAAGATTTAAAATGACGTGTTACAAAGTTTGATATACTCATTTATTGTTAATATAATTGCGACAAAATGTCGGAATTGCAAAAAAAAATATTTTCTCAATAACTGTTGTAAAAATGAGTGTACAGCTTTGAAATTTTTTGTTAAATGAGGGTTCTTTGGTGCTTATTATGTGATAAAAATTTCAAAGCGATTCATTTAATTGTTTAAATTTTATTCAAATTGTTTATCCCAGAGAGATTTTTTTTGCGATAACATAAGTCAGAAAAAAATGACCTTAGAACCATTCCATAATGTCAAATGAAAGAGCATAAGCTACATTTTCAACATGGTTTAAAAAAGTGAATAAAATTTATAAATTTATTTTATAAATTTATTAGTAATAAATAATTATGCAAAAGTATCGTCAATTTTTCTTTATAAACTTTTTGAATAATTTTTTTCAAAAAAATTAACTTTTTTACCCTGTTTTAAGTGCACAACTACCAAGTAATGTAATCTATATCATAATTGATAAAAAATTGTAATAAATATGTATAATTTCTTATATAACAAAATAAAAAGTTTATAAGGAAAGATTTACGATACTTTTGCATAATTATTTATTACTAATAAATGCATTTTTATTCCCTTTTTTTAAACCAAGTTGAAAATACAGC
Source organism: Diabrotica virgifera virgifera (assembly GCF_917563875.1). NCBI lineage: Eukaryota > Metazoa > Arthropoda > Insecta > Coleoptera > Chrysomelidae > Diabrotica > Diabrotica virgifera. The sequence goes on along the minus strand of NC_065448.1, from coordinate 210,260,705 downwards.
TCGTGCTCTTTCATTGGATACCTGTGGAATGGTTCTAACGCCATTTTCTTCTGACTTATTTTATTGCAAAAAAATGCTCTCTGGGATAAACAATTTGAATAAAATTTAAACAATTAAATTAATCGCTTTGAAATTTTTGCCACATATTAAGCACCAAAGAACCCTTATTTGACAAAAATTTCAAAGCTGTACACTAATTTTTACAACAGTTATTGCGAAAATAATTGTTTTTGCAATTCCGACTTTTTTCGCAATTATATTAACAATAAATGAGCATATCAAACTTTGTAATACGTCATTTTAAAGCTTTTTCCATAATCTCGAAGATATTTGTACTAAAAAAACCATAAGTTGCCCTGTTTTCCATTGATTTGAAACAAAAAGTGAAAAATATCATTTTTTGACACTTAATTGTTTATAAATAAAAATGGGCGCCAGATCGTAAGCAGGAAATAGTTACAATTTGCTCTTATAGGTATTACCTGTCGAAAAAACGCTTCAGTACCCTGGCTGTTCAAGTGTCATGGAAAAACCCTTATTACCCTGGACTATAATAATTTTTAGCCTAGTTAGTTAGTCTTAAAAATGGCCATTTTCGCGTTATTTAAATTTTAAATTGCTTATAACTCGAAAACGATCAACCTTAGAGAAAAATTACACGGACCTTTTTTGCCCAGAATGGTCCAAAAAACTTTAAAAAAATGTCCAGATCGAAAAAATGGTTTTTGCAATTTGTTTAAAAAAATTGTTTAAAAAAATTTGGACCACTTTTCGCGTGGGCGACTTTCTGCACCTTATTCTGGGATGTCTCACGAATGTGATTATACAAAAAAATTTCATGGGAATATTTTTTTCAACGAACCCGCCATTTTCGCCTTGTCTATGTGTAAACAACAAGAAAGTGCACTTGCTAGCAAGTTTCTGTAGTTCTCATGGCAAGTTTAGTGGCCGCAAGTACTTTCAGCCAATAAACTTGCCAAGTATGAATGTTAGACCAACTTACTGAATTTATATAATAAATCTGTATTTTTGTTAGTTTATAGTGCTATTTGTGTATAAGACTTCTGCAGCAGAACATTAGACCATATGAAGAGTACAGGGGAAAAACAAGGAATGTCACTTTTTCATGAATTTTGGCTTTTCTTGCTGTGTGGTAGCAAAAACTGAGTATTATTGACTAGACTATCGCTTCAGAACAATAACCAGAAAGATCAGTCTATATAAATTTTTTAAGAGTTTGTATCTAGGCGAAGGACCAGGATTGTCCGCACGCCACTGGACAAAAATAAGGAGTGTTAGCAGTTTTTTGGTGCATTATTAAATTAACAAGTTAATATATACTAATATTATATTAAGATTATAGACTAATAGATGCTAGAATTCTGCTAAGAATCTCGTAAGTAGCTTTTAGACATCATAAGAATTAAACCTTTATTGGTGTTCATCTCAATATGTATAAAATGTGACATTCCTTGTTTTACCCCTGTACTCTTCATATTATACTAAGATTTAAGCTAAAACATCTTATTCCAATAGTGTTTTCCTACGATGTTCTTCTTAGGAAAGTAAAACGTAATGTTATAAATATGCAAAGTGTTGTATTGTGAAGTCATAGTAAATAGTAATGCCATTAAAATTAAGAGACTTTCTAATGTTTACGGAAAATTTTTAGCACCAAAATGTAGTTCTACGTTTGCAGAATAAATTGAAAAAACGTATAGGCTCCTTTGTATATCTAAAACAAAAAGTAGAGTTTTAACGTAATTTTGGGTTACAAAACAAAATATTATAAAACAAAAAGCTTAAGTAATATTGCTAAAATAAAAACCCAAGAGCACAAGTTTATAAAATGTAACTATTGTAAACATCCTATCCTTTTAGTAATATAGGTAAACAGTTTTAAAAGTTATGCATCATCTAAAATTATGCTCATTTTTATAGTTGATTTTTTCGTGAACGTAAACGGATTCCGCTATTTTTTTTTTAATATTTTAGATCCGATCAACTATTTTTAATGGGAATAAGCCACAATTTTACCAAAAAAAATGATTTTATTAACGTTTCGAAGCCCAAATCGGGTTTCGTTGTCAAAATACAAAATACTACTAAAATAAACAAAAATGTTGTTGCTAAGTAAAAAAATTCTTCTGATAATTTATTTAATCTAACTCATTTATATTGGCAATTCAGACGTATGTTATACATTTTAAAGTAGAAGACTTTAAAATAATATCGCCAATATTTATGAGTTGCGTTCCTGGGACGACTTTACTAAAAGATAGTTCATTCGATTACATGAACTCAATCCCAACTCAAGAATATCAGTCACAAAAAAATCATAGCATGTGATCTGTCTTTAAAAAGACAACCAAATGCAACGATGACAGTAAAATTCTCGCGTTAGAGATTCCAAAGTAAATCACAAGGGAAAACCAGGAAAAAACCTCGTGATACTATACCGACATCGTAAGTATTTGTTCTTACATTTAATTTACTTTCAAAAAACCAATACCAAATTCTGACTTTAAATATGTTTAAATTTTAAATAATATTAATAATACATAGATATACAATAAGTAATACTAATATATAAAATTTGTACTAAATCGATATGTTATTGACTTACTAATCGTGATATTTTCTTTGTATTGACTTCCTTTTTCAGTATGGATAACCACATCCTACTGCATTCTACCGAGGAATTTACCACACAATTGGTTTCATTTAGCATAATTATAGCCGCTTCTTTTTTTTTACCAAATGGGCGTTTTAATGAGTGGAACATGTAGAATATGTCAAATGACAGGAATTATGACAGGTGATAAATAGCAGTCTGATTTTTGCATAAGAGTTTAATCTCTGTTCGGAGAGTTTAATTCTGTTCTGTCGGACAAAATAAATGTGCCGTTTTCGTGGCCTGACCGTTCCAAATTTTTAAACTGTTCCAAAATTAAAACTGCCCCTGTTACAGTGTTCCCATATATCAAAGTTTATCCGACTAGACACCCTTAAGCTATTAATAAATTTTCAGCTTGCTATTAATCAACGTTTTTTGTCATACGCGAGATCCAGACCTATAAGAAGGATGCAATTAAACATTGAAAAATAGTTTTAATTCCAAACAACTTTTCTTAGAATTTTCGATATTGCGAAATATAAAAGTATTTTACTCTCGAGTAAAATTCATATTTTTTGACAAAACTTGTATAAAATTAATTAAATTTGATGTATGAAGGCTGCATCTTAGATTCTATATTATTCAGGGAATTTTATAAGAAATAAATTTTTTTGTAAAACTGATAATTAAAAAGTTATTAATAGGTTTCAAGTTACGCAGACATACTGTATAAGAGCTAAAAAAAAATTTTTGTTGAACATTTATTATTGTTGAAGCTTATTATTAAATCTATTTTAGGTAAGTTTTACAAAAAAAATCTTTGATCACTTTGTATAAACATTTTTTTAGCTGGTAATTTTCGGTTTTTGTATTACATTTTTTTATCTTTCTTAATGATCAAAAATGAAATTGTTTATTTCATTTCTAAAGTAATATAATTAAATGCACTTTAAAGACTACATCCTAGCCTTTAAAAAAGCACCTACAAAATATTAACCTTTCGTGACTAACATTGGATCTGTGAGACGGACCACTTAGGGTCGATTTCTATGGCGTTAATCTATGGTTCAGTTGATCGAAGTTCACCGGTGAAATTCGGTTTTGTTTGGAATGCATTTCTCATGGAAAGGTATAAAATAAAACCATTCGATCTTAACAATTTTTGTCGATAGAATAAATAGTTTTATTTGGTTTTGGATATTGCTTTTTGGAGATGCTTAAAGCCATGATATATTACAATATAAGGCTTACATAAAAATTATAAATAAGCGTCTTAAAGACATAAATTCGATTTTTTAACATTAAAATTGTAGATAAACGTATTTTTCTTTCAAATAAATATTTTTCGGATTTAAATTTTTTTATTATTTTTATTTTTTAATCGCCAAAAGTCGGAAATTTTAATGCGCGTGAATTATTTAGACCTATTTTTGTTAACATTATCAATAAAGTTGGGTGCGCAAGTGTTTTTCTATCTTGACAGTCCGAAATAAACAAGTACTTTTTATTATTTTATGGTTACAAATACGTATCTTTCTACCATAACACATGTTAAAATTTGTTTTCCTATATGAAGTATATGGGTTTAAAGAATCATTTAATATGGTAAATTGTCTTTAAAAGTCTCCATTTAAGAAACCTTTTTAAGTTTGCTATAAAACTACCTGCACTTAAAGTGTCTTTTAACATGGTTTTAAAAGCACTTTCACAGCAGCTTTAAAACCAGTTGCTTAAGAAAACAAAGTTTTAAGAAGGTTTTTATTTTTGGTTTTATTGACCTCTTTCAGAGTGGGCTCTTTTATGCTGGAAGCGGTTTTATTGCATAAGGGAAAATGAAAATGTAGTATGTCAAAGTGTGTAAATAATTTATTTCCTTAGCTGAGCGCTTTCGACATAAACGTCATCATCGGAGCTAATGCTAAAATAAAAAAAAAAGATCTTGTAAGAAAAAGAAGTACAAAACTCTTTTTTTACTTACGTCAAATACTAAAAAAGTACCGCTATATAGAGGTGTAAACAAGTGCATCTTAGGAATGTAAATTTGATTTTTAAATTGTGAATGCTAACTTAGTCCTCCGTATAACAGCAAACAGCAAAAAAACAGAAAGAAACGGCCACATACACGTTGCACAAAAACATATAAACTTTTTTCATGGTACGGGTGTCGATATCACCCGTCCATCCTTGGCCTAGTAACAACAGCTGACTGACAAGGTCGGATATTCAAATCTGCTTTTATCTGTTCTGCGTTGACGTTGACAGCTGACGTTGAAACATGAATATTTTAAACATATTGAAAAGAAATATTTTCCTTTCAATATGTTTAAAATATTCATGTTTCAACGTCAGCTGTCAACGTCAACGCAGAACAGATAAAAGCAGATTTGAATATCCGACCTTGTCAGTCAGCTGTTGTTACTAGGCCAAGGATGGACGGGTGATATCGACACCCGTACCATGAAAAAAGTTTATATGTTTTTGTGCAACGTGTATGTGGCCGTTTCTTTCTGTTTTTTTGGTGTTGTACGGAGGACTAAGTTAGCATTCACAATTTAAAAATCAAATTTACATTCCTAAGATGCACTTGTTTACACCTCTATGTAGCGGTACTTTTTTAGTATTTGACGTAAGTAAAAAAAGAGTTTTGTACTTCTTTTTTTTACAAGATCTCTTTTTTTATTTTAGCATTAGCTCCGATGATGACGTTTATGTCGAAAGCGCTCAGCTAAGGAAATAAATTATTTACACACTTTGACATACTACATTTTCATTTTCCCTTATTCATTCAAGTGTGTACAAACTTATCAGTCTTTCAACTATTGGTTTTATTGCAACCTTAAGGTTTACTTAAAAACCAAATGGTTTTAATTTTAGTTTTATTCTACAGTTTTATATCATCCTTAAAAGACTTAATAAACCTGTTCGGTGCTACTTGGGATATTCACTTGCAAATAACTCGAAAAGTATTGACTTATGGAAAAAACTCTATAGAACAAAAGTTGCTTATAATTAGTCATTTTATCCAATTCCAGACTTATTTTGAATGTATATTTTTCACTTTCGAGAGGGGGTATTCCCCTCCATTTTTGAAAATTGGAGGAAATGTAGAATTCTAAACTTTTTTTATATATAATATTAGATAATTTCAACTACCTATTCCCAAATTTTCATCTTTCCTTTATTTTTTTGGGGTCAGATTGTCCTTTGATCGGGCTAAAACCCATTCCCAGGGTAAAAGCACACATCGGCACAATATCACTTGTTTTGTTTGACATGTTAGCTACGTGCATGCCAAATTTCATGTCAATCTAAGTGGCTTTTAAAATTTAGAGCAAAAACCGTGAGTAAACCTACTATAAACCGTTATTTTTGCAATAATTTATTAATAACAAAGTCGAAACGTGGTTTAAGCTATCACGACTAGTGGCAATCGATTTAGCTATAAAAATACTATGAAAAAACTACAAACTTGTTGTAGATAGCGCAATATTTCGAGTTTTTTGGCGAATAAACAATTATTTTGTTATTAACAAAACAAGAACATATTTTGAGCACTCGCAACTAGTCGCATTCGATTCAGCGACCAAAAATACACCAGAGAAGACCTTAACACTATCAATTTAATTACAGGGCTTTTAATAATTCCTGAAAAATATCTAATTTTACCATAATTTGTTAACAACAATTAAACGCACCATATTTGGGCTTCCAGACCACTTCCGTTGGATTAAGCGGCCCAAAAAACCTATAATGTCATCATCAAATAACGGCGAGCTAGAATTTCCCACGGGACCTCCTATGTTGCGTCCAGACTATTAGATGTTTCATTAGACCATGTCTTAGACATTTTACTCCAGTGGTGTTTTCCTACGAGCTTCTTATTAGAAAAGCAAAACCTAATGTGCTCAAGGTGCAAAGTGTTGCATTGTGAAGGCATAGTAATACCATTAAAACTAAGAGACTAGAATGTATTATGGCAAAATTTTAAGCACCAAAATATAGTTCTACGTTTGCAGAATAAATTGAAAAAACGTGTAGGCACCCTTGAATATCTAAAACAAAAAGTAGAGTTTCAAATATAAAAATCTTAAATCATATTGTTAAAATAAAAACCAAAGAGTACAAGTTTGCACATACATAAGTTATAAAATACATGGCAAAAATGTAATTATTGTAATTAGTCCAGAAAGCCACTGCGCATCCGCTAGGAAAAATATTCTAATTTGGATTTATTGCACAATCTTACTCAAAAAGGACTCCTTTTAACAAATTTGCATGTTGCCAGGGCCAAAAGGTGGTCAAAAATTTTTTAAAAGTTTTTTTTTTGTTTTTTTTTTCCTAAAATTATTTTTTTTGCATGGAACAAAGTTTTTTTAGATTTTTTGGATCATTCCAAACAGAAAAGGTCTTTGGTGACTTTTCTCTAAAAATGATAGTTTTTGACATACAAGCGATTAAAAATTGAAAAATTGCGAAATCGGCCATTTTTAACCCTCAAAAACTATGTGAAAAACTGAAAATTTGAATATTGCCAAGGTAGGCAGATATTCTTTAAACATCGATTCATGAAATCCCGAAGAGTTTTTTGCAATACAATATTCAAAACTCCTTTGTTTTTTAATTGATAATCAAGCGTGCGCGACACTATTTTCCACCGACAGTATGGTGCAAATAAAAGGAATAAATTCGTTATTTCTTAAACCGGTGACTTTAAGGAAAAATCCCGAAACAGGTCGATTTGTATTTTGAAGTTACGATATTATGGCATGTATGATATACTAGTGACGTCATCCATCTGGCCGTGATGACGTAATCGATGATTTTTTTAAATGAGAATAGGGGTTGTGTGCTAGCTCATTTGAAAGGTTCTTCAATTCTCTATTTAGTAATATAAACATTTATATAATTATTTATACAGGGTGTCCTTCTAATTCTTTTTTGTCAAATAATTTAATTTAATAAAAATTTTTTGGACACCCTGTATAAATAATTATGTAAATGTTTACATTACTGAATAGAGAATTGAAGAACCTTTCAAATTTGCTACCACACGACCCCTATTCTGATTTAAAAAATAATCGATTACGTCATCACGCCCAGACGGATGACGTCACTAGTATACCATACATGCCACAATATCATAACTTAAAAATAAAAATCGACCTGTTTCGGGTTTTTTTATTAAAGTAGCCGGTTTACGAATTAACGAATTTATTCCTTTCATTTGCACCATACTGTATACACATACAACGCAACGGTGGAAAATAGTGTCGCGCACGCGTGATTAGAAATTAAAAACAAAGGAGTTTTGAATATTTTATTGCAAAAAACTATTCGGGATTTCATCAATCGATGTTTAAAGAATATCTGCCTACCTTGGCAATATTCAAATTTTCAGTTTTTCACATAGTTTTTGAGCGTTAAAAATGACCGATTTCGCAATTTTTCAATGTTTAATCGCTTAATGTCAAAACTATCATTTTTAGAGAAAAATCACTAAATATCTTTTCTGTTTGGAATGATCCAAAAAAACTAAAAAAACTTTGTTCCATGCAAAAAAAATAATTTTAGGAAAAAACAAAAAAAAAAACATTTAAAAAATTTTTGACCACCTTTTGGTCCTGGCAACATGCAATTTTGTTAAAAGGAGTCCTTTTTGAGTAAGATTGTGCAAAAAATCCGAATAAGAATATTTTCCTAGCGGATGCGCAGTGGCTTTCTGGACTAAATAATATCATCCTTTGAGTAATATAAATAACAAGTTGGTCGCTCTATAAAGTTGTTGTTAAAATATTAAAGTGCACATAATTAAAAATGTGGACAACTTAACCCTTAACTACTGACGTGGACATTTCAGGACGTAGACTCTGACAGGTGGTATGTCATACCGTTATCTACCTATTATCCTTTGCTTTCAATATGAATTTTTCTTATATTACAATCCGAGGAATAGGGCCTTTCAACGCTTCTCATTTGTTTTGGGCTTCTGTCATATGTCGTATATTAATATTATACACAGTTTATACAACATATGGCAGAAGCTCGAAATAAATGGGAAGCGTTGAAAAGCGGCTGGCAGATACAGCTCTTAAATGTGATCGGTGTTTATCGTCTCTCTTTAGCAATCTCTTTAATTTAGTTGCTTATAACTTTTAAAAATTTATATAATTTAATTTTTTTTATATATTCTAAAACGTTCAATATAATTTAATAATATATAATATAATAATTTTTTTTATTTAATATTTAATGATCGTAGCGAATGATGAGGAAGACATGGACTGCATGTTTAGAAAACTAAAGAAAGGATATGAAAAATGGGGCATCAATATGAATATATCAAAGGCAGAGTATCTTAAAATAGGGGACAATAAAGAAGGCCAAGATTTATAAATTAGAACCATAAAAACATGTAAAGGATATAAATATCCCGGATCTATAATATCTAAAGAAGGCACCACCAAAAGAGACCTCGAAAACAGAACGCAGCAGGGAAAAAAGCGGTAAACATTCTAGGCTCTCTACGATGGTCTAAAAAAATAAGACAAAAAACGAAATTGACAATCTATCGTACCTTGGTAGAGCATATTATGACTTATGGGGCAGAAGTTTGGCAGATCACGAATAAATATAAAAAAGAATAGAAGTACAGTGGAACCTCGATAACTCGGATTAATCGGGACCGCGGCCGATCCGGGTTATCGAAAATCCGAGATAGCCGGAGAATATGATAAAAATTAATAAAATACGTTATACTTACAGATAAACTCCGTTAGAATTGAAATAACATGAAATATATTTATAAATATGCACAGTACCTACTCATCAAAATTACTAAAAAAAACACCAAACACAAACGTAAGCAAACGGAAGCGAACAATACAAGACACACAATACAGTCACAACGATGTAATGTTATTTAAGAACAGTGAAAACTAAAGACCATTGTTTATAAGAGAATTTTTTAAATGGTCTTTCCTAAACAATGCTAATATAGTTTGAAATAAAAAGGAATAGGTAATACACTGCCGTGCTAAGCCCAAAGGCGGGAACTGATTTTTTATCGAAAATGAGATTTTTGTATTTTTAGGTAAAATAGGGTATTTAGTATATATTTATAAAGTTTTTAGAGTTGTAGAAGCATTATATTTTAAATAAAATTGCAATTTTGTTAGCGGTATCTACACTTTTCAGTTAAAATACTAAGCCATTTGGCGGCAAATGTTAAATACTATGGCGTTTTGACGGTATCTGCTACAGTTGCCGTCCATATACCTTAGCATATTGCACTTACCGCTAATCTACTTTCAAGAATGCTACGCCTACATTTAGAAACCGCCAAATCGCCTTAGTATTACAAAGTAAATTCGGCCTAACTTTACAATAAATTATTGTGTTAGTTAAAAGAGTTGTGTGTGTGTGTTCACAAAGAGGGGATGGCATTAGATAGTTAGTAAAAGAAATAATTAGCGAGGATGGTAAGAAATTTTCGAGTTTATTATATCTATTGGAATGTATATTCATTTTTGTTTATAATATTTCAAGAATTAACCAAATTATGTTGTCCTAAACAATATGAATCTGCCCCAAGTGGATGATTTTTTATATCTTGAATTAAGCAGTAAGAGATTTTCATATTTAAAAAATATGTCTTTTTTTTTAATTAGGTTTTAAAATCTTAATAATATATCCACACGCTGTCCACAAACATTTTTAGAAAAAGAGACTTAAAATAGGTATTATGTTTATTTTTTAGGAAATCAAGTAGAGTCGAGTAAGAGTTGTGAACCACGAGGTGATACCACTGAAGACAATATTGTAGAAAGAGAAAAATTTATTGTAAAGCAATTACAAGAGGTGAAAAAAAACTATGTTCAGCCTATACAGGCGCAAGATTTGTTTCATACTTTGTTCCAAGGTTTGTTTCAGTTTTCTGTATGTTTAAACCCTTTGTTGGTCGTACATGGGATTAGAATTAGCAGTCCCATTGATTGCATTTTTTTTTGTTTAAATACAAGCTAATATCATTGTTTAACTAGATAATGTCTAGTAGTCTAGTTATACAATGCTATTATAGATACGGGATTGTAGATTTGGGATATCTTTATTTAATCTTTTGAGAATTTTTTATGTAAGTTTTATACAAAAATGCTGGTTTTATTCCTTTATAAATTTTCTAAGAATGCGTCAGGTACCTGGATAATAATCCAAAAATTTGTTTGCATATTTTAAAAATCTTGTATATCCCATAATTAGGTATTTTTCGGTCTGAAAGACAATGGCCATTATATTTTAATCATAACATATAACTAGTTTGTACAATACAACTAATAAAATGTTAAAATTTGCCCTAATTACTGTAAATTATGGTATTTTCACAAATATAATATTGTGAAATACCCAGTAATATAACAATACATAATAATATTAGGGCAGGTGTCGGCGATCATAAAAATCTTGAAGCTCTATAATAACTCAGGCCTGTCGTAAAATAGCAAACCTTTGTCGCTAAAAAACAAAATAAAAATAGCTGAGAAAGTCAAAAGTATGGTTTACAATCACATTCACAGTTGAAGAATTCTTTAAAACGCTTCAGCAGATGTTTAAACATCTATAACAATCTGAACGAATTCTGTTTAGTATAAGTACAGTTCTGCCCAAATTATTAGACGCACTATAAAAGATTTTATAAAAAATGTTAATTATGAGGTAATACCATTGTATTGTAATAATAAATAGGTTTTGTATATGTACCAGACACATATTATTTTGTTTGGTGATCTATTAAATTGTCTATATTGAATCACAAATAGAACATTAATATTAATGAACCAATATGTATTTATTGACTCTTGAAAGAAACAGTTATAACCACAACTAAATATTGTCAATTTGTTGTTGTCATATTGTAGCTCAACAAAATAATAACATTTAATAGTACTTTAATTCTTTCAATTTAATAAACTGTAATACACAGAAAAGCTTTTTATTTCATATCAATCAAAACTGTAAACCACATACCGCTAATAGGCTTAGTTTTATAGTAAGTTTTGATAAAACGTTTTAGCGGTATCTACCTCTTTTTATATAAAACTTTGTTTTAAAATATAATTAATGGTTCCCTTAATAAACTGGGGCATATATCCATGCATAAAAACTATTAGCTAGTCCATAAATCCCTTACGGGCCAAAATTTTAGCACTCAATTTTGAAATCGATTTTGCCACCATTTTGTGAAATGTTAGTTACTGCCTTTGGGCCTAGCACGGCAGTACAGACAGGTGCCTGTTGTTTCTGCGGCGTGTGCTATGAGTCATTTTTAATATCGTATAGTTCAAATTACACACATACACACTATCTCTCAAATATTATATTACATACATTTTTATTGTTGAAAGGTTTGTCTGATAATTAACTACTTTGATGGGAAATAAGCCACAATTAAATTGAAAAATAATTTTACTAACGTTTCGCGACGCCCAAATCGGGTCGTTGTCAAAATACAAAATATTGAAAATCAAAATGTTTATCTGATGAAAATCGGTCCGGGTTAGCCGGACTTCCGGGTTATCGGGGGCCGACTTATCGGGGTTCCACTGTAGTAGGAACGGATTATCTAAGAAGAGCGTGTGGTATATCCAAAAAAGATCACATCAGGAATGAAGATATTAGAAGGAGGACAAATCCTGTATATTCCATGTAGATAGAATTGAAACGAGACAACTATTGTGGTATGGTCACGTGAAACGAATTAATGAAGATAGATGGCCAAAGAAAGCTTTAAATTATATACCACAACAAAGATGAAGGGGAAAGCCTTCAGTTGCCTGGGAAGAAAATAATGTACGACACATCATGACAGATAGAGCCATCAAAGAATACGAATGATAGACAAAAAAAAATGGCGGGCGAAATTCGAGAAGCGGCAGAGGCTGTAGGAACCTCGCTTATAGATAGATAGATAAATAAGATTTATTATTATTTTTTAATGGTATAAATATTTATTATTCATCGAATCACAATCAGATTATAGTGTAATGTTTAGTGTTTGTGTGTGTTGAATAAATGTCTTGTTACTTAGTAAAGTCGACTTTATTATAACAAAGGGTTGCTTATTGTATCCGAACGTCTGCGTTCCCTGATATCTATATACATTTTTTTAGTCTAATACCTTTTTAGGGTGTTACTAATTTTTTTCTTTGTGCTTTACATTTTACAGTTATTAGGTGATTGGTAATCTTTGCGGAATATCTCTACAAGAATTTTTCACAATTAAATTGTTGTAATTACATTGTATGTAATAATACCAAATCCTTGGCACAATTGACCAAATACCTAAACCTATTTGTTTGTCTCCCAACGATGCATAAATCCAGTAGGTATTTACCTTATTTCTACTATGTTAACGTATTTGAATGTGAGAATAAAAACCACTGTTGAAATTATATTATTAACAAGCACTGTTATAGGTTTCTGGGTTACATTTATAGCCCAATCAAAGAACAATCTGACCCCAAGAAAAAATAAAGGAAGGATGAAAATTTGGGAATAGGTAGTTGAAATTGTCTATTATTATATAAGAAAAAGTTTACAACTGTACATCCCCTCCATTTTACAAAAATACCCCCTCTCGAAAATAAAAAATATACATTCAAAATAAGTCCGGAATCGGATAAAATGACTAATTCTATACAACTTTTCTTCTATAGAATTTTTTTACTAAGTCAATACTTTTCGAGTTATTTGCGAGTGAATATGTTCATGTTTAACAAAATAAAACATGTTTTTGGACGGTTTTCGGAGATAACTCAAAAAGTAAGTATTTTAGCGAAAAAAATATTCTTAGCAAAAATATAGCCCATAAAAAATTGAAAAAAAATGGTGTATACATGAGGTCTATAGACCCAGTAGAAGCAGAGTTGCAGCTAATGAAAAATAGGTTCTTCTTCGTCAAATTCCAAATCGAATATTTTAATGTGAAATAACCCAAAAACGGAGCAATTTTAGGAAAATATTCATTTTAACTTTTTGAAAGTGTTTAAAATAAGGTTTATTTTCGTTTTTTTTAAACTTGTAATATTAGAAGTAAGTTAATTACGCTCAAAATATTGTTGGTCCCTTTTATTTGTTAGTAAAAAAATCGCGAAATTCACCCCCTAATTAGCATCACATATAAATTTTAACATTACCACTTCAGAAATTACTTTGTCTATGTATTATTTATATGATCTGTAAGTTTCATCGGTTCAAAGTGCTTCGTTTTGAAAAAGCTGTAGTTAAAATGGCTTGAACGAGTAACTAATCACGAGTTTAGGCAAATTTTGAACAGCCATAGCATAACCAATTTTTGTCTAACAAGAAAACAAAAAATCAAAAATATTCAGAAAAGTAAACCTTCATTTTATTGCTCTTTGAGATTTTTGGTATTCCTAATTGTTTTTAAGTTAATTTCGTAAACAATTACAATTTTTTCAAAATTAAAAAAAAATGTTTTATTTTAAACCCAATTTTTTTCAAAACTGAGCACTTTGAACCAATGAAACTTATAGATAATATAAACAATATACAGGGTGTCCCGAAAAGATTGGTCATAAATTATACGACACATTCTGGGGTCAAAAATAGTTTGATTAAACCTAACTTACCTTAGTACAAATGTGCTCATAAAAAAAGTTACAGCCCTTTGAAGTTACAAAATGAAAATCGATTTTTTTTAATATATTAGAGATTATTATATTAGAGACTATTAGAGATTTTTTATTGAAAATGGACATGTAGCATTCTTATGGCAGAAACATCTTAAAACAAAATTGTAGAGAAATTTGTCCACCCCATAAAAAATTTATGGGGATTTTGTTCCTTTAAACCCCCCAAATTTTGTGTACGTTCCAAGTAATTCATTATTGTGGTACCGATAGTTAAACACAATGTTTTTAAAACTTTTTTGCCTCTTAGTATTTTTTCGATAAGCCCGTTTTTATTGAGATGCGGCTTCTTTTTAAATATATTTACGTAAAAATTTTATGGTGGTTTTGTTCCTTTATACCCCCCAAATGTTTGTGTACGTTCCAATTAAACTATTATTGTGGTACCATTAGTTAAACACAGTATTTTTAAAACTTTTGCCTCTTAGTCTTTTTTTTCATCAGTCATGTTTTATCGAGATGTAGCTTCTTTTTCAAAATATACCTAAAAATGTAAATTATAAATAAATTTTCAGAATATTAACACGTTTCTACAAATCGCACACCTAGTTCAATTGTGCCACAACTGCAAAAAATTCGAATGTTGTGTTAAGGCTGTAAAATATTGCCTATATAATGCCCCATCTTATGCAATACAGCCTGAACAAAAATATTGTTTTGGATAAGTATAAAGTAAGTTACTTCGGTATTTCACTGTACGGTTTTTAGAGGTTTTGAAAATGCAATATGGCCATAACTGGGAGATGTGGCGATAATATGCACTGCCACAATACAACCGATGTAATTATTCAATACGTTCAATACGGCCACAACTGCAAATACCAATTGATTTTTTCATTATATTGCCGCCGTATCTCCTAGGTATCGTTTTATAAATGACTTTCTTCACAATTTTAATAAATTGTAATAAGATCCAGCGAATAACTTTATAATTTGCTACCTAAATTGTAATTTTGAAGCCAGTCATTCTCAAAATAAATTATTTACAGGTCATAACGCGTTTGCTACAGAACATTTTGCTCATTTCTCGAGAATATTGTGTTTTGCACTTGTGGCACTATTGAACTAGGTGTGCGAAATATGTGGTGGATTCGACAAATATTCAAAATATCTCGATAAACACTGGCTTATCGAAAAAGTACTAAAAGGCAAAAATGTTTTAAAAATAATGTGTTTAACTAATGGAACACAATAATAATTTAATTGGAACGTACACAAAAGTTTGGGGGGGGGGAGGGAACAAAACCCCCATAATTTACTTAAAATTTTTTTAAGATGTTGCTGCCATAGAAATGCGACATGTCCATTTACAATCAAAAATCTCTGAAAGTTTTCTATATATGAAAAAAAATCGATTTTCATTTTGTAACTTCAAAGGGCTGTAACTTTTTTTGTGTGCACTAGTGTATATAGGTAAGTGAGGTTCAATCAACCTATTTTTGACCCCAGAATCTGTGGTATAATTTATGACCAATCTTTTCGGGACACCCTGTATAAGTAAAGTAACTTGTAAAGCGGTAACGATTAATTTTATTTGAGAAGCTAATTAAGGGGTGATTTTCGGCATTTTTTTACCAAAAAATAAAAGGGACCAACAATATTTTGAGCGTAACTCACTTACTTTTAATGTTAGAAGTTTTTTTTGAACAACAAAAATAAACCTTTTTTTAAACACTTTAAAAATGTTGTAATGAATTTTCCCCGAAAAGTGCTCCGTTTTTTGGTTATTTCACATTGAAATATTCGATTTGGAATTTGACGAAGAAGAACCTACATTTCATCACCTGCAACTCTGCTGCTACTGAGTCTGCAGACCTCACGCATACACCATTTTTTTAAATTTTTTATAAGCTATATTTTTACTAAGAATATTTGTTTCGCTAAAATACTTACTTTTTGAGTTATTTCCGAGAAACCGTCCAAAAACATTTTTTTTTGTTAAAAATGAACGCCGTACTTAAACTGCCGTCAAACGGTCTTGCTCTATAATGCCGTTAACAGCTATGACGTCATTCGTATGATGCGTTTGACAGCATTTTCAGCATTTTCACGTGGTGAGTTAATGCACGAGTTGACGATTGTCTCATCTTATTTTATTATAGTGCCAGTCTCAGTATGTATATAGTTACAAGCATTATAATATTTGTACCTAATTGTTAATTATTGTGGGAATAATAAGTTTGAATTTGGAAAACTTGAATGACTATGGGCCAATGATTCTGCTGTTCTACTTACACCTATAGATGTTACAGACGAAAATGACACGCAAGTTTTTATTGACAGTAAGGATGAAGTTGTATTTGAAAAATTTGAAAATGACACGCAAGTTATTATTGAAAGTAATGATGAAGTTGTATTTGAAAGTGAAAATAAGCTGTGTGGTGAGGTGGTTCGTCAAGTAGGGTAGATAACTTGGAGGGGAATATACAAGAGACAAGTCCAGAAAATGAGCTTCCTATTACTCACCAAACTCTTCAAGTGAATGATGTTGCTTTGTGGAAAATTCTAATGCCAGTGGCAATAAAGAAAAGAGGACTCCCAAAAGGACAAGGCCTGACAGCAATAGGACTACCAAAGAAAAATAAAAGGAACCCCAAAACATTTCCAAGTAAATCCAGAGTTCCATTACAAAGAAAGGATTAAAAATATCTATGATTAATTTTTTTTTCTTAGTTTACAACAGGTTTTACAATAAATAAAGACAAATTTAATTATGTATTTATCATTACCCATAATTAAACTACGTTTTAATACTTCACTTTGTTTTCTTTTTCGTTTACAAGAAAATTTTCTAATATTAATAAATTCTTTATCAGAAATTGATACTAAGATGGCCAGCCTCCAGGCAAACGGCATGCGAAGAAAATGCCGTCAAACGCATCATGACGTCATAGCTGTTAACGGCATTATAGTGCACGACCTTTTGACGGCAGTTTAAGTACAGCGAAAAATGAACACATTCACTCGCAAATAACTCGAAAATTATTGACTTAGAAAAAAAACTCTATAGAACAAAAGTTACTTAGAATTAGTCATTTTATCCAATTCGGGACTTATTTTGAACGTATATTTTTTCACCCCCGAGAAAAAATTTTTCACCCCGTATTTTCCAATTTTTGTAAAATGGAGGGGATGTAGAACTATAAACTTTTTCTTATATAAAAATAGACAATTTCCTATTCCCAAATTTTCATCCTTCCTTTATTTTTTTGGAGGTTTTCGTAAAATTTTGCGTTCCCTGATCGGGCTATTATAGCCGTAAAGTTTCAGGACGTAGACTCTGACATGCAGTATTACTCTGGGCTAGTTAGCAAAATTCATGGAAAAGTTATTTACCAGCAATTTTATTGCTGGAATCGAATTATAAGATCCTATATATTAATAATATAGGTATGCAAAGTCCTCAGATAGTGTGCTACTTTTTTTATAAACAAAATGGCGCCGACAAATCGTAGTTTTTTCAATTATTGCTCTATAACTCCGAAGGTTTTAACTTTACAAGAAAAACACCCAAATAAAAATTCACCCAAAATAAATTCTGCATGGAGATATGTTTTTCACGATTTGCTCCGACGAAAATTTTCCTCGGAAAATGCGGGTTTTCCTAACAAAAACTCTAATTTTCAAATAAAGTTTTAGGTAAGTAATTATTAATCAATAATTAAATAACTTAGTGATATCAAAGCTTTCTTGGTATAGATTATAATTCCAGAAGCCGGTGAAAATTAAACGAATATTTTAGCAACAATTCAATTGTTAATTAACAATTTACGATCGCAATAATAACTAAAATAATCATGATACATTGATCAAACTTATAAAGATTATAAAGATGAGATGCTTATTTAATATTTTATCGACAAAATAAAAATTTTTCTTTTTTTTTGCATAATCTATAAATTTTGAAAAAAAAAATAGTTATAATACGTTGGTATAATTAGTAAAGCACAAATAAAGGTTATTTACCAGCAATTTTATTGCTGGAATCGAATTATAAGATCCTATATATTATTAATATAGATATACAAAGTCCGCAGATAGTGTGCTACTTTTTTTATAAACAAAATGGCGCCGACAAATCGTATTTTTTTCAATTATTGCTCTATAACTCCGAAGATTTTAAATTTACACCAAAAATACTCAAGTAGAAATTCACCCCAATTTAATTCTACATAGACGTATGTTTTTTCCGATTTGCTCCGACGAAAATTTTCCTCGGAAAATGTGGGTTTTTCCAACAAAATCTCGAATTTTAAATTAAATTTTTTGGGCCAGTAATTATTTATTAATAATTATATAGCTTGGTGAAATAAAAGCTTTCTTGGTATAGATTATAAATTCAGAAGCCGGTGAAAATGAAACGAATATTCTAGCAACAATTCAATTGTTAATTAACAATTTACAGTCGCAATAACAACCAAAATAATCATGAGACATTGATCAAACTTCGAAAGATTGTTAAGGTGTGATGCCTATTTAATATTTTGTCGACAAAATATACATTTTTCATTTTTTTGCATAATCTTTAAATGTTTTAAAAAAATTTTTATAAACAAATTAACATTTCTCAGAAATTGTTTATTATATTCTAATTTTAAAAAATACTTAAAACTCGTATTTCGTAGGTCTTGAAAATGAATGCATTAAAAAAATTTTCCAACCATTTGCAAAAAAGTTAGGAAAGAGCAAAATAAATATACGAATACTTCGTTGTTTATAATTTGTTTTAATTGTTTCAAAGCTTAAAAGTGAGTCTATGGTACAATCTAATTACTTACAAAGAATGTCAAAAATTAGTGCAATGGTTATATTTTAATCAAAGATTAAAAATACTTTTTGTTGTAATTTTTAACGCAAAAGTAGGCCTGATACAGAGTCGGAGCTAAAATGGTCACTCGAAGCGACTGACACGCAGCATGTATTATTTATATTATAAAAGTGTACGTCTCGCGCGGCCGGTCGTCGCTCCGAGTGAAAATTGTTGGCTACAGTACTGTATGATTCTACTTTCGTGCGTGTAAATTACAAAAAAATATATTTATAATCTTTAATTAAAATATAACTATTAAACTGATAATCGATTTTTTTTGTAAATAATTCGCTTGTACTTTAAACTCACTTCTAAGCTTTGAAAGAATTAAAAAAAATTATAAACACCCTAGCAATCCTATGTTTACTTT
Organism: Diabrotica virgifera virgifera; assembly: GCF_917563875.1. Lineage (NCBI taxonomy): Eukaryota > Metazoa > Arthropoda > Insecta > Coleoptera > Chrysomelidae > Diabrotica > Diabrotica virgifera. Next base: position 210,241,203 of record NC_065448.1, on the reverse strand, counting down.
GCTGTTTCATAACTTTTTTGCAAATGGTTGCAAAACAGTTTTAAAGCATTCATTTTCAAGATACTTGAAACGTGCATTTTAGCTATTTTTTAAAATTATAATATAATAAAAGCTTTTTGAGAAACGTTAATTTGTTTATAACTATTTTTTTTAACATTTAAAGATTATGCAAAAAATAAAAAATTTATATTTTGTCGACAAAATGTTAAATAGGCTTCTCATCTTTATAAGATTTTAAAGTTTGATCAGTGTATCATAATTATTTTGGTTATTCTTGCGACCGTAAATTATTAATTAACAATTGAATTTCTGCTAAAATATTCGTTTAATTTTCACCAGCTTTTGGAACTATAATTTAAACCAAGAAGGCTGTTAAGTCACCAAATTACTTAATTATTGGTAGATAATTACTTATCTAAAACTTTATTTGAAAATTAAAGATTTTCTTGGGAAAATCTGCATTTTCCGACGAAAATTTTCGTCGGAGCAGATCCGGAAAAACACGTCTCTATGCAGAATTTAATCACGGTGAATTTTTATTCGAGTATTTTTGTTGTAAAGTTAAAATCTTCGGAGTTATAGGGCAATAATTGAAAAAACACGATTTTCGGACGCCATTTTGTTTATAAAAAAAGTAGCACACTATCTGCGGACTTTGCATACCTATATTATTAATATATCTAATCATAAGCTTCGATTCCAGCAATAAAATTGCTGGTAAATAACTTTTCCCAAAAATGGCCTATTCTCCGATAATCAGCCCAGACTATATGTCATACCGTTGCCTATTCTCCTTTGCCTATTTTTCAATATGAATTTGTCTTATATCATTTTATTTGTTTTTTACATCAACTACGCAATGATTCTTCACACTTCTGCAGAACAAAATACTGTTCCCAATAAAATAAACTTTATTTTTTCAAGAAAATTTATGAATACATGCATAATATTAAGAGGATGGGTACGTATTTTCGACTGCAATGCTATTCAAATGGGGATTCATTTTTTTCGAATCCTGAGAAAAATAATAATTATTTTTAAAAAATTTAAACACAGAATGAAAGATTTCGTTATTAGTGAGGGCCGAAAGTCCCTGATCACTTCTATAATGTTTATTTTAATAAGTTACAGGGGTGAAAGCTAAGAGAAAATTTAGTGTGATTTGTAATTTCAAATATCTGATTCAAAATAAACTTTTTATTTATTCTAAGGGACTTTCAGCCCTCGGTAATAATTTAGTCTTTCATTCTGCGTTTAAAATTTTCAAAAATATTTATTGGTTTTTTCAGGATTCGAAAAAAATGAACACAATGTCGTTGTCATATTTTCCAAATCTATCTTTGCATTACAACGCACTTAGCCGAATAGAATATTGTCAGAATATTGTCAGTCAAACACTGACAATCAGTGACAATTTTAAATATTTGACATGGCATCGGGAATATTTTGAGTTGTTGATTAAATACTACTGATATATAGTGTATTTGATAAATAATTGATTTAAGTCGTGAACTTAATAAAAAGTTATTTATTATGTATTATTTGTGGAAGATCCAAGCAGAGAATACATCAGGATAAAATATTCTGTGATCCAAGTGTTTTGTTGTTAAAGATGGTCAAAATTGTACGCGTTCCATAGTAACAATATATTATTAAAAAATCACTTTAACACTTTTCCCCTTTTCTCGATTGAGCATTAGTTTTTGTTGTACAAATAAATTATTACAATCACTGAATACATAGTTAGCAAAAAAATTATCACATTTATTAACTGAATTAATAATTTGCAATTATACAAAAATAACAGTTATCCAAGAACATTCAAAAGCCATCTCTTTAAGTTAATCAAGACATTTTCAAGTAGAATGACATTCTAGTAATGTTTACATATCCATACCAGTGTGAATTTGACTACACGTAATTTGCCGTGTAAAGACAGAAAAAGTAGGGATAGCCGTAAAATATTTGTGAATTATGTACCTACACATGGCCTTAAAAAAATGGTGGAGGTTCTTACAAAATTCTTTAAACTGGATTACAAAAAAACATGAGTATTGGTAATTCAAAAATGTAAAATAGTTCTTTCCACTTGAAGGTAGAACAACTGGATGAACTTGCTGCTATAATTATACTGCCCTGCTAAGTCAAAACGTCCTAACTAGCAATATTAGACTTTCGAGAAAAAGCCATTTTTGTATTTAATATTGTGCCACCCTCGTTTGAAAAAGCAGATGTTGCAAAGCAGCAGAAGCTGTTGCTTTTTTGCACATAAGTAATTCATTAGGATTAAATTTGTTTTTCATTTACGGGCAATCACTAAAACACCCCCAAGTTTGACATTTGATAGATAGGAATTTTTAACTCAGTATTAATAATGTATAGGTTATCTCTAGAACTATTAATTTTTCAGATAGGACATTTTTCTTTACATATATGAATGACAATTAAAATTTTATGGTTCTTCTAATAGTATGCGGTCTACCTCGGGGTGCGATTTAGCTAAAAGATTTGCACAAAATAATGAAATGCAAGAAAACTCTTGTAAAAAAATATTTATTCACAAGTAATAAACATTAAGGAGCAAAACAAATTTAAATGAAGTGAAAGTAAATCTACCCGGCCATTTTATTTGAAAATAGGGGTTGATATTTGCACATACCCTGGGAAAATATTACGGTGTTATTTGCATAATAGTAAAGAAACTAAATTTGCATAATATTTATTGTTTATTCCTAAATATTAGGTAGTAGATATAAATGTTTATTAGTACTAAGTAATAAACATTTCGCCTACAAAGGTGCCTTTCATTATTGTGTACAAACCATTCTGGAAAAATATTATGTTGTTTAGCCCAGATGTATACACTATCGACAAAAACAACCTTTATAAAATCAAATAATCGTATAAGTCACACGACAGAGTATTTGCAATGCTTATTTAAAGATGGAGTTACTACAAATAAAATGGGATCTTTAGATGGTAAACTGATTGTAAAAAGCAATAGTTTTAAGTACCTGGGATCGGTATTACAGAGTAATGGAGAAATATATGGAGATGCATGCAGTAGAATTAGGGCTGGATGAATGAAGTGGAAGAAAGCGAGTGGTGCGCTGTGTGATAGGAAAATTCTATAAAACAGACATAAGACCGGCTATGATGTACGGAACTGAATGTTGGGCAGTGAAAAAGAAAGAGGAACAACGAATGCATGTGGCGGAAATGAGAATGCTTAAATGGATGATGGGAGTGACAAAAAAGGATAAAATTAGAAATGAGTATATTAAGGGAAGTCTAGGTGTGGCACCAATTAATACCAAAATGAGAGAGCATAGGTTGAGATGGTTTGGTCATGTTCAACGTCGAGACGCTAATCACCCAATATGAAGAATTGCTGAAGTGCAGATTCCTGGAAGGAGTAGGAGATAAAGACCAAAAAGTCGTGGGGGGAGACGATTAGGCAGGACCTGTTGGTAAAGGGGATTAATATTGATATGACCCAAGATAGAATTGTATGGAGAAATGCAATTAGGGCAGCCGACCCCGCATAGGGATAAGGCAAAGAGAATGATGATGAATCGCATAAGTCAGAAGAATTAAAATTTTAATTTTACAAATTAATAATTTGTCATATCAGTTTACTATTTTAGTTGGGATGCCAAAAAATTAACTTATTCCCAACTGAAATAGCAAATTGATATGACAAATTAAATTATTATTATTAAGTATTAATTTGTAAAATTACTATAATAATTCTTTGCGATCTCTATCTATGCGATTTATACGTTTAATTCACTTCGTAAAGATTTTTTTGTTGGCATTGTAATATAATACAGATTGTGATACACCGCATCCCCGGTAGACCGCAAGCTGTAGTAGAAACTCGACGGTAGACAGCATACTATAGTAGCATCAATTTTCTCATTAGAAAAGTTTATTAAAAAGAGGAAAAGCTGTTACGTATTTTATATTTCAATAAATCAACAAAAATTATGACATCCAATTATTTTTCAAATATCTGTATAGTATGGTATAGTTAGACCCAAAACCCAGACATCCAAAGTGAAAGTTATCCTTTAACACCAAATTTTTCTATATGGTCCACATAATGTTCAGAAAAAAGTCACATCATTTTTAGCGTCGGGTTTGGCGGGGGGGTGAGGGGGGAGAAATCTGTAAATTTGTACTGTTTTACGTTTTTCGTCAATATTTCTAAAACTGTGTTTTAGCCTAAACAATGTTCTATACAAAATTGTTCTACATTAAATTTGAAATATAAAAGGCCCTATGCATAACCCTTCTAAAATGAACGGTTTAAAAGTTACAGAGGTAGTATAGTATAATTGGTCCAAAAAAAGGCCTAACCCAGACATCCAAAGTAAAAGTTTTCATTCAACACCAAATTGTTCTATATGGTCCACATATTGTTCAATAAAAAGTTACACCATTTTGAGCGTCCGGTTTGGGGGGGGGGAGATGGGGGAGGAGTCGGTAAATTAGTAGTTTTTTAGGTTTTTCGTCAATATTTCTAAAACTATGCATTATCGTAAAGAATGTTCTATAGAAAAATGTTGTACATAGAATTTAAAACAAAAAAAGTTCTATACACAATTGTTATAAAATCAACGGTTCCAAAGTTCCGGAGGGTGAAAAGTGGAGGTTTTCGATACTTTTTATATCTACCGATTTCTCCACCCTCTCCCCCCACAAACCCGACGCTCAAAATGGTGTGACTTTTTTCTGAACATTATGTGGACCATATAGAACAATTTGGTGTTGGAGGATAACTTTCACTTTGGATGTCTCGGTTTTTGGTATAGTTATACCATACATTGCCCAAAAAATATAAAAAGTATCGAAAACCTCGATTTTTACCCTCCGTAACTCTGGAACCGTTGATTTTATAACAATTATGTATAGAAAATTTTTTCTTTTAAGATTCATATAGAACATTTTTGTGTATAACATTGTTTACGCTAAAGCATAGTTTTAGAAATATTGACGAAAAACTTAAAAAAACTACTAATTTACCGACTTCTCCCCCATCTTCCTCTCAAACCGGACGCTCAAAATGGTGTAACTTTTTACTGAACAATATGTGGACTATACAGAACAATTTTGTGATGGAGGAAAACTTTTACTTTGGATGTTTGGGCTAAGCCTTTTTTTTGGACTAGTTATACTATACTACTTCCATAACTTTGGGACAATTCATTTTAGAAAGATTATGCATAGGCCTTTTTTATTTCAAGCTTAATGTAGAACAATTTTGTATAAAAGGTTGTTCATGCTAAACCGCATAGTTTTAGAAATATTGACGAAAAACGTAAAAAACTACGAATTTACCGATATCTTCCCCCTCTCCCCCCAAACCCGACGCTCAAAATGGTGTGACTTTTTTCTGACCATTGCGTGGACTATATAGAACAATTTGGTGTTGAAGGATAACTTTCACTTTGGATGTCTGGGTTATGCCATCTTTTGGATCAACTATACTATACTAGTATGCGAAGTAAGTGGTATTCATAAAAATATGATTTACAGTAATTTCCTACAATTTTTTATAGCCATAAGCAGGGCAGAATAGCGAAAGAATACACGCTTTTAATTATAGAAACGTAAATACTGACCTCCGGTATGTGATACCGCAAGATAACTTTACGTCAACGTAGCTGAAAGACTAAACCATACTAAAACTATAGCAGTTGGGAACAGGTACAATTACACACTATTTGAAGGTACACATATGGTGTTCTAGAAATCTTTTATAAAACACGTTTTACAACAAAATATATTTTCAGCAAGGTATGACATACCGCATGCCAGTGGTTAAGGGTTAACATGTTAAGATAATATGTGGTAAAGTGCAGATAGGTCTGAATTTGGTTTATAATATTCTAGAAATATTCTTGACACTCGTTCTTCTTGTTTCTTTAGCATGGGAGTCTAGTAATTTGCCACAAAAACACTAAAATATTTTCATTCGAATTGAGCCACTCTCTGTAGTATTAATTTAATTAATGTTAATGAAGAAAAAATATAGCTTATATGCTTAGAGCTTTTTCATTTATATATTTTTAGTTATAAAACTAAGTCTATATATTCGAAAAAAGTAAAACTTACCCCATGAAAAATATTCCAAGACATTACTGTTAAGCCACCAATCTGAATTCCCACCTCTTTATGACATCTTACTAATAGAATCAGTAACAGCTTTTTAAATTCCTTTGATTTGTTGTACCATTTGATATCATAAAACGCATTTGCGAGATTGTAGCACTTAAAACATATTTAAAATTTTTCATAATAATCAAAGAATGAAAGATATAATATTTATCTTAACATAAATATAAACATATACAGTGCGTCCATAAAGTAACGCATAAATTCGTTATTTCGTAAATCGGCGACTTTAAGGAAAAATCCCGAAACAGGTCGATTTTTATTTTTAAATTACGATTTTTTGGCATAATATATATCATCCTCGTGACGTCATCCATCTGGGCGTGATGACGTAATCGATGATTTTTATAAATGGGAATAGGGACCATGTGATAGCTGATTTGAAAGGGTATTTAATTATCTATTCAATTATATAAACATTAACATAATTATTTATTCAGGGTGTTCAAAAAACATTTTTTAAATTAAAATAAGTGAGAAAAAAAGAAGAATATTATGTAATTTATTTTAAATCAAAATGCATTTTACTACTGTCAGTAAAGAGAACAAAAATGTATTTGACAAATAAACATTGATTTTCGTTTAAACGAAATGTTCAAACTGCCAAGAGACAGGTGGGTGGCAGCTTTAACATTGAATTTAAGCGAAAAACAATATTTATTTGTCAAATAAACATTTTTTTCCTGTTTTCTGACAACAGTAAAACGTATTTTGAATTAAATAAATTACATACATTCTTCTTTTTGTCTCAATTATTTTAATTAAAAAAATGTTTTTTTGAACACCCTGTAAAAATAAATATGGTAATGTTTATATTAGTGAATAGAGAATTGAATACCCTTTCAAATGAGCTATCACATGACCCCTATTCTCATTTAAAAAATCATCGATTACGTCATCATGTCCAGATGGATGACGTCACTAGTATGATATATATGCCAAAAAATCGGAATTTAAAAATAAAAATCGACCTGTTTCGGGATTTTTCCTTAATATCGCCGGTTTACAAAGTAATGAATTTATGCGTTACTTTATGGACGCACTGTATTATTATTATCGTATATAAAATATCATAAGAAAGAAAATTTTGTTGCCTGGCAATTTTCGAGAATAAAATTTTGACAGTTAAATCAAAAATTTAAATTTGAATTTAAATTTGTCAAAATTTCATAAGCGAAAATTGCCAAAAGGCAACAAACTTGAATAAAACCAGAAGAAGGTTTTGCCGGTAAAAATTTTTCTCTCGAATAATATTCGACAAGACTATTTCACGAGACAATTAATGCACCATATCAACGAATAGGTCTGGATCCCGCGTATGAAAAAAAAGTTGATTAATAGCAAGCTGAAAATTTGTTAATAGCTTAAGGGTGTCTAGTCGGATAAACTTTGATATATGGGAACACTGGAACAGGGGCAGTTTTAATTGTGGAACAGGTTAAAAATTTGGAACGGTCAGACCACGAAAACAGCACATTTATTTTGTCCGACAGAATAGACTTAAACTCTCCGAACAGAGATTAAACTCTCATGAAAAAATCAGACTGCTACTTATCACCTGTCATAATTCCTGTCAATTGACATATTCTACATGTTCCACTCATTAAAACGCCCATTTGCTGATAAATAGTAATCTTATTTTTGCATGAGAGTTTAATCTCTGTTCGGAGAGTTTAAGTCTGTTCTGTCGGACAAAATACATGTGCCGTTTTGCGTGGTTTGACCGTTCCAAATTTTTAACCTGTTCCACAATTAAAATTTCCTCTGTTCCAGTGTTCCCATATATCAAAGTTTGTCCGACTAGACACCCTTAAGCTATTAACAAATTTTCAGCTTGCTATTAATCAACTTTTTTTCATACACGGGATCCAGACCTAGAAACCTAATCTTTATTTATTTGTTTCCAATATTAATGTACAATTATTATAAGCTATAGTAGTTTGCCCATTCTTTTCTACCAAAGCATGATTTTGTGTATTACTGACCTATAGCATTTGGGAACTCGAAGGTCTTCTTCTTTAAGTACCGTGCCCAAATTTTTTAGGCGTGGGTAGCTTCCATAACAATTTGCCGATATCGTTCTCGATCTTGTGCGGCATGTAACAATTGATCTGCGGATAAGCCAGTCCATTGACGAAGGTTTCGGAGCCATGAATATTTCTTTCGACCAATTCCTCTTTTTCCGTCGATCTTTCCATTGAATATTAACTGCAGCATCCTGTATCTGCTATCTCTCATTATATGCCCCAGATATTCAAGTTTTCTCTTTTTTATCATCTTCATTAAGTCACCTTCGCCTTGACCTACTCTGTTTAAGACTTCTCTGTTAGAAATGCGTTGAACCCAAGATATTCTGAGCATTCTACGATATGACCACATCTCAAAGGCTTCTAATTTGTTTATCATGTTAACCTTCATGATCCAGGTTTCACATCCATATAGTAATACAGGATACACATAACATTTTAGGAACTTGATTCTTAGTTGTAAGTTCAGCTGAGAGTTGCTCAGCTGAAGGTACAGCTTCATTAATTTGTTGTTCTGAGATTTTCGATCAACTTCTGTTGGTGACTGGAATCCAGCTGCAGATATGGTTTTAGAGAGCTTGTATCTGAGTGACCGGTTAATTTAATTAACTCCTGTTCAGAAACACCTTGCTTGAACCAGGCTGACACAGCTGAAGGTCGATGAGAATGGTTTGTTATTTTATGTTTTTTTTGTGTATATTCCAACTTCCTAAGCTGACATTTTTGTCCACTTAGATACGGTGTTGATTCCAAGTGGGCAGTTTTTGAACCAAGATCCATCTTTCCAGTTGGGGCGAACGGTAAGAAAGAGTGTGTCTGATAAAATCTTTGGTCCCCTTTTCTCCATTAATTTCAAAAATAATCTAACTGGGCATAAATTTTCGTTTGATGAATTTCTTACCAGCCATTTGCTGCTTGCCAAACTTTTCGAACCGCCTTGATTTGTTTTGGAAAAAATGCTGTTTTGTTCAATTTGGCCCGTAAACTCTCCCATAGCATCAACTTCTTTCTGGAAAAAGTGAGTCATGCAGTTTACGGCCTTATTGCCTCTCCAAGCAAGTTCAAATGAGCAATGGTGAAAAAACTTTGTTTATGCTCCATCGGGGGTTTCCTCGGGGGGACAGAGTTGCTCGCGTCCGTGGTCTATCGTAAGGTACGATCACACGTGTCCCCTGGGTAACGCTAAATGAGCAGCAGCGATTCGTCGTTACGCGCGCTGATCCATAAGTGTACGAATCCCTACTCGAAACGGCCCTTCTCAGGGCAGCGACGCAGACCTCAAAGTCATCTTCTGGAACGCTGGAGGTTTAAGCAACAGCAAGTTTTTAGAACTCAAACGAAGCGTTCTCGAAAAGAAAGTTGATATATATGTCATTGTAGAGGCAGGAGCCGCTACAGACACACCTCACCTCTACCCTACAGTTGGCTATTCAACCCATGTGCTGAAGAGGAGTCGACAAGTAGCGTCAGGAATTATCATCGGAATCAAAACCCCTCTAGTATGCAAGACTAACATAATTCACGAAATGCAGGATAGAGATAAACTGGAAATGTTCCAGGTCGAAGTCTGGAAAAACTCGAAACATGTCACCCTTTTCTTACTATACAATCCGCCAGATAATATACCTGCATTGGAATTGGTAGAGCAACAAATCCAGCCAAGTACCATCATAATTGGAGATTAATTTCCACCAATTGGAGTCCATCCACGAGATGGGGCTACTCTAGAACCATCAACGTTGGGAAACACCTCGAGGACTTTTTGGATAACAACTATCTTGATGTAGTGAACACCCCACCTACGTTCTTATCGTTTAGAGGAAGTCAATCAAGGCCCGATCTTGTCGTAACACACCCACACATTACAGGGAAGACCAGTGTAACCCTCCTGGACGACGCAGCAGGCTGTGGTCACCGCGCTCTGCTAGTGACATGCAAACTGGCAAAGGACAAAAAAAGCCCAAAATCGCGCCCCGCGCTGGAATTTTAAAAAGGCGAATTGGAAAAAGTACAGGGAATGCACAGATGATGTCCTTACTCAACTAACACTACAAGAACCAGAAGAAGCAGAAAAGAAAGTAACCGAGGCCATACTTAAATGTGCAAAAGAGTGCATACCGCGAGATCAAATTAAGGGGTATAAGACTTTCTGGTCCCCAACGCTATCCAAATTGAAAGCTGCCAGAAATAAAGCCAGGGGCAAAGCTGAAAAATCCAGGCAAATGAACGATTGTGTAGAGCTTCGAAAGAGACAAGCGATCCTAACTCAAGCCATTAAGTCAGGGAAAAGAGAAGCTTTCAAATCCTTCCTTGCTAAGCTCGACTTCCGAAAAGACGGCGTCAAAGCGCACAGGTTTGTTACTACGCTAAACAATTATGGAAACAAGCAACAGCAAATGCCAATGAGAGGCATGGCTAGAGAACTCACCACACATGCCGATATAGCAAACGAACTCTGTAAACACTACACAAAAGTGAGTAATATTAAGATAAATAAGAGAGAGAGAGCAAGACTGTTGCGCTATCCCCCTCTCCGGTGGATGAGCAAAAGTATAAAGGACATCTGTACAGAAGATTTCTCGATATCGGAGCTGGAAGCGGCTCTCTCTGACACAAAAACGAAAAAGGCAGCAGGGATTGACGAGTTGTACGCGGAAATGCTTAAATATCTGGGAGCCGCAGCCAAAAACACCATTCTGAGCTTGATTAACCTAACATGGAATTCAAGAGTCCCAAGTCAATGGAGGAAGAGCGAGGTCATACCCACCCTAAAGAAACAAAAAGACCCGAGCCTGACTGATAGCTACCGGCCAATATCCCTCACAAGCTCCTTATGCAAAGTAGCCGAAAAAATGGTTCTGGACAGACTGAACCGAGCCATAACCCATCTTGAACTGATTGACGACGCACAAGCTGGCTTCAGGAAACACAGGAACACCATGGACCATGTAGTCGAGTTTGCTCAAAAAGTCAAGGATGCTTTCCACCGTAAGATGTCAACAGTTGCAGTGCTAGTAGACCTCAAAGCTGCATACGACACAGTATGGAGAGGTTTGCTGTTACACAAGATAGCGAAGTCTGGAATTGACGGTAAACTGTTCAATTGGATAAAATCTTTTCTCGGTGAAAGGTATCAGAGAGTCAAATTTCACAACCATTGTTCCAAATTCAGACTACAAAGACAAGGGCTGCCACAAGGAGCTGTCATCAGCTGTCAATTGTTCAACCTAATGATAAACGATGTGCTCACAATGATTAGAAAGACACCTGGTGTTGATGCCCTCCTGTATGCCGATGACCTCCTAATATGGGCATCAAGTAGCAGTCTGAAAGCGCTCGAGGGAGTAATGAACCAGGCTCTCAAAAATCTAGAAAAATGGGCGGATAAAAACTGCCTAACTGTCAGTACAACCAAAACCGTATATCAAGTACTTACCCTTTCAACAAAGCAGACTGCTGTCAAGCTGACATACAAAGGAGTCGACCTGGAAAAAGAGGATGTAACAAAATACCTGGGGGTGTACATAGATAAGAAAATGACGTGGAAACCTCAAATCGACGACATTGCAGAGAAAGCCACAAAGAGATGTCGACTGCTCAAACGTCTCACAGCAACAAAATGGGGCGCCACGCAAGATGTCTTGGTAGCAACATACAAAACCTATGTCCGGCCGATACTAGAATATGGGAGTGAAGCTACAATAACTGCGAGTACAAACACCACCTCCAAGCTTGAAGTCGCCCAGAACACTGCCCTTCGCTTCATCACCGGTGCTCCAAAATCAACACCGATTACATCAATGGAAGCCCAGACCGGTATTGAACCAATACAATGCCGCAGAGAGCAACACGCGTTAACCTTCTGGCAAAGGCAAAGGCAAAGACGAATACTTCCACAAAAATGGGACGAATATAGACAAGCAGCCTCACGTCTTAAAACACAAACCACTCCGCTTACAGTAGCAAATCAAATCATGGAAAAATACCACATTGACCTGTCGAAAGCCGCCCCCTTCCCAGCGCAAACTACACTCGCCCGCTGTCTACCAAACACAGAATTGCGTCTTGAAAACCATAACGACCCGAAGCACTTATCGTCAGACATTGTCCTAAGGAAAGCCGCCCTAGAGACGATACACACCAATTACCCAGCGCATGAGTGGCTCCACATCTACTGCGATGGCTCCTCGATGGCGGACTCGGGAAGAACAGGAGCAGGATATGTCTCAACGTTCTCCAAAGGCTCCATAGCTCTGGGTGCCCCTCTCACCAACTATTATGGCGAAATTGCTGCTATACACGAAGCCGCTAAATGTCTCGAGAATCTCCAACACCCCCAAAAAGTTGCCTTCTTCATCGACTGCCAAGCCGCAATCCTCGCCCTGTCGACAAATCGATATACCGACTGTGCCCAAACAATATCTTGCCGCGTCCAACTATCGAACTTGCTGGAAAAAGGGTGGCTGATTACTTTACAATGGATCCCTAGTCATGTCGGTGTTGAAGGGAATGAAGCGGCGGATGAACTTGCAAAAGAAGGCACTACTCTTCCACAGCCCCCTAGCTTCCAATCGTACACATCAGCAAAGTCCACCATTAAAAGAGGAATCAAAGCGAAGATAAAAGACCAGCAAATACAAGCCGGTGCTGGAAAATCTTGGGCCCACCTAATAGAGTCACCAATCCCTCACAACTTGCCGAAACCCATCAGTGTAGCCGCGTTCAGAACAACTACGGGGCATGACTACCTGGCCTCCCATCTACATCGCATCGGCGTCCGTGAAAATGACAACTGTCCACTATGTAATCAGCCCCAGATGAATGCTGCTCACCTCCCAGAGTGCCCAGCCCTGATAACAGACCCACCCGAGGAGGATGAAGATCGCCTACGAGAAACGGCTCGTCTATACTGGTCAGCGCGCCGCCAAATGGCTAACATGCCAAGGGTGGGCGTTGGCTAGTAAGTGAGTAAGTAAGTAAGGTTTCCTCGTCGTAGCTTTGGGTGAATTTTAATAGTTCTTCGGTGGATAATACTTTTAAACTGAGCTTTCTTTTTTCTTGAACACTTTGAAGCTGCCTCCGCTTGGTATCTCTGGCCAATCTTGCACATTTGAAAGATATATCTGTGAAAGGGTCGATTTTTATGCCGAACTTCGTAAAATATTTTTCTTGTACCATTTTTGCTGTAATTCATTGACTTTACACACGACTCTTTAGAGTCTTCGCATATTTTCATATTAAAAGCATAACCCTCGAGAATTTTTGCTAGTTCCGTAATGGTAGTACATCTCTCACCCGTAGGAACTCCCAAAATTGGGTCCAAATAGGGCTTCTTGGCCTCTGCGTGTTCCATGGAACACTTTGCGAAACCAATTATTTTATTTCTTCACCTGACTGGCATTCAAATCTTGATTTTCGTCTGGATTCATTATATCCGTCAAAAATTGATTACGACTCAATAGGTGTAGTGGAATTGTCAGTAGTAATTGCAGAAGAGCTCTGAAATTATTGAATTTTTCCCGAGTGACACTTTGGCAGTTTTATTTTCACGAGCCGAAGGCGAGTGAAATTATGTCAAAGTGTCACGAGAGCAAAAATTCTATATTAATTTCAGAGGTCGAGTGCAATTTGTTGCGATTATTTCATGAATAAAACTGTTCAAAACCAAAATTTTATTGTAATTTATTTATGAAGTACCATTAAACACACAGTTTTTATAAATATTTGACGATTGAAAGTCATCACTTTTATAATTTTTAAAACATTAATTGTCATTAATGTCACTGAATGCATTTTCTCGTAGCAACGAAGGGCATCTGACGTAATATACTTAACAACGGGAGATTATCAAAAATTATCGATTTAATTCCTGTAGCTTTCTATTGGTCAGAATCTCCTATGAATGAAATAATCAGTAGTAATAACCCGAAGACATTGATAATGTCCTCGCAAATTATTAGCCAGTCAACAATTCGGATTTCGAAAAGGTCGATCAGCAGTGGACACAGCGATCTGGATTAGAGACGCAGCAAAAACAAGTAGAAAGAGGTGGGTGGTACTTGTTCTATTGGACATTAAAAATGCCTTCAACTCGGCGAACTAGGGCCTCATCATCGACAGGATTGTCGACCTGGGGGCCCCGGATTACATGTCCATTATAATAAAGGACTACCTATCGGAAAGAAGCGTATGCATAACGAAGAATAATAAGATGAATATGACTGCTGGAATACCCCAAGGGTCAGTCCTGGGGCCCACACTATGGAACATATTATACAATGGGGCACTAAAGGTAAATAGAACACAAGAAGTAAGGGCAACAGCATACGCAGACGACCTAGCCCTACTAATCGAGGACGACAGAAATCGGGGCATCATACATATAGTAAACACAGCAATGGAAAAAACCGCGAAATGGATAGAGAACAACAATTTAAATTTGGCAGTAGAAAAGACTGAGATAATTATCTTAAGGGGACGGCGGGATCGAAAAGACATTAATTTTCGGTTCAGAGGCTCCGAACTAAAACCCCAGAAAACAGTTAAGTATTTGGGAATAATCTTCAACGACAGAAGGTCCTTCGGCCCACATACACAGGAAGCATGTCGGAAAACGGAGGCAAGGACATTAGCCCTACAAAAATTAATGCCAAATATAGGAGGCCCTGGATCACACCATATTATACGGAGCCCCAGTGTGGCATGAGGTCGTAAATAAAGCCAAATACAGAGACATGCTTCTCAGAGCTCAAAGAAAATCCCCGATCAGAGTGTGCAGCGCGTACAGAACCGTATCAACCGTTGCCTTACAGGTAGTGGCCGGAGCTGTGCCGGTGCACATTTTGACAGAGGAGACGGTACGAATGCATCGAAGGGGTAACGGAGCTATAAGTTCAGGACCAGAAGAAAGAAGAAGAGGCCTGGAAAGTTGACAGGATCAGTGGTCAAGAGAAACAGGCAAAGCCGCCTGGACGAGGACCCTTATCCCTGATGTAGTGAGGTGGTATGAATGTAGACACAGGCGCGTTAACTATTACTTCACACAATTTTTGACGGGCATGGATCTTTTCGGTCATATACATACATATATTATAAGAAAGACCGAGGACGATCTGTGTACCGAGTGTGGAGTGGTGGATGACGCGCACCACGTGATATTCGTATGCCCTGTATATCATGCAGGGCGAACCTCGCTGCAGCTAAGGATGGGGTCCCCTCTGGGTGAGGCCCAAAAATTAATGCATACAGCCATTATGAATGAAAAAATGTTTGACTTGATCATTGGATTTGTCACTGAAACGATGAAGCATAAGGAAGAAAGAGAGAGGAGACTCCAACAAAGATAATCCGTTTGTATTTCTTTTGAACATGTGTCGTTCTGCGCCGACCGAGGTGGGTAGCCAATATACAACTCCCACTTCTGCCGGTGCGGAGTCCTTTAACATAAAAGAAATTTTAATCCTAGTGTTAGTAAATGTTAGATGTTTTGTTTTTCATGTGTTTATATCTTGTGTTGTAAGTGTATAGATGAATGGGCCACTCCTACTGGGGGTGGGAATTAACGTTTAGTTGTTCTCACACACTGTCTAGTAATTATTTGCCAGTTTACGGTGGATAGGATGATGACGTGGTCGCGCCCCCTCACCGATTATCATGCAGATAGGTCGGTTGCCTTACGGACCCTGGCTGACTGCATGCGTGGATGGGGTGGCAAGACCGGGTTACCATGACAGTTACAGAGCGCACGCAGAGAGTGCTAGATGGGGGTGACGAGCAAAGCTGGTGGGTCAGAGCTATGCCCGCTAAGGTCGGTTCCTGGCCCGCCAGTTGGAGAACCAACAGGGCTAATAGACCACTCATCAGCGGTAAAAAACTGTAAAACCGTGGAATTTTAAGAATCAACACCGATTTTAATTAAAATTTGGGTTTAAGCTCTGTTGACACTCTTCTTCAAAATCTAACCAATGCCGAACTGCGCTTTTGGCCTGGGAGTGAAAACAGCCCCATCGAGGTGATGAATATTTTTTAATGAAAATATCGAAAATAACATTATTATAATTTAAACAAACTGCATTTTTCTTAAATAAACCTAAAAGTATTCATGATACAAAAACAGAAAAAATCAAAATTTTCAGTGAAAGAAATTCTAAAATTAATATTGTAAACATTTTTTATACTTTTATTTATTTAAGAAAAATGCACTTTTTTTTAATTTTAAAAATGTCATTTTCGATTTAATCAACTATTTTTTCTAAACTAAGCATTCCAAACCGGTCAAATTACATGGATCGGATTAATTGTACCTAAATAATCTTAATTTCAAGTGGGAAGATATTGATTTCTATTATGACTGTAACGACGAGGGTTTAATCTTTACATTTCAAAAAAGAAAAACCCGAGAGCGACTTTATTTTCGTCATAAGTCAGACAGTCCTTATGCAAAAAATTTTTTGTCACAGCTTGTTTAAAAGGTATTTTAATGAACTTTAAAAGATGTCTTAAGTTTTTCCAAAAAAAATGCATCGCATTCGAGTTATTTGAGATTAAGGGTGCTCCATTTCGATGTTCTTCGAAAATAACCATCCTGTAAAGAGCAATAACTCGGCCGTTATTGAGTATACCTAGGTCTTTCTCGCGCTAATCTCTTTTGTTTTTTATTAGCCACAATTTTGTTCCTAATGATTTTTTCTATAAAATTAATTTTTTTAAGTTATTCATAAAAAAATGGTTATAAAACGTGTTTTTTCAATGAAAAATGCATAGTTTCAATCGCAAATAACTTGGAAAGAGTCAATTTTGCAAAAAACAAAATTATAGAACAAAATATACTCGGAATTGGTCACTCTACTTATTTCCATAGTTATTTTGAGTAAAAAATTTCCATCCCCTAGATGGGGTTGTTTTCACCTCCAGGGCAAAGGCGCAGTTCGGCATAGGGTAGATTTTGACAAAGGTTATAATGTTGTTCTGAAGCTATTTCCTTGTGGCATTTTTATAATTAGCCATTTAGATGGGAGATAAGCCATAATTAAATTAAAAAAAAAAAATAATTTTATTAACGTTTCACCAAATCAGGTGTCGTTGTCAAAATACAAAATACTACTAAATTAAACAAAAATGTTGTTGCTTAGTAAAAAATTCTTCTAATAATTTATTTAATCTGACTCATTTATATCGGAAATTCAGGCATATATTATACATTTTAAAGTAGAAGACTTTAAATTGATATCGCCAATATTTATGAGTTGCGTTCCTGGGACGACTTTACTGAAAGATAGTTCATTCGATTACATGAAATTTAAATTCGTGATTTACTAAGGAATCCCTAACACGATAATTTTACTGTCATCGTTGCATTTGGTGGTCTTTTTAAAGACAGATCACATGCTATGATTTTTTTGTGGCGGATATTCTTGAGTTGGGGTTGATTTCAGGTAATCGAATGAACTATCTTTCAGTAAAGGCGTCCCAGGAACGCAACTCATAAATATTGGCAATATCATTTTGAAGTCTGCTACTTTAAAATGTATAATATATGCCTGAATTGCCGATATAAATGAGTCAGATTAAATAAATTATTAGAAGAATTTTTTACTAAGCAACAACATTTTTGTTTAATTTAGTAGTATTTTGTATTTTAACAACGGCACCCGATTTGGTGAAACGTTAATAAAATTATTTTTTTCAATTTAATTGTGGCTTATTTCCCATCTAAATAGTTAATTATAGGTTATAATTACTACCTAAATCCAAAGGACATCGCACACATCTTATGGAAAATATAATGTCACTTAAATTCAATAAAATTTATACCAATAGATTCGTTTTAAATTAACGATCAAATCTTATCATTGCGCCAACTCTCTATTTTCACAAATAAGAGCAGAAATTGATATAAATAAATCTGAAATCAAATGGGTAGGTACATAAGTTAGAGAGAGAAAAAATATTTTTAAATACCCAGATTTTCTGTACTCCATAAATCAGCGGATTAGTTTCACTAATCCGCTTAGGCCCAGCGGGATTTAAGCTGTTATGAATAGCACTCAGAGCAATAATGATTGTAAACTAACATTTTATGGACTCCAAAAATGTGATTTCGATAAACTTTAATTGCAATTTGCGCCGTAATTAATCATAATTAAGAGTTGGCGCAATGATAAGAATTGATCGTTATATTAAAACGAATCTAATCGTATAAAGTTTATTGAATTTGAGTGACATTATATTTTCCATAAGATGTGTGCGATGTCCTTTTCAAGGAAATCGAAATTGGTTCTCAAAATTCCACGAGAACATGGCTGTTGATTGGACTATAAGTGATGTCTGGAACTATACAAACGAGGTATAGGTAAACCTTGAGGGTTGAAAAGGCAATCTGTTGGTTATATACATCAGTGATACGACCGACGGTTACTTATGGTTCAGTACCTTGGTGGAGAAAGGTTAATGTGAAACTGTATAATTATAATTGTAAATATATTTAGAGGGTTGTAATAATTTGATGTTTCGATTATAATTACTCCTATAGTCACACCAAATTTTGTTATCTTAAGATCTTTTTATACGTTTTTGCAATGGGCCTACTTTTAACCCTTAAAAGTGAATTTTCAAAGCTTTGAAATATTCACAATTATACTTAAAACACCACAAAATCATTATTCAATTCATCTTCACCAAAATTCACTGTTTATAAACTTTTTTTGTAGAATTCGGAATGAGGGGTAGTTTTCACCCTTAAAAATACATATTTAAGGGCTGAAATACTCAGAAATTATATTAAGAATATCAAATTAGTACTACCTAAATCATCCGATCCAAATTTTACCTTCCTTAAGCTTTTTTATAAATGTAATCAATTAGGGGTAATTTTCACCCTTAAAAATGGGCTTTTAAAGGTTTGTAATAGTCGATAATTATAGTTTGAGTATCAGGTGATCATTATTTAATTCATCTGCATAAATTTCACCCTTTTTGAGCTTTATTATAGACTTTTTCAATAATGGGTAGTTTTCAACCTTAAAAAATAAAACGCACCCATTGGCACAATATAGATTTTAAAATAGAGGGTAAGGTGAACTTAATCCCAAGCTTTTGTGCAAATTGGCCTGTTCTGTAAAAATTGCGAGGTTTTGTCCTATTTTAAGATTCGTTTCTTGAACTACAAGAGCTAGAACCTTGAGTTCTTTAACAATTATTGAGACAGATGGATGATCACAAAACTTTGGGGAATAATAAATAAAGTAATAGCTAATTTACAGCACAGTATAAGGATCCAGATTCTACATAGAAGAATAATACGATGATTTACAATTAGCAGGTCTGTAGTAGTCGACTTGTAAACTGCCCACTAGACAGTGAATTACAGACAGCTTGTATCAAAACTTTTGGGCACGACCAAAATTATCACCAAGTAAAAATTACCTAGTCCTTGCCGTAAATCAAGCTGATTTAGATCATGCTGGTAGAAAAGAGGGGCCGATGGAAGTAATCGATCGACATTCCCTGTATAATTTATTTGTCCAAGGGTCTTTCAACTGTGAGTTTTTTTAATTTGTATTTGGTACTTCCTTCTTGGATTTGATGCTGTGCAAAGATTCAGAAACTGGCTGAACTGCAGCGGATTAGATTAGGGTATGCTATATTGGGTATGTTCATATTAACCCGGCATATGTCGCTAGGTAGGTTTGTACGCGATTAGTCGCGCGTGAGATTTTCTCTCACATGCCCAAATTTTGCCTTTCTTTACAAAATTAAATTTATAAAACAGATTTTAAACTTTTTTTGAACTAATAATAAGAACATAGTAATATAACTTAATATACGTACTAATATGATAACATACAAAAAAAAATTATCGGAGTTAAACCAATATTAATCAATCTCCGTATCTTCATAATTTACGGCACCGCACTTTCCACAAGTAATCGCTATGTGCAAGTACTTGGAGGGGATAAGAGAAACGATCGTGCGTGAGTAACGGAGAAATCTTGCAACTTTCTTAAGGGGATGGGTACGTATTTTCGGCTGCAATGCTATTCAAATGGAGATTCATTTTTTTTTTCAAATTCTGAGAAAACTAATAAGTATTTTTGAAAAATTTAAACGCAGAATGAAAGATTACGTTATTATTGAGGGCTGAAAGTCCCTGAGAATTTCTATAATGTTTATTTTAATAAGTTACAGGGGTGAGAAACTAAGAGAAAATTTAGTGTGAGTTTTAATTTGACGTATCTCATTCGAAATAAACTTTTTGTTTATTCTAAGGGATTTCGGCCCTCGGTAATAATTTAGTCTTTCATTCTGCGTTTAAATTTTTCAAAAATATTTATTGGTTTTTTCAGGATTCGAAAAAAATGAACACAATGTCCGTGGTAATATTTTCCAAATCTATCTTTGTCTTACAACGCACTCAGTCGAATAGAATATTGTCAGCATATTGTCAGTCAGACAGTGACAATCAGTGACAATTTTAAATATTTGACATGGCACCGGGAATATTTTGAGTTGTTGACTAAATAATATTGATATAGAGTGTATTTAATAAATAATTGATTTAAGACGTGAACTTAATAAAAAGTTATTTATTGTGTATTATTTTTGGAAGATATATTATTAAAAATCACTTTTTCTCTTTTTTCGATTGAGTATTAATTTTTGTTGTACGTATAAATTATTACAATCACTGAAAACATAGTTAGTAAAAAAATTATCACATTTATTTACTGAATTAATAATTTGCAATTATACAAATAACAGTTCAAAAAAATAACATTCAAAAGCCATATCTTTAAAGTTAATGATGACATTTTCAAGTAGAATGACATTCTAGTAATGTTTATATATCCATACCAGTGTGAATTTTACTACACGTAATTTGCCGTGTAAAGACCGAAAAAGTAGGAATAGCCGTAAAATATTTGCGAATTATGTACCGATGGCCTTAACATAATCGTTGAATAATTCATATTGCCAACTTGACGTATATTTCTGTCATTGAAGAAAATGGGATTTCGCAAATGCACTGTTATAAATTGTAAAAAATATGTTGCTCCACAATATTGGTATGATATGCAATTAAAATAAATTTAATTAATTGTATTTTGCTTGTAGTACTGAATTTTAATAATTAATTTTATTCACTACATAACTACAATGTTTACATTTAATAACATAACCCCAATTTTACTTTTCTTCTTATTCTTTTTTTGGGCTATGGCCTTGACAATTATCCAGTAACCAGGACTAATATAATTGGCAAATATAATTAAAAGTGCCAAAAATGTTGCTGAGCTATGAAACCAGGTGTCGCTCTTCCGAACTTGCAAAGTCCCAATGACAAGCATTACATTTTTTTCACCTTTCTATTTTTGCAGCGAGGGCAAAATGAATAAAACTGAATATCCGATTCTTCAGGTTATAATGAGTTCGGTAATGTTATTTTGGCAATCCTTGCGATATAATTCCGAAGGCTTAAAGTTAAGTTTGGAATTGTCGAACGATTTATAAGATTAGGTTTCATCAATGATAAAGCCAATTAATTTAAAAATACATGACGTTCTTCTGTTTTATTATTATTATCTTTATATTATACAATGTGAATCGTGTTATACACCGTGAAACAGAATATAGGGTTTTCATTTCATCAACCACATCCACGGCACCTTTTATTACATTATAAAGTATATGATTTCAGGTTTTAAGTGGAAAAATAAAATTAATTTTTGTACACAATTGGTGGCGCCGGTGGTCGCGCGATGAGAGAATGTTTTACATGAAGCGCACTGACTAAACAATCTGGTGATACTAAGTCAACTGAGTCACTATCTGAGCGGACGAGTATATTAGATTTTCGAGGGAGGATAGTTGGGAGACTAGAAGGAACTACAGCGCGTAAAATTTCCCATAAAAAAAGTTGTGAGCAATTATCAAAAACCGTGAGAGAAAATCTCATATAGCGACCACTGCCCGGTTAAGTCAAAATTTAAGATTAAACATTGAAATTTACAACAAGTGAATTGTCATCAATATTACGAAATAGACACATTGCTTCCAGAAAAAATATTAATCAAATTTGTTTATATCAGAACTATTCTTACTAAACATTGAAATTTACAACAAGTGAATTGTCATCAATATTACGAAATAGACTCATAGCTTCCAGAAAAAATATTAATCAAATTTGTTTATATCAGAACTATTCTTACCTCTTCCGTTATTTTGCTACCGTACCAGTAATAGATAGCCATATTTCCAGTCTGTACCATGAAGTAGCTCAGTCCTGCACCAACAACTATATAATCTGCTGCTTTCTAAAAAATGTTTAATCCACTATTTAAATAATATTACCAAGAATACTTATCACTATCGACAACCAAAGAGCTTGTGTTTAAACTTCTTAAGCTCAATAGATACTCCAACAGAAATAAATACCACCAGATGGTTAGCAATTCGGCCCACCAGAAAATCAGAAACGATTTTATGTCGAACTGGCTATTTTCCATGAGGCTCGTTTTCACGCTACGTCTAATTGTACGTTTTGTGTGTCATGCAAAACGTACGACAAAACGTACGTTTTGTGACTAAGCGGATTTAATTTTTTCGATTCGACAATACATACGTTTTGCTGTTTCCACGTTACGTCTTATTGTACGTTTTGTGTGATAGGACAAATCCTATCACACAAAACATACAATAAGACGTAGCGTGAAAATGACCCTTTAGGTTAGTTAATCAGTATTTGAGGGAGCATAAAAAAGAGAGCGTGGCATTTGCGGAGTGCCGACAGAAGTGAATACTTCTTATATTCTATTATATTCGACTTGCTTCAATTCGATTCCATTCGATTCGATCCGTTTAGATTTATTTTATTTTATTTTATTTTATTTAATATATAATATATATATATATATATATATATATATATATATATATATATATATATATATATATATATATATATATATATATATATATATATATATATTAGTCAAACCCCGAAGTTCTTGCGCTCCTAGCTTTGACTGGTCAATCCTCAGGTTTGACTAACGGTCTTTGTCAAACACGAAATAAATTTCATTTTAGACCTTTGACCAGTCAAACCTACGAGAGACTAATTTGGTTGGGCAAACGTCGAACATAATTTCACGAAATCGGGCTTTGACCAGTCAAACTCCGATCAGGTATTAAAATAATATAATTTATTAGATTATTTTTAATAAAACGTTATTTATAAAATAACGTTATATTAATGAACTATTAATGAATATTAATGTGAAAAATTAAGAAGATGGGCCAATTATCTCGAGAACATATTATGTACAGACGACCAAGATGAAAGAGAGCAAGTGCAACTACCACATGAAGAAGTAAGAGAGCCAAATGTGAATGAAGAAGTACCTAACAAGGAAGAAATTATAGATAGCATATTAAACTTAAAAAACAACAAAGCACCGGGAGAAAACGGTATCATTCCAGAGTTTTTAGAATACGGTGGCGAATGGCTGCAAGAAGAAATCACTGACTTAATAAGTGAAGTGTGGAACAAAGAAAAAATACCCAATCAGTGGAAAGAAATTATCCTATGTCCTGTACATAATAAAAGAGACGTTACAGAATGTAGAAATTACAGGAGAATAGCTTTAACAGGTACAGTATATAAGATTCTGGCCATATATCAATTAGAAATAAAATTAAAACAAAAGTTGAGAATTGTCTAGGTGAATATCAAGCAGGTTTTAGAGCACACAGGTCGGTAATAGACCAAATTTTTGCAATGCAACAAATTTTATCTAGCTCATATGAATCCAACCTAGGATTCTAGCTCATACGAATCCAACCTATGTGGAGGATAAGAGATTTCAATTAATTAAAATATTTTTTAATAAAAGAAGATCTTCTGGTATATAATCGGGATGAGATAAAAATAAAGATCCTATAGATAACTTAGAGAAAATTAATGTAGTCTACAGCATTAATTGTACTCAGTGTGAGGCTGTATATATTAATGAAACTGGGAGGAATTTGTCTAATCGTATAGTTTCTCACAAAAGTGACTGTAGAACTAAAAAGCCTTCTTGTGCTTTGGCAGAGCATGTAATTGACAAAGACCATGTCATGGACTTTGATAACAATCAAATTTTGTGCAGTAAAGGTAATAAATTTAAAAGGACCTTTTTGGAAATGGCATCTATAAGTAAAAGTGATTATAGTTCAAATAAAAGATCAGAAATTCAAAATTTAAGTAAAATTTATAACCACATCATTTCTGTATAATTCATTAATAACACCATACATGTACACATTATAAATAGTCTGGGCAGATTATCGGAAAATAGGCCGTTTTTGGGAGCAATTTTATTGCTGGAATCGAATCTTATGACTGTATATATTAATAATATAGGTATGCAAAGTCCGCAGATAGTGTGCTACTTTTTTTATAAACAAAATGGCGCCCGAAAGTAGTATTTTTTTCAATTTTTCCTCTACAACTTCAAAGATTTTAACTTTACACCAAAAACGCCCAAATAAAAATTCATCGCAATTAAATTCTACATAGAGACTTGTTTTTCCGATTTACCTCTACGAAAATTTTCCCCGGAAAATGCGGGTATTTTCAACAAAATTTTTATTTTTCTACTAAAATTTTAGATAAGTAATTGTTTATCAATGATTAAATAACTTATGCCCGGTTGCACCAACAGATCTTAAGCTTAAGTCAAGACTATCATAAGAATTAATATAATATAATTATAATATATTACAATCAGAATACCATAATATAATAATAGTTTAATAAAATAAAATTACACTACATGTAAATCAAAATGTAAATTCGTACAGGTTGAAATAAATTTTATATCAAAGTTTAGGTAGGTACAAAAGGTATTTTCAAGAAAGTATCCAAATCATACAAGGGGATCATTGTTTAAATAATTAAAAAGGGGTCATTTTTGCAAAAAAATTACTTTTTTAACGGCTGAGGACATTCAATTACTAACGAAGGTCTATAGGACTGTTTTCTGCAAAGCTGAAGGATAAATATTTTACATAAGACTTACTAAATTAAATTTGACCCCCTATTTATTTAAATAACTATACATAAATCTTTAAAAACAAATTTGCAAAAAATTATTCTTAGCGTTCTAAATAAGCACTATAAAATAACTTATTTTACAGAACAAGTTGCGCTATGTTATCAGTATTTATTTAAAAAAAATTGGTCCAAAAATATTTAACATTTTTTGAGATATTCAATTTGTTTTTTAAATGTTACTCTATTTTCAATTGCAAAAACGCGGTTGTTGCCAAAGAAATATTCATCTGTATTAAATCTTATTATTTTTATTTTTATGTATGTTTTCGACAAATGTATTAATAAATTCAAATTTCAATTAAAGTTCCCCCTAAAATGGTATTTGAAAATTATTCAAATTTGTTTATAACTTTTTTTTTTAATAACGTCGCGGAGATTAAATATTTTGAAATGCCGTTTCGATAATTGCGTTCCTGGGAATTTTTCACTAATTAACAAATTTTGTTGTCTTTTTTCCTCTTCTTTTTTTTTCTTGGAGTTATATTACTACGGGCCCTTTTAGGGTTAAGTTTCATTAAGAATGTCGAATCTCTAAGTTATAGATTCTAGACCTAAAAATATAAAGATTTAACTAAATTCACTTAAATAAAATGTAGCTACTTACTGAGTTACAGGGTGTTTTATTTAAAAATTTAAAAAATATTTTTACCAAGTACTTTCAAACTATTTGACGTATCCTTATCATACTTGGCAGAAAGTGTGGGTACTATATAGTCTACTAAACTTAGATAAACAAAAGTTTCTAGCTACTACCAGAGGCGTACAACAGGGGATAGTTAATGGTTGACCCTTTCCAAATTCTACGCCACTGAGGGAATTACTATTTTAGCGAAATTTTTCGATTCTCCAATACTTCCTATGTAAATAATATACTCTTTACTGGTAACGATTAAGTCATTAGTTTTCGAGATATTGGACGTTAAATTGAAACGGCATATTTATTTTGATTCATTCATTCATTCATTTTAAACTTCCAATATCTCTCAAACTGATGACTTTATCGATACCAATAAAGTTATTTACATATAAAGTATTGGAGAATCGAAAAATTTCGCTAAAATAGTAATTCACTCAGTGGCGTAGAATTTGGGAAGGGTCAATCATTCACTATCCCCTGTCGTACGCCTCTGGCACTAGCTAGAAACGTTTATTAATCACAATTTAGTAGGGTGTATAATAACCACACTTTCTGCCAAGTATGATAAGGATACGTCAAATAGTTTTAAAGTACTTGATAACAATAATTTTTAAATTTTTAAATAAAACACATTTTAAGGGGGAGTTTAATTGAAATTTGAATTTATCAATACATTTATCGAAAATATACATAAAAATAAAAATAATGAGATCTTAAGCAGGTGAATATTTTCTTGGCAACAACCGCGTTTTTGCAATTGAAAATATAGTAATATTTAATAAACAAATTCAATATCTCAAAAAATATTAAATATTTTTCGACCAGTTTTTTTTGCTTAATACTGGTAATATAGCGCAACTTAGTCTGTAAAATAAAATATTTTATAGTGCTTATTTAAAACGCTAAAAATAATTTTTTTCAAATTTGTTTTTAAAGTTTTATATACAATTATTTAAATAAATAGGGGGTCAAATTTAAATTATTAAGTCTTATGTGAAATATTTTCCCTTCAACTTTGCAGAAAAAATCCCATAGACCTTCATTGATAAGTGAGTTACCTCAGCAGTTAAAAAAGTAATTTTTTTTGCAAAAATAACCCTTTTTAATTATTTAAACAATGATCCCCTTGTATGATGTGGATACTTTCTTGAAAATATCTTTTGTACCCAGCTAAACTTTGATATAAAATGTGTTTTAACCTGTACGAATTTACATTTTGACTTTTTTTTATTTTATTAGGCTATAATAGATATAATTGATAATAAGGTAAGAATATAAAATTATGGTGCAAAATAAGTGATACTCAAGGAGACCCTATCTGTAAGTAGAATTTAGCTAAGCTGTAGCTTAAGATCTGTTGGTGCAACCAGACATTAGTAATATAAAAGATCCTTTCATATAGATTATAATTCCAGAAGCCGATCGAAATTGAATGAACAGTTTAGCAACAATTGAATTTTTAATTAAAACTGTACGGTCACTATAATAACCACAATAATTATGACACATAAGAGTACCTTTAATTTTTATATAAATAGACACTGTACCCATCTAATGTACTTTACGGAATTAAAATTGGACTGTTTAAGCGGTCTCGGGAATAATTTAAAATTATAAATAAATTTTTGGTTTAAAAATAAATAGAATATCTCGGGAAATAATAAATTTAATTAAATCATGAAAACGGTATTGGAAAAAAAGCTGCAGAACGCTTATACTAAAAGAAAAAAGTGTAATTTCGATGAGTGGTTCCTGAGATACAACCGGTCTAAGTTGACCGGCATTTATGGCAAAGATATAAACAATAGGATCATAATTTTCGAACCATCACGTTTTTATTTTTGTCCTCTTTCTCCGCACCAATTTTCATGTCTTTAAAATACTCATAACATATATTATTATAATAAAAACTATCGATATTACGATTGAAAATTTCCAAAAATAGCAAAATTCCAATCAAAAATTAGGTTGAAGAAAATGTAATCTGAAAGCTCAAAATCGGTATACGTTAAAAAAATGCATTTTCTTGGCTTCCCATGGAGCAATTTTCTTCATTCCTTTTTGTTCCCAAGTAACTCGAGTAGAGCCATCCAACTAAGGCATTATTAAATATCAAAGTTGCTTTTGTTTTGTTATAATAAACTAATTTATTTATTATAACAAAATTTTTTAATTTGTTTAAATAAAGATTGCTTCAATAACTATACAGCTTTCAAATGAGAATATTTGTGTTTCTAACGTTAGAAGGTACACTTGTAGTAAGTTTATCCAAAAAAGTCTACAAACTGGAAAAACTATGTAGTTTTCTTTTCTAATAAATAAATTAATTTATTATAATAAAACAAAAGCAAGATTGACATTTAATAATGAGTTAGGTAGATGGCTCTACTCGAGTTATTTGGGAACAAAAAAAGAATTACTAAAAAAAAGAATACACCGATTTTGAAATTTGAGATGAGATTACATTTTCTCCAACCTAATTTTTGATTGGAATTTTGCCATTTTTGGCAATTTTCACTCGTAATATCGATAGTTTTTATTTTAATAATATATGTTATGAGTATTCTAAAGATATAAAAAATTATGTGGAAGAAGAGAACCAAAATAAAAAGAAGATGGTTTAAAAATTATGATCCTACTCTTTATATCTTTGCCGTGAATGCCGGTCAAATTTGACCGGTTGTATCTCAGGAACCACTCATCACAATTAAACTTTTTTTCTTTTAAAAGAAGCGCCCTGCCGTTTTTTTTGCAATACCGTTTTTATGATTTAATTTAATTTATTATTTCCCGAGATATTCTATTTGTTTATAAGCCAAACTGTTTATAATTTTAAAATATTCCTGACGCCGCTTAAATAGTCCAATTTCAATTTCGTAAAGTGCATTACATAGGTACGTTGTCTTTTTATACAAAAATCATAGTTATTCTTATGTATCATAATTATTGTGGTTATTATAGCGACCGTAAATTTTTAATTAACAATTCAATTGTTGCTAAACTGTTCATTCAATTTCGATCGGCTTCTGGAATTATAATCTATAGAAAAGGATCTTTTATATTTCCAAGTTATTTAATTATCGATGAACAACTACTTATCTAAAATTTTAGTTGAAAATTAAAAATTTTGTTGGAAAAACCTGCATTTTCCGGGGAAAATTTTCGTCGAAGTAAATCGGGAAAACACGTCTCTATGTATAATTTAATTATGGTGAATTTTTATTTGGGTGTTTTTGGCGTAATGTTAAAATATTTGGAGTTAAATTGTTTAACGTCTACTATGAGGTAATATTTGCGAACGCTTTATCGCACTCTTTAGAAGGAATCAGGATAAACGGTCAAAGAGTAAATAACATCCGCTATGTAGATGACACGGTATTAATGACTGCGGAATGGGACGTTTCGATGCCGCCGGTTCATCGCCGGCCGTTTCGATGCCGCCGGTTCATCGCCAGTCCATTTCATCGCCGTCATATCTCACATTTCCTAGAATTCCTAATTAATACTAAAAATAACTAATAATTGTAACTGTCGAAAATTGGGAAATATATCAGATAGCGATTAATTGACTGGCGATGAATCGGCCGGCATCGGCATCGAACTGGCGGCATCGAAACGGCGGCGATGAAACGTCCTAGACCCTAATGACTGATTCGGACCATAGTCTGCAGATACTGTTTAATAGGGTTACTGAGAGTTGTGAAAAATGGGGATGAAGATCAATACTGCGAAAACCAAAGTTATGAAAATATCAAGGAACAAAAATTTACCTCTTACAATATATGTGAAACACCAACAGCTTGAATACGTAAGCCAATACAAATATCTTGGCTGCTGGTTCAATAATCAACTTGATTATAAACAAGAAGTAAGGACGAGAATAGAGATAGCCCGACAGGGATTTATCAAAATGAAAAGCTTATTTTGTAACAGTACCATTAGTATCAGCCTTAGATGTCGTTTTCTGCATTGCTATGTGTAGTCAATACTTTTGTATTGAACGGAGGCCTGGACACTCAACACAACACTGATGAACAAGTTAGAAGCCTTTGAACACTGGCTTTATAGAAGAATCTTTAAAATACCTTGGACAACCCACACCACCAACGAAGATGTTCTGAGGAGAATAGGTACAGATAGGGAATTACTGAAAATCATTAAAATCAGAATAGTTAACTACCTGGGACACATAATGAGAAACGAAAAATACCGCCTCGCGCAACTGATCATCCAGGGTAGGATTGAAGGAAAACGGCGTCCCGGTTGGCTCCAGATTTCATGACTTAGAAATATCAGAGACTGGACCGGCCTTCATTCAACATCTTTGTTTAGAGCCGCATTGGACAGAGACAGATTTGCCAGTGTAGTCGCTAACCTCCACTAAAGGAGAAAGCACCACAAGGAGAAGAAGATTCCAAAATAATGTACCTATTTATTCAGTTTATGCAGTTATATTCATTATCTAGGTTTATAGTCCAGGGTAATTACGTTTTTTCCATGACACTTCAACAGCCAGGCTACTGATAGACTAAGGGCCTGTTGTTCGAACGCTAATCAAGAAGTTGATTATAATTAAATCCCCTTAACAACCATCAAATATCAACACCCCTCATTCGTACGTCAATCAGTTGATTGTAATCAATTACGTTAATTATCATTATGATAATTAATATAATTGATTAATTAATTAATTATTAATTATTAATTAACATAATAATTATTAACATAATTGATTAATAAATCTCATAATTTTCATCAATTATGTTTTCAGCAACCCAAACAAGCTTTTCTGATAGCAGTAAAATGTATTTTGAATTAAAATAAATTGCTTACACTCTTCTTTTTGTGTCAGTTAATTTAATTAAAAAAAATTTTGGCCACCCTGTATAAATAATTAGGTGGCTATTTATATTACTGCATAGAGAATTGAATAATCTTTCAAATGAGCTATCACAGAACCGCTACTCTGATTTAAAAAAATCATCGATTATGTCATCACGCCCAGATGGATGAAGTCACTAGTATGATATATATGCCAAAAAGTCAAGATAAAAATCGACGTGAACCAGGACTTCTCTTGAAATTCACACATTCTCGATATAATGAATTGTATCGCCAACCGTCACTAAAGTCATTCATTATTGTACTAATTCCTCATTTGCGGCAGTAAAGTAAAACTTTATTGTACTGAAAGAAGAATTTCACTTTACCTGCCGCGATTAATCAAATTAACCAAGATTGAATGTAAGTGGTCAATGGCAGTAATCGATTATTTATTTGTGTAAACTTAAAATTTATTTACTTTAATTAATAAAAATATTGTACAAAATTTACGTTATTATTAATTAAATTTATGTCAAAAAGTGAAATTCTGTATTATTTTGCAATTATATTCATACAAAATAAATCAAAACTTTACAAATTTAGTAATGAGCTATTCAATATTGACAACAACTATCGATTAACATCAAAACCGCCCATAATGCAAAGGCATTCTGTCAGTACTGTCATTGTCATACAAAAATTTTATTACGTCTAAAATTCATAAAATTCTTAAATCTTTTAAGTTAGATACTAGAGAGTTATTGCCACCGGAAAATAAAGGATCCTTTATTACAGGATACTTTAATAAAGGACAAATACAGGACGGGTCTAAAAGAGTGGTATTGCAAACGCAGTTAAAGAATCTTTTATTTTGACAAATGACATGAAATATTTTTGTAAATATAAAAATAACCTATAAAATTCCATTTGTCGATATAAATTAAAATAAAATAATTGAAGAGTAAAACGTAATTTAATTATTTTGTCATTTAAAGATGTTTAGAGAACAACATAATATATCCCATAATACTCATCGTTCAATAATATGGAAGTGCAATAAATTGGAAATACTATTTTAGGAGTTTTTAAATACTTTTGCATTATGGGTATATGTAATGGGGAATTTCTGGAGAATATATTATTAGGGAATAGTGGATATCCATTCCTCAACTACAACTACCGAATGACACCATTCCAGAATTTTCAGACAGAAGTTGTGTTTTTATAATCCATCACAAATCCCTTCAAGAATTGTTATTGAAAGAACATTTGGTATTGTGAAGAGATTTCCCATTTTACCATATGTAATGAGATGCAAGTTACCTTTTATTCAAAGAATATTATCAGCTTGTTCAGTTTTACATATTGCAGTAGTACATAATAGAGAAAACGTTGAAATACTGGCAAATGAGTGTGCTGTTGATATTGATATAGAAGCTGTGGCAGTACATTTTTAACCAGGAGCTAATCTAATGCGACTAAATTGTGTGTGTGTTTGTTTAAAATTATTGTTCGACATTTAAAGCTAGCGCTTAAACTAATTTTATTTTTATTGGACTGCAGTTTGTTAATAAATTTATAAATAAATATAAATATTATATTGGTGACTGATTTTAAGTATTTTATGATCATTAGCAGGTTTTAAATAATAAATTTATAAATATACATGCTATTGGCGTTTGATCTTTTATCCATTTGGCCCTCTCTTTCTTTCTTTTCACCTCTGGATAACTAGTTATCAGGAAGTTTATCTGACAGATTAGATACTAATAGATATCTGACAGAGAAAAACTTCCCGTTAACTAGTTATCCGGAGCTGAAAAGACAGATACTAAGGATACTGTTATATAAACTTCCCAATAATTAGTTATCTGAAAATGAAAAGACCTCTAATCTGTCAGATAAACTTCCCGATATACAAAAAGATAATAGAAGAATTAAGCTTTATGCTGGTTTTTATTAATTTTTTTGGCAATGTTTAAATAAACAAATACTGATGGGATGAAATGGATCACGAACAAGGAGGAATGAAGAAGGAATTGGAGATTGTGTTTACCATTAAACGCATAAAACTGCAGTATCTGGGACACATATGATAAATCAGCACCGTTACTCCCTGCTGCAGTACATATTGCAAGGTACAGTCAAAGGTAAGCGAAGACCTGGTAGAGGGAGAATATCAATGGAACTGTTTCGAATCGCAGCTAGCAAGGTTACGATTGCTATATGATTTCCAACATTCGAAACGGATAAGAACCAAAAGAAGAAGATGGCATGAAAATGAAAGTGTATTAATACTTTTGATTAAAAACTTTAGAGATTCTAATCTATAAAAGATTAAATTTTCAAAAATAAATACTTGAACCTTTGTTTTATTTTGTTAACCTGTTGTTATATATCTGTTGAATAGAACTCTATTTTGAATCTAGAATTTTAACAAATCCTAACTTTCATTAAAATTTATTGATCTTATATCTTCAATCTCTTATATCTTCAATAAATATTTATTTCTATAGAAAAATGTAAAATATATTGAGTTTAATAAATGAGTTACTGATATTTTAAGTCTGATCATTGTAATTAGTAACAATTTAAAATAATTTATGTAATATTCCTTTTTACAACTTCTTGTAATAACTCAAGCTTCAATAAAATGTTCTTTTCTATATTCGTTTGGGTCAAAACATCAATAATCTATATCTCAGAATATTACTTAGAGTTGTTTTTAATAAATAAAACCCAACATACAACTTTAATGATGAAAGTTTAATCAAATATCAATCCGACAATACATAAATTATCAATCTAAAGAAGCGACAAGATAAATTCAAAATACAAGTGAAGTTAGACCTTTCTTCACATTTTTGACACGTTATGTCAAAATAAAGGAACTTTTATTAAAATTAAGGTGTCCTCTAATTTTCCTTAAATACAGGCGGCCTGTATTTTATTAAAAGACAAAAATAAAAGACGCAATACTGCGCATGCTTATATGTCAAAATAAAGGATCTTTTATTACAGGTCGACTTAAAAGACGTTGGCAATAACTCTCTACTACCTACTAATGCAAATAAAGTGTGAAATTTTGTTTTTGTTAATTCGATTATATATAGGACGGTGATAGATATTTATTGATAATTTGTTAGTAAATATATTTATTTAGATTGTCTACGTTTCATCAAGAGAAAAGCAACTGCGCAAGGATATATCTATACTATATTCCGCAAAAAAACTATACAACCATCTCCCTTTACAACTCAAATCTGCAACATCTTTCTCAAGTACCGTAAAATGACAAAAGCTCATTTATCTAAAAGACCATATTATTCAGTAGAAGAGTTTCTTAATGACTAACTAAGAAAGCACAGTAATGTACAAGTAACTAAAGTGTATTTATCTATATTTGGGTGTCACATACAGCAGCTTAAACTTATTAGTTCTTTGTTTGTGTTTTATTATATTATGTTGTATGTTCAATTTTGAAATTTATAGTAATTTTGCAATATATTGTTTTTTGTTTTTTACTTCACTTTTTTAACTTGTTTATATTTTTTTTATTGGCGATTTATCTAATTTTATAAAATTGTATTTGTTATTGTTATGTATATCTTTTTCGTGACTCTATGTTAAGCTTTGTCCATAAAATTGTATAATTTTCAGTGACAATAAAGTATATTTCTATTCTATTCTATTCTATTCTATTCTATTCTATTCTATTCTATTCTATTCTATTCTATTCTATTCTATTCTATTCTATTCTATTCTATTCTATTCTATTCTATTATATTCTATTCTATTCTATTCTATTCTATTCTATTCTATACAGTTCATAAACAATGACGTAACTATTAACGATATTTTTAATTTTTGGTAGATATTATTTTAAGAAAATTAGTTATTTAAATAAAAATACAATTAAATTGTTTAAAATATATTTATTTTGTTGAAATCATAATAATATGAGTATAACTTCTTACGTGCGTACAAAGTACACACACTCTTTTGTCATTAGAATGATGTAATTAAGTAAGTATTAAGTAAGTGTTAATGTTTTTTATGATTGGCGATAAAATTTTGTATGCACAACGTCAGTAAAGACTCTTTATCGAACTTGTCTGTTACTCGCCTCGCTCGCTATATATAGACTCGTTCGATAAAGAGTCACTTTACTGACTTGGTACATAAATAACTATATTCTAACTCAAACATCCTCACTGTATAAAATAAAATAAAATAAAATAAAATAAGGATTTAAATTTACATCAAAGTGTCGGCCTTAAAAATATTGTACGTCACACGGCCGAAAATTAGTGTTTCTCCAAGCTTCCAGGGCTCGCCTGGGCTTTGCTTGGCTCTACCTGAAAAACACCACTTTCCGGCCTTGTAACTAAATAACTATGTTGGAACTACATAAAGTTTTTCTAATACTTTTTATTTTACTTAAAATAAACTTAGTGTCCGGCTTCTTTTGCGGGTCAGTGTACATTGCGTAATTATTTCTGTCTTAGAGTTCTATTGATGTGAAAATTTATTAAGGTATGCAGTATATTTTAACGTTTCTTACCATTGCAGATAACATATATATAGCTAATATTCCGTACTGGAAAGAGCTTAGAAGAAAATCCAGCAGCACCAAGTTTCTCATAAGATGGTTGAAGTCATTGGTAAACCTAAATTAATTTAATATATAGATATTTTATAGAGTGAAAGTTTGGGTTGAAGATTTTAAAATGTCTCCAACAAGACATGATGAGGCAAGCCGATTTTTCATTAAAGATATTCTTTTATTTTAGATAACCGCAAATATGATGCCGTCAAAATGATAGACTAAGAGCAGATATAGGCAAAATTTTCTAATCATTTTACGCACTAGACACAACACAAAATAGTAACTGTACGCAATACGGCTGCCCCAAGTAAAAACACTGTAATATCCATTTTTTTCAAAATCGCGTTTATTGCATTTTTGGATTTAGGGTGTTGTTATCTACCATTTACCAAGGAAGAAAAAAATAAAAAATGAGTAGAACCACAATTTAACATTGCTATGAAACACATTATATCACATTCCATCTTCACTTCACCAATGGATAGAGTTATTCGAAAAGGAACCAAGCGACAAATTCGAGAATATTAAGAAATTACCACCAACCGATTTCTACTGGAGTATATTGAATATTCTAAAAATATCTAAGCCCCAGAACGACTCCAACGACATCTATTAACAAGAACACCAAGCTCCAACAACAACGATTTATAATTTAAACTAAACTTCTAACGTAATTTTCATTCGTGACAAATTCGAGAATATTTAAGAAATTACCACCAACCGATTTCTACTGGAGTATATTGAATAATCTAAAAATATCTAAGTCCCAGAACGACTATAACGACATCTATTAAGAAGAACACCAAGCGCCAACACCAACGATTTATTTTTTAAACTAAACTTCTAACGTAATTTTCTCCGAACTACTAAATAGGCGCTTGGTTCCTTTTCGAATAACTCTATCCCAATTTAAAACACATTATATCCGTATCCCCAAGTATAAACACTGTAAATACGGGATATACAGTGTTTTTATTTGGTTTTTGTGATTTACAGTGATTTACCATGGTAATTACAGGATTTACATTTTTTATTCGCTAAGACCATTGATATCCCTAAAGCAATTTTTAGTTTTTTTTAGTTATTGATGGTTATTGTGATAAGTGCAGTAGAAAGGCTCTAGCGGGATAAGATGGTCAAAAATGCCCCCGCACCGATCAGCCCAGCTACTTTTGTTTTCGATAAAGGATATAAAATTATGCCTTCATGCAAATTTTTAGCTTCCCAGAGGTCCTAAAACGTCTTAAATCGAGAAAAGAAGGATTTTTAGGTTTTATTTTTTTGTGAGCGCAATTTTACTTTAAAAAATCTGAAAAAATTCAAGAGGTTGTATCTTTTGAATACAAAACAAACTAATATTTTTTCAGATTTTTGTAATGAAAAATGAGCCCAGGAAAAATTTTTGAAATTTTCAAAAAGATTTTAGGTTATGATAATATGATTTGGCCAACTCTTAAATAGTATTTTTTGTGTACTTTTTGCCGTTCTTTTAAATGGCAGAGGCAGAATTTTTAATATCTGAGCGGAAAGAACGAAAAAATCGAAAAAACCGTTTTTGGCTGTCTCGAGATGCATCTCGGGACAGTATATCACATATATATGGGTATATATGTCGCAGTATCGCATACGTCCTGTCGGTTGCGGTCAACTCTTCCAGTTAATTCCATCCTAAGTTTCAAAAATTACACACTCTGAAATCTGGGAACTTGTAGCTACACATTCTTCTTCATTATCACTCAATACTACTTGCTGATCATCCTCTTCACTTGTTTCCGAAAGATGATCTTCAATTTCAGAGTCATTTTCAATGCCACCTACTTCAGGAGATTCTTTATCATAGGAATCCCATAAATTATTTGCAATATCTTGCAGTTCTGCAGCTTATAATTGTTTTCGGGACATTTTATTAGCACTATCTACTTTCACTGTAATTCAATATAATTTTAGGAGCTTAGTTGTCCACACTAACATCGATATCAAGCGACTGATAGCAGATGTATTATTTATATCAAAATATGTATCTACCTACCAATATTATTGCATTCCAACAATGATTATCAGTTTTTAAAATTCATTTAGAATAGGTATAACACCTATTGTAAGCATCCCTTTGATGTTCACACCAATGAGATGTTTACATTGTTTTTACTTGTTTAGACTTTATTATTGGATTTCCGGAATCATAAAAGTCGTTTAGATAATCCACAAAAACAATACTTGACTGCCAGTTTAACTTCTGTAACAAAGACTTAGACTTTAGGTATAAATACAAATAGGGTCCGACGGGCCCGTGTTGCCCCTTTACGTGACAAAATTCTTTCTACGCAATAATTTAAAAAATGATAATGAATATTTTAATTATAGTATGGTATAACTAGACCCCAACCCAGACATCCAAAGTGAAAGTTATCCTCCAACACCAAATTGTTCTATATGGTCCACATAATGTTATTTTTAAGTTTTTCGTAAATATTTCTAAAACTATAAGATTTAGCATAAACAACTTTCTACACGAAAATGTTCTACATTAAATTTGAAATAAAAAAGGCCAGTTGCATAATCCTTCTAAAATGAACGGTTTTAAAGTTACTGAGGTAGTATAATATAATTGGTCCAAAAAAGGCCTAACCTAAATATCCAACGTAAAAGTTTTCCTCCAACACCAAATTGTTCTATATGGTCCACATATTGTTCAGTAAAAAGTTACACCATTTTGAGCGTCCGGTTTGGGGGGGGAGATGGGGGAGAAGTCGGTAAATTAGTAGTTTTTTTTAAGTTTTTCGTCAATATTTCTAAAACTATGCTTTAGCGTAAACAATGTTCTGTACAAAAATGTTCTACATAAAATATCAAACAAAAACTGTTCAATACATAATTGTTATAAAATCAACAGTTCCAGAGTTACGGAGGGTCAAAAGTGGAGGTATTCGATATTTTTTATATTTATTGGGCAATTTCCTACTGATTTTCTTTAACAGGATTGTATTTTATGAATCAAATTTGCTATTTCAGTGGCCGATGGTATGTTAGTGATAAGCTCTTGAAGAAACGTCAACCTTACCACACAAAATCATCATCAATTGCCCAAAAAATATAAAAAGTATCGAAAACCTCCACTTTTCATCCTCCGTAACTCTGGAACCGTTGATTTTATAACAATTATGTATAGGACCTTTTTTGTTTTAAATTTTATGTAGAACATTTTTGTATGGAACATTGTTTAGGCTAAAGTATAGTTTTAAAAACATTGACGAAAAACGTAAAAAAAACTACTAATTTACCGACTTCTCCCCCATCTCCCCTCCCCAAACAGGACGCTCAAAATGGTGTTACTTTTTACTGAACCATATGTGGACCATATAGAACAATTTGGTGTAGGAGGAAAACTTTTATTTTGGATGTCTGGGTTAGGCCTTTTTTTGGACCAATTATACTATACTACTTCCGTAACTTTGAAACCGTTCATTTTAGAAGGATTATGCATAGGGCCTTTTTTATTTCAAATTTAATGTAGAACATTTTTGTATAGAAGGTTGTTCATGCTAAACCGCACAGTTTTAGAAAATATTGATGAAAAACCTAAAAAACTACGAATTTATCGATTTCTCCCCTGTATTAAATAGTGTGATGTTATGCCTTCTGGTCCCAATTAATTAAAACTCAGGTTTTCCGATAACATTATATTTAATTCGAAGTCGATGATTCACTACATAAGTTGTTTACAATATTAACTTGACCTATCCTATACGTGAATACCTTCCAACTACATCAATACTTATAATAATCTTTCTCGACCGAGTTAATGTTTATATACACATTTAAATAATAACAAAACATGACAATTCAATGTTACTTGCGGTTATTGAATCCAAGAACAGATACTACATGGATTAATGACTTTGAATGAGTTTTAAACATCTTTTGTACAGGGTGATATTATAATACCACACCTCCCCGTTTTGTTAAAATTACATATTTTTAAAATGTGATGCTCCTCTTTCCCTTTTACAAAAATGTTTATGGTTCCCTAATACTATTTTCAAAAATTAAATTTTCTAACTATGCTAACTAACTGTAACATGGTACATTTCAGATCAATCAATTTTTCCCTAAACATGTATATTCTTTTTCCTCTTTTACACAAAAGTTCATATTTTCCCTATACTAAACTGGTATTTTATAACCTATTACTAGTTCACGTACTTTCACGTCGTGTTTTTTCGTCCTTTTTTTTTCCGTTCACTAATTCACTTCATCAAAACAGTGTCCACAGTGAATGAAATTGATCCTTACTTTTAAATAGTCTTTTAGTGCCTATAATCCGTAATTAATCTAATTGTAATAAAATCTCGAATTTAATACTTCCTAAGCTAAGCTAAATATTACCTAAACCTCTATTAAATGGTATATAAAAAAAGAATTTAACGTTACTTTACTATTTCATCCTATTAGTTCAGTCTTATTTTGATTTATTTATATACGCCTTACTAACTTTAAAATATTGTACCTATAATAAAAATGTAATCTCTCTAAAAACTTCTAATATGTCTCTAAAAACTTCTAGTAACTCTCTTGTACCTATAATAAATATTAAATCTCTGTTGCTGAATGTCTAAAAATTTCACTTTTTGTGTCCCTTTGCTTACTATCTACTAACACTTATTGTAAGATATTGTCTGTCCTTAATTCAAACACTTCCATTTTCGGCGAAAATTTAACCTGAATTCATTATCTACATTTAAAAATAAGTTATTTATAATTTACATTACTTTAGAGCAAAAAAAATTTACAGCTTTAATTCTCAGACATAATTCAATGATTAGCTACTTATTTGATATTATTCTTAATTTTGCTTCTTTTCTTGCAATTTTTATGTGTCTTCTTTCATTTTTCCCACATATTTTAATAAAAAAATTATCTTTTTTTCTCTTCTTCTTCTTGTCTGGTACTACCACTATATTTCTTCATTTTCTCCACATAATAACACTTCTACAGTGTACACAATTCATCTTCATATACATCTTTCATATAACAATCATATATCATTTATCTCATATATCATTTCATATAACATCATAATCATCACTTCATATACTAGCTCCGATACCTTCGTTTTACCTTAATAAAAGAGGTTTCACTCGGATGTCTTAGTTCTCCGCCAATATTAACCCGAATTTTCGCCCTGATCTGTACGCACCATTAAGGTGGTATAGTTAACTCAAAACACGAAATAGGTATTTTATGCGGTTCAAATTCTTCTAAAAAGATCACAACCTCAATCCCTTGCTTTGAGGCCGTTGTTTATTCACGAATAATCATGAATAAAATAGGTACCCTTCAAAACACAGAGTGGGTCTCTAATAAGCGTTCAAGCTTCTATAAATCATTAGTACCTTCTTAATTTGACAAGAGCAGTGGGTTTCTTATTGTCTCTAGTTGCCTCATAATATTTAGCTTATAATATTGTTAGTTCTTCTTCTTATCTATATAGTCCTCCAGATTCTTTACCTCGACTCTTCAGGTCGGTTCGTTAAAAATATATCTCTTGCTTATAGCAATGTTTGTCTTAAAGCTCTTATATCAACGTATGTCATCACTAATCATTATTCATTAAAAAAATATCATTTATATATCCTTTATATATCATTTATCGCACAAAAATTATTAATTCAGGTTCATCTCATACAAAATTTAACACAAAATCGATGAAAATGTATCTATAGAATCAATAAATATCACTAATAAAAACAAAATGGCTAATAAAAATTCAATAATAGTATACATATTCGATACAAATTCAATTCAAAATTCAAAAACAGCCTATGCAAAAGTTAGATAAAAATATTCAAAATTAGTGCAAATCTCAAAATTCGATAGAATTTTTTGGAAAAATTCGATATTCCATACAATATTTAAAAATAACCGTACTAAAAATCGAAATCGGATAGAGATTTTTCAAATAAATTTAATAACAATTCAAAATTCAATAAAAATTCAAGAATAGCATATACAATAAACTTCTATAAAAATATTCAATTCAAAAATCACTTCATATTTCAAAATTCATAGATATTCTTAAAAAAAAATCGATACTTCATAAATTATTCAAAAATCAGCAAAGATAAATATTCAATTTTCAATAATAATATAAAAACGAGGGAAGCATTTTTAATAAAGATAGACATTCTTACTTACATTTTATTTCCACTTTGTCTTTACACTGTCGCTCACTGCGTTGATCGTCTTCCTTCGTCCTGGTCCAACTCCCATTTTCGTCGTCGGTATTTCCACGCTGGCGCCACCATCTCTGCTCTTTCAGAAGACCTCCTCTAGTCTGCAGGATCAGCCATGTATTAAATAGTGTGATGTTATGATTTCTGGTCCCAATTAATTAAAACTCAGGTTTTCCGATAACATTATATTTAATTCGAAGTCGATGATTCACTACATAAGTTGTTTACAATATTAACTTGACCTATCCTATACGTGAATACCTTCCAACTACATCATTACTTATAATAATCTTTCTCGACCGAGTTAATGTTTATATACACATTTAAATAATAACAAAACATGACAATTCAATGTTACTTGCGGTTATTGAATCCAAGAACAGATACTACATGGATTAATGACTTTGAATGAGTTTTAAACATCTTCTGTACAGGGTGATATTATAATACCACACCCCCTCTCCCCTCCAAACCCGACGCTAAAAATGGTGTGACTTTTTACTGAACATCATGTGGACCATATGGTCCAACAATTTGGTGTTGAAGGATAACTTTCACTTTGGATGTCTGGGTTATGCCATCTTTTGGATCAATTCTATCATACTATTAGCTCATGACTATGTTGAAGGAAACATACTTCTAAACAAATTCAGTGATGCATAAAATTCAATAAAAATTTTTTTATCTGTTTATGATAAAATAATTGGCGTCTCGGGCCCGTTGGACCCACCTTGCCCGGATAAGGGTTAAACCCCCAAATGTTTGTGTACGTTCCAATTAAACTATTTCTGGGGTACCATTAGTTAAACAAATTGTTTTTGAAATTTTTTGCCTCTTTGTATTTTTTCGATAAGGCACCTTTTATCGAGATGTGGCTTCTTTTTTAGTATGGTTCAAAATATACCTAAAAATGTAAATCATATCTAAATTTGCATATTATTACCAAGTCTCCATAATCGTTTTTAACCATATACAAATGAGGAGCTTAGTATCAAAGACGGACAACTCCATTTTTTGCAAAATTGAGTTAAAGGTACAGTCTTATAGGATTTTTTCCGATGAATTCAAATCTGAATTGCTTTAGTTTCAAAAGCGGCTAGAAAATGCAAAAAATTGCATTTTAAAATGAGCATCAACTTCAGAAACGGACAGCTCCAACTTGATTTTGTAGCAGAATCGGACTACTCCGTTACAGCCAATCGAATGGTAGTATTTCCGTCACGTTGTCATGCGCACTAGAATAAACCTGCTCAGAGTGGCCGTTGCGTTTTAAGTTTGCAACAGTTTACGACGTTATTTTTACTGTTTTTGTGTGTTTTTTTAAAATATTTTCGCGTTATTTTTCCGAAAAATGCAAGTGAACGTAGTTGAAGCACCTAAAAATTAAGCCAGGAAGAGATTATTTGACACAAATGGTCAACATTGGGTTCAAAAACGGACAGCTCCAGAGCTTGTTTGCAAAATCGGCAAACTCCATTTTCTTTATTGATTTTAGGGAATAAACCATAAATATATTTACATTTTCGTTATTCAGAAGTATTCAGAGACGCTAGAAGTATAGTCATAAAAAAAATCACAATCGGATGTAGAGAATATAAGGCGCTACAGTTTTTCAGCTTTCCTGAAAAAAGTACAAAATGGAGTAGTCCGTCTTTGATACTCAGCTCCTCAAATAAGTGGTGGATTTGAAAAATATTCAAAATATCTCAATAAAAACTGACTTTTTGAAAAAGTACTAAGAGGCAAAGAAGTTTTAAAAACATTGTGTTTAACTAATTGTACTACAATAATAATTTAATTGGAACGTACACAAAAGTTTTGGGGGTGCTTAAAGGAATAAAACCCCCATAAAATTTTTATGGGGTGCACAAAATTTAGTATAATTTTTTCTTTAAGATTTTCTTGCCATAAGAATGCCACATGTCCATTTTCAATAAGAAATCTCTAATAGTTTTCTATACATTGGAAAAAATCGATTTTAATTTTGTAACTTCAAAGGGCTGGAACTTTATTTTTGTGCACATTTTTACTAAGGTAAGTTAGGCTCAATCGAAATATTTTGGGACCCAGAATATGTGATTAAATGTTTGACCTGTATTTTTGTCACACCCTGTATATACAGGGTGAGTCATGAGGAACTGTACATACTCCTACCTCGTATAGAGGCCCGTATGGGGAATAACAAATGACCATTAAAAAGTGTCTGCTCCCATTGTTTAATAATATACAGGGCGAGTTTCGCATTTTGACAGAAAATTGTATTCGTCATAATTTTTGAACGGTCAGAT
The DNA here is from genome assembly GCF_917563875.1 of Diabrotica virgifera virgifera. Taxonomy (NCBI): domain Eukaryota; kingdom Metazoa; phylum Arthropoda; class Insecta; order Coleoptera; family Chrysomelidae; genus Diabrotica; species Diabrotica virgifera. The sequence goes on along the minus strand of NC_065448.1, from coordinate 210,197,310 downwards.
CGATGTGTCTCTTATTTTGGTCAATCGTTACACTATTGTCACCTAATCAACTGATTTATTCAAACTAGAAAAAAATCAGGTCCGGCTTTAAAAAAATTGGTTTGTTTGGGTCTTAGAAAAAATTTCACCCTGTATAAGCTTTTTGAAAACTCTAATATGAATTTTACAAATTAGACAAATAGGCAATTAAAATAACATATTTATTTTTTCAGCACACGATTGCTTAATTTTTTATAAAAAATCAATTTTGATTATGAATTAAAAGTTTGGTAAAGTGAACCATATATGTAACAAAATTAACTTTTATTACCAAAATTAATTTTTTTTGAACAAATATTTAATTTATGTTACCACCAATTAACTGATTTATTCAAACAAGAAAAAAATCAGGCCCGGATTTAAAAAATAAGTTCGTTTCGGTCTTAGAAAAAATTTCACCCTGTATACGCATTTTGAAAACTCTAATATGATTTTTACAAATTAAACGAACAGGAAATTAAACTGGCATATTTATTTTCTTCCCCACACGATTACTTAATTTTTTATAAAATAAAAATCAAATTTGACTATGAATAATTAAAAGTTTGGTAAAGTGAACCATAGATTAAAAAAAATAACTTTTATTACAAAAATGAATTTTTTTTTTAACAAATATTTAATTTATGTTATCATCCAATCAACTGATTTATTCAAACTAGAAAAAAATCAGGCCCGGATTTAAAAAATTAATTTGTTTGGGTCTTAGAAAAAATTTCACCTTGTGTACGTTTTTTGAAAACTCTAATATGAATTTTACAAATAAGACAAATAGGCAATTAAAATGGCATATTTATTTTTTCCCCACACGATTACTTATTTTTTTATTAAAAAATCAAATTTGACTATGCATAAAAAGTTTGACAAAGTTTTTGCATAGATTTAAAAAAATTAACTTTTTTTACAAAAATTAATTTACAAAAACAACGTTTTTCTTAAAATTAAAAGTTTTACCATTTTTTTTCTATAACAAGTCTAGATCTAAAACTTCCCATAACACTTCTTTTGGACTCTATAGTTTAACATAGACGTGATCAAATTGATAAATTTTAAATTTTTCCACCTAATTTTTGAGATTTACAAGTTTGCCACTTTTACAAGAAGAAGACTGAAAGTCTACAACAATTTTCAGAGTCTTCACAATGGTAAGAGGTATGTGCTGTAAAAATTTCAGAAAAAAAATATTAAAATGGAACCGAGTTGTAGCGAGTTAAACCGTGAGTTCATTTTTTTTTTTCATTTTTAGGTTAAAATTCCAATTTTGACAAATTTGATTTTTTAATAAAAAATTAAGTAATCGTGTGGGGAAAAAAATAAATATGCCATTTTAATTGCCTATTTGTCTTATTTGTAAAATTAATATTAGAGTTTTCAAAACGCATATACAGGGTGAAATTTTTTCTAAGACCAAAACGAACTAATTTTTTAAATCCGGACCTGATTTTTCTCTAGTTTGAATAAATCAGTTGATTGTATGGTAACATAAATTACTTATTTGTCCAAAAAGATTAATTTTTGTAATAAAAGTTATTTTTTTTTTAATCTATGGTTCACTTTACCAAACTTTTAATTCATAGTGAAATTTGATTTTTTTATAAAAAATGAAGTAATCGTGTGTGGAAAAAAATAAATACGCCATTTTAATTGCCTATTTGTCTAATTTGTAAAATTCATAATAGAGTTTTCAAAAAGCGTATACAGGGTGAAATTTTTTCTAAGACCCAAACGAACTAATTTTTTTAAAGCCGGACCTGATTTTTTTCTAGTTTGAATAAATTAGTTGATTGGGTGATAATAGTGTAACGATTGGCCAAAATAAGAGACACATCGATCTGACCGTTCAAAAATTATGACGAATAAAATTTCTGTCAAAATGCGAAACTCGCCTTGTATATTATTAAACAATGGGAGCAGACACTTTTTAATGGTCATTTGTTATTCCCCATAGGAGCCTCTATACGAGGTAGGAGTATGTACAGTTCCTCATGACTCACCCTGTATAACTAAAAATTAAGACAGTTTTGGCTTCGCATTGCAACTGAATAAAAATGGTATATATTTTTATTTTATTTTACAAATGTTTATAACTGTTGGATTATTGGATATCATAATATTGTATTTATTTAGGAAAATACAAAAAGCCATACCAAAACCTTTTCTTGTGATTGGTGTTAAAACGTTCTATAAGGCTGAGTTATGTTAGGATGGGGACGTGGATAACACGGCTGTCTTAGGGGACACGTTGAATAATTGTCTGATGTGAAAAGCATTGGCTAGTTTATCATACAACGGAACGGGGCGAATCCGAGGACGTACTGCAACATGCGCTTTCTATTGTTTTACGGTACGTATCGTGCACGCCCCGTCCTAGCATAAATCAGCCTTTTAGTCTGGGCAGATTATCGGAGAATAGGCCATTCTGCGGAAAAGTCATTTACCAGCAATTTTATTGCTGGAATCGAATTTTATGATTTTGTATATTAATAATATAGGTATACAAAGTCCGCAAACCGTACGCTGCTTTTTTATAAACAAAATGGCGCTCCAACTCGTATTTTTTTCAATTATTGCTCTATAACTCCAAAGATTTTAAAGGGCCTAGCCGGGTAAGATGGTGAAAAGTGCCCCCAACTCAATTTAAATTCCATATAGGCCACTTTTTAGCACATATAGAGGAACTCACTTTCTGAAATTTTTAGCCCCCTAGGTGGTCACGTGACCCCCCTAGAGCCTAATTAGGCTTTTTAGGTTTTTATTTTTTATCTCAGCCACATCAAGAACTAGCCAAAAACTTTATTAAAAAAAGTTGTAAGTTTCAAAAAGATCTATAAGAAAAAATTTTTTTTTCACTTTTTGGCGGGAAATTCGAATTTTTAGAACAATTTTAAACTTTTAAATAACTCTGAAAATACAACTAAGACACTCGTTTTTACGAAAATTAATTATAATGTGTATTTTTGCACAATCTTTCACCCTGAATTTTTTCAGTCTTTTAAAATTGGTGAAACGTACCTTTAAAAATAAAAAACCGCATTTTTCGGTTTTTTTTTTTCGTTTCTTGATACAATTTTATACATATTTTTCAAAAAAGGTAACACCGTCACTAGAATAGGTAAAAAACTGAAAATAATTGGGGTTTGCTTAATAAAAATTTTTTGTAACGCCATCCATTTTCCAGATACAGGCAGTTGAAGAAAACAAAGTTTTACACATTTTTTACGATTTTGCCGAAACTACTGGCAACATGGTAATAAAACTTGGCGGGTTTTAAGAGGTTGTTATTGTGCATGTTTTGACATACAATTAAGGATTTGATATTCATCATTGGCGCGCATAGGGGTAATGGTCTGAACTTTTCAAAGAAAAAAAGATAGTACGCCACTGAGATATTTCACAAAAGATAGTACGCCACTGAGATATTTCAAATTAACAATCATTTTGGAATTCCTCGTTCAATTTGAAATAAAAAATCTATCTTCTCATTTTTTCATACGACGCGCCGTTTTGCTGCAAAAAATAAAATATCTTAACGCTTCCAAAGTATTCGAATTAATTTTTATAATAAATGTACGAGTTTATGTAGATGTAGAAACTACTAGAAGTTCGAATACTTTGTAAGGGTTAAGATCTTTTATTTTTGAATAAAAATGGCGCGTCGTGTGAAAAAATAAGAAGAATTGAACGAAAAATTCAAAAACGATTGTTAATTTGAAATATGTCAGTAGCGTACTATCTTTATTCTTTAAAAAGTTCAGGCAATTACCCCTATGCGCGCCAATGATGAATATCAAATCCTTAATTGTATGTCAAAACATGCACAATAACTACCTCTTAAAACCCGCCAAGTTTTATTACAATCTTGGGAGTAGTTTCAGCAAAATCGTAAAAAATGTGTAAAATTTTGTTTTCTTCAACGCCCTATATCTTGAAAATGGATGGCGTTATAAAAAATTTTTATTAAGCAAACCCCAATTATTTTTCAGTTTTTCTCCGATTCTAGTGACGGTGTTACCTTTTTTGAAAAACATTTATAAAATTGTATCAAAAAACGAAAAAAAAAACCGAAAAAATGCGGTTTTTTATTTTTAAAGGTACGTTTCACCAATTTTAAAAATCTGAAAAAATTCAGGGTGAAAGATTGTGCAAAAATACACATTATGGTTGACTTTCGTAAAAACGAGTGTCTTAGTTTTTTTTTCAGAGTTATTTAAAAGTTTAAAATTGTTCTAAAAATTCTAATTTCCCGCCAAAAAATTAAAAAAAAAAATTTCGTATAGATCTTTTTGAAACTTACAAGTTATTTAAATAAAATTTTTGGCTAGCTCTTGATTCGGCTGAGATAAAAAATAAAAACATTAAAAGCCTAATTAGGCTCTAAGGGGGTCACGTGACCACCTAGGGGGCTAAAAATTTCAGAAAGTGAGTTCCTCTATATGTGCTAAAAAGTGGTCTATATGGAATTTAAATCGAGTTGTGGGCACTTTTCGCCATCTAACCCGGCTAGGCCCTTTACACCAAAAACACTCAAATCAAAATTCACCGTAATTAAATTCTGCATAGAGACACCTTTTCCTGATTTACTTTGACGAAAATTTTTCTCGGAAAATGCGGGTTTTTCCAACAATATCAATAATTTTCAACTAAAATTTTAGGTAAGTAATTTTTGTCAATAATTAAATAACTTGGTGACATAGTAGCCCTATTGGTGTAGATTATACTTCCAGAAGCCAATAGAAACTGAATAAACAGTTTAGCAACAATTAAATTGTTAATTAATAATGTACGGTCGCTATAATAACCATAATAATTATGCTACTAAGATAAGGGGCTTAGTGTCATAAACTCACTCTCAAGACTTTATGGAAAAATAATAAAAAATAAAATTGAAAAGGAGATGACTGATGTAGAAGAAAAAAATGGCTTTCTTGCAGGCAGCTCCTGTATGGACAGGATATTTTCTTTAAAGCAGGTTATTGAGAAAAGATTAGCGCACAACCCTTCCACCCATGTAGTCTTTATAGATTTGACAAAGGCATACGATAGTGTACCACTTTCAATGCTCGGGGTAGCAATGGAAAAACAAGGGATAAGCAAAAAAATATACAAGCAGTACAACAGCTTTACAAAAATATGACGGTAATCATTAAAACTGAAAACAAATTAACCAGAGAAATTCTTATTAGTAAGGGTCTAAATCAAGGCTGCTGCATAGCACCTACACTCTTTAAAATATATTTAAATGAGGCACGCTCACTGTGGAGAAGAAAGTGCTACAATATGGGTATCCCAGTCGATGACGATAGATTGTACACAATACACTTCGCTGACGACCAAGCTATTCTAGCTAAAGACGAGAGTGATATAGGCTATAATATGCTCAGAACACTGGAAGAGGAGTACACTAAGTGGAGCCTTACAAATAATATACAAAAATCCGAGTACTTAGTTGTAGGAGAAACACCAGAAAGCCTACAAATTGAAATGGGAACTATGAACCAAACCGAAACTTTCAAATATTTAGGAGTCCAAATAACTTCAAAAGCAGGGAGTAACGACCAAATACATTCCAGGATTGGCCAAGCCAGATCAGCCACCAGACAGCTACATGGACTATTATGGCATAACAAAATAACAAAAGAAATAAAAGCAGAATATATAAAAACAATAATAGAAAAATTAAGGCCATGGAAATGAACTGTTGAAGATGATGTTGCCGGCTCACTAGACTTGATAGGGTGAGAAACAAAGATATTAGGAGAGAAATGGAAATCGATTTAGATATAATAGACACAATCGAAGCCAAAAGACTCAACTAGTATGGACACCTTCAGAGAATGCCTGAAAGTAGATTGAGAAAAAAAATAGATAAATGGACTTCACCTACAAGAAGAAAACGAGGTAGACCAAGACGATCCTGGAGAGAAGATGTCAAAGATGCAATGACCGCCATAGGTCTAAAAACTGAAGATTGCTTCGACAGAAAACATAATAAGCCAGTCTTCGACAGAAGACTCGCTATTATTCTAGGCGGTCTCTAGAATATCTTGAAATTATAAACAATTTTTTGGCGTATAAACAAATAGAGTATCTCGGCAACTATTAAATTAAATTATGAAAACGGTATTGGAAAGAACGCGACAGGACGCTTCTCTTAAAAGAAACAAGGTTTAATTTATTGCAATAAGCGGTTCCTGAGATACAACCGGTCAAAGTTGACCGATATGTACGGCGAAGATATAAACAATCGGATGGTAATTTTTGAACAGTCACTTTTTATTTCGGTCCTGTTTCTCCACACAAATTTTCATCTCTTTAAAAGACATAACATATATTATAATAATAAAAACAATCGGTATTACGAGTGAAAAATGACAAAAATACCAAAATCAAAAATTAGGTTGGAGAAAATGGAATATCAAAGTTCAAAATCTGTCGACGTTAAAAAAATGCATTTTCTCGGCTTCCCATGGAGCAATTTTCTTTATTTTTTTTGTTCCTAAGTAGGACCAAGTAGGTCCCATTTTTTACTTGAGTAGGGCCATCTAACTAACACATTATTAAATGTCAAATTTACTTTTGTTTTGTTACAATAAATTAATTTATTTATAAGAGAATAAAACTACTTCTTTTTTCCAGTTGAAGACTTTTAGATAAATTTACCACAAGTGTACTTTTTACGTTTAAAATACAAATAATATTCTCATTTGAAAATTGTATAATAATTTAAGAGGATCGGAACGTATTTTCGGCTGCAATGCTATTCAAATGGGGATTTATTTTTTTCAAATCCTGAGAAAACTAATAAGTATTTTGGAAAAATTTAAACGCAGAATGAAAGATTACGTTATTAGCGAGGGCCGAAAGTCCCTGAGAACTTCTACAATGTTTATTTTAATAAGTTACAGGGGTGAAAAAACTAAAAGAAAATTTAGTGTGATTTTTAAATTCAAATATCTCATTCAAAATAAACTTTTTATTTATTCTAAGGGACTTTCGGCCCTCGGCAATAATTTAGTCTTTCATTCTGCGTTTAAATTTTTCAAAAATATTTATTGGTTTCTTCAGGATTTGAAAAAAATGAACACAATGCCGTGGTAATATTTTCCAAATCTGTCTTTGTCTTACAACGCACTCAACCGAATATAATATTGTCAGCATATATTGTCAGTCAGACACTGACAATCAGTGACAATTTTAAATATTTGACATTGCATCGGGAATATTTTGAGAAATTGATTAAATATTATTGATATATAGTGTATTTGATAAATAATTGATTTAAGACGTGAACTTAATAAAAAGTTATTTATTGTGTATTATTTGTGAAAGATCCAAGCAGAGAATACATCAGATATATCCTGTGATCCAAGTATTTTGTTGTTAGAGATGTTCAAAATTGTAAGCGTTCCAAAATAACAACATATTATTAAAAAATCACTTTAACACTTTTCCTCTTTTCTCGATTGATTATTAGTTTTTGTTGTACAAATAAATTATTACAATCACTGAAAACATAGTTAGTGAAAAAATTATTACATTTATTAACTGAATTAATAATTTGCAATTATAAAAATAACAGTTATCCAAGAACATTCAAAAGCCATCTCTTTAAATTAATTATGACATTTTCAAGTAGAATGACATTCTAGTAATGTTTACATATCCACACCAGTGTGAATTTTACTACACGTAATTTGCCGTGTAAAGACAGAAAAAGTAGGGATACACGTAAAATATTTGCGAATTATGTACCCATAGCCTTAAACAATCTTTGTTTAAACAAACTTAAAATTTTTGTTATAAATAAATTAATTTATTAAAACAAAAAAAAAATCAACTCTGACATTTTTTAATAATGCGTTAGTTAGGTGGCTCTACTCGAGTTACTTGGGAACAACAAAAAATGAAGAAAATTGTTCCATGGAAAGCTGAGATATGGGCCATTCCACGAACATACGCCTGTTTTGGATTACTTCGACAACGAATATTTTACTGTGCAACATAAGAAGTACGAAAGTAAATGGCGCTAATAATTATTCCAATAAACAACAATGTAATTTGCAATTTACTTTCGTTCTTCTTATTTTGCACAGTAAAATATTCGTTGACGAAGTAATCCAAAACAGGCGATGTTCGTGCAATAGGGTATAATGCATTTTTTAAACGAATACTGATTTTGAACTTTGAGATTCCATTTTCTCCAACCTGATTTTTGATTGAAATTTTGGTATTTTTGGTATTTATTTGTTACTCGTAATACGGATAGTTTTTATTATTATTATGTTATGAGTCTTTTAAAGATATGCAAATTTGTGTGGTGAAAGAGTACCGAAATAAAGCGGCCGTGGAGTAACGGCAATACCGCTGGCCTCATACGCCAGTGCACGTGGGTTCGAGCCCTGCCAAAGACAAACCATTTTCATTTCTAATAATGACACGAGCCGTCTCACCGTGCCTCGGAGAGCACGTAAAGCCGTCGATCCACCTGGGCTAGTGTACATCGGCGCTAGTTACTTAAAACAGGGTTAAAGATGTAAATGGCGCCGGAACTGTCCGAAAGGGCCTCTCCGGCAAAAATGCCATACGATATTATTATTATTACCGAAATAAAAAGGTTATATTTCAAAAATACCATCCTATTGTTTATATATTTGTCGTACAATTCAATTTTGACCAATTGTATCTCAGGAACCACTCATCACAATTAAACGTTTTTTTCTTTTAAAAGAAGCATAATGAAGAGTTCTTTGAAATACCGTTTTCATAATTTAAATTCTTTTAACAGTTGCTTAGATATTCTATTTGTTTATTAGCCAAAAAATTGTTTATAATTTTAAAATACTCCTGAGGCCGCTCAAATAGTCCAATTTCAATTCTGCAAAGTACATTTAAGAGATATAGTGCCTTATTATACAAAAATCATATTTATTCTAATGCGTCATGATTATTATGGTTATTATAACGATCGTAAATTGTTACTTACCAATTTAATTGTTGCTAAACTGTTCATTTAAGTTTCATCGCCTTCTGGAAGTATAATCTATACCAAATGGGTTTTTATGTCAACCAAGTTGTTTGATTATTGATAAGTAATTACTTACCTAAAATTTTAGTTGAAACTTAAAGATTTTGTTGAAAAAACCAGCATTTTCCGAGGAAAATTTTCGTCGAAGTAAATTGCGCAGAACATATCTCTATGCAAAATTTAACTACTGTGAATTTTTATTTGGATATTTTTGGTGTAAAGTTAAAATCTATGGAGGCATAAAGCAATAAATGAAAAAAACACGATTTGGGGGCGCCATTTTATTTATAAAAAAAAAAGTAGCACACTATCTGCGGACTTTGGATACCTATATTATTAACATATACAATCATTAGATTCGATTCCAGCAATAAAATTGCTTGTAAATAACTTTTCCTTGTATATTGCTAATTAGCCCAGAGTATTAATTTGTGAAAAAACCTTACCGCATAATTCGCTGATGTTCGGCAATAAACTGACGCAACGTAAAAATATCCGCAGTACTACGTGTACACATTGTTTGATCCTCAGTCTTTTTTCTGTATTTCTCAAAGTTGTTTAGCATGACTTTTAGGATTCTCAACTGTCCTAGAATATAAGACAGAAAACCAAAGAAGAAAATGTCCATTGCGAAACTCATATGCGCACTTAAAGTAACCATTATTATCTCCCATCCAAATGCTAGTTTGTGGTAAACTATAGCATCAAAAGGACACCATAATGTTAATGGCAAGGGTCTTTGATAAAAAGTTGCGTTTGTAACTGGGTGAATTACAGTCTGCTTTGGAACAACGAAAGGTGAAATTATGGCCAGGTACAAAAATATATCTGTAACAGTAAAGATTTTTTTTTATTTTTTTGCTGTTTTAGCAACTAATTAAATATACAATAAGCGCTACCTTATTAAATACATAGGAATATTGAGCTATAAAATCCTGGACCCTTCACTTGTTGCAATGTGTTTAATCTAAAACATTCAATTTCAGGTCCTATATTAAACAAATTTTATCACCCCGTATATCGCATGAAAGCAATTTGTTATTATATTTACACATGTGCGGGCTACTAATTTAGTTATCTAATAATTGCAAACAGTAAACAATAATTTGGGCAATTGCATATTAAATTTGCTGACTAAATAAAATCCTTTGTTTGTCAGACGCGTGGGTTGAACCCAATTCATCTTGCCACTAAAAAAGAGTATACATTATAGTAGGGGAGGAAAGTATTCTAAATGTGCAGTCACTCGAGCGCTTTGGAGACCTATTGGGTAGTGAAGAGGAGGTTCTAAAAGCAAAAAAAGTTAAGTAAACTTTTCCATTTTAGTGGGAAATGATTTCCATGGGAAATGGGATTTCCAGTGGGATGATTTCCATGGTTTTTAATTTTGCTGCTTAGGATATTGATTTTAGAGAAAAACTTTTTAATAGAAAGTTGTAGTAAATTAAAAAACCTACAATTTGAGGTATGGCAAGTTTAATTTGGTTAATTGGTTATTTCAAAACAGCCTGCGAAAGGTCCAAAATGGCCGTTTTTTACAATTGCATTATTTATTGTACAAATAATTTTTTTTATTTTTTAAAGCTTTAAAATGAAGATCTTTCAATTCCAAACATAAAAAAAATTATAAAGTCAGATTAACGAATTTGTTGCTTAGATATTATAAATTGTTTATCCCAAGAGGTCAAATGTCGAAGGCTATAACTTTTTGAAAAAAAAAAAGTAGAAAGTTGGTGAGACATCAAATCTCCTTCTAAAGAGTTATATTTTCATATTCTGATGTAAATAAATGCGTAAAACATTTTTAAACCTCTAATTTTTGGATTTGAAAATAAGGGGGCAAATTTCGTTAAAAACATTTAGAGCTGAAGCGGTCCTGTACATCCTATGAGTTTTTAACTTACATATTATTGTTGCTGAAGATGAAACGAAGATTTATAAAAAAATAAAAAAATTCTACGACCAACTGAAGCCGAGATAATTTTTGGGTTTGGAAATAAGGGGGCAAATTTCGTTATAAACATTTAGAGCTGAAGCGGCCCTGTATATCCTATGAGTTTCTAACTTACGGATTATTGTTGCTAAAGACGAAACGAAGATTTATAAAAAATATAAAATTTTCACAACCAACTGAAGCCGAGATAATTCTTTTTTTATTTTCTTAAATCATAGTGCCTTTATTTATAACAATTCAGAAATTATTTTACAGTCATTGACTAAGGAAAGACTTATATTATCTTAAAATGAAAATTATTATAAAATATAACTACATTCAATTATTAAAAAATATTTTTTAAATCGGTGCTTTTGCAAGGGGCCGAATTTTGCAAATCTCCCGGCTCGCTTCAAATCCGCGCGGTCGGAAAATTTTTACATAACTTTTATTAAATTTTGACAGACAACAATTTAATAATATTGCCATTATAATATACAGTCTATTTACCACTGTATTTGTTTTTCTTTTTAAACTTTTTTATGTGAAATCCAAAAAGAATTGTCACTACAAGAAGAAAAAGTTTTATATTGTATATTATAGTAAGAAGTTACATTATTATCATTATATTTATATAACAATGAAAAAATTAAAAATATAGTTATACATTTCATATATATGTATCATTTTTGTAATATTATTTCTTCAGAAATGAAATTTCACATACAAAAGTTTATCAAGAAAAACAAATACAGTGGTAAATAGACTGTAGGGGAAACCCGGGCAAAATGGGGTACTTAAGGTTTAAATTAGGATTTAAAACACATCTGTAACTTTTAAGGTCTGGAAATAAGCCAAATACCATTGTTATAGTAGTAACTATTTATTAATATAACTTAAAGTTAAAAAAAGTAAAAGATTTTCTTATCATATAAAAAAACAAAAAATAATGTAAACTATCCCATTATGCCCGTCATATAGGGTAAAATGGGGTACCAAATTAAAACCAAGAAAAAGTTATTGACAAAATTCGCATACAAGTACTGATTCGTCATCCTCATCTTCTACACCTGCACATTAATTTTTAGCCCATTTAAGGCAACTGGATCAGCTTATCCATCCTTCTGTGGAACTTAAATAAAAGTTTCCGCAGAGCCTGTCAGTGTCACTATCTTCGCCTTCTGAATCTGACTCTACTTTTTTAGTTTTATTCAATTGCGATTTCTTACTCGTCTGTGATTTGGTTTGATCATCGGCTATCTTACTTGGTATGGTAAAAAGGGTTAAGACTACCAATAGGTATGGTAAAAAGGGTACCCCATTTTACCCTACCTATTGGTACCCCGTTTTGCCCAAAGAGCAGATTTTGAGATTATGACCTGTTTAAATTATTACAAGTTTTTATTTTTTAACATAATGACAAACGAATACTCCAGAACACATTCACTGTTGGAAGTAATAATATTAAATAAAAAATTGTTTTAGTAATAATAACGATGGATTATTTTTCGGCCGATATTATAACTTGGTTAACTAAAAACGCACATGTACTGTTTACAACAATCGACTAACAGTTAATTATATCTGCTTTATGACAGAAGGCGTAAACAGGCGTCTATAATATAATTTCATTAACGTCGTATAGATCGAGCCAGTGATATTGAAAAAAAGGGGGTACCCCGTTTTAGGCAGCTACCCCGTTTTGCCCGCCTTTCCCCTATATTATAATGGTAATATAATTAAATTGTTTTCTCTCAAAAAATACAAGTTACGTAAAAATTTTCCGACAGCGCGGATTTGAAGCGAGCCGGGCGATTTGCAAAATTCGGCTGCTCGCAAAAGCACCGAATTTAAAAATAATTTTTAATAATTAAATGTAATTATATTTTATAATAATTTTTATTTTAATATAATATAAGTCTTTTTTTAGTCAATGACTGTAAAATAATTTCTTAATTGTTATAAATAAAGGCACTACGACTTAAGAAAAAAAAAATAATTATCTCGGCTTCAGTTGGTTGTAGAAAATTTTTATTTTTTTATAAATCTTTGTTTTGTCTTCAGCAATAATAATCTGTAAGTTAGAAACTCATAGGATGTACAGGGCCGCTTCAGCTCTAAATGTTTATAACGAAATTTGCCCCCTTATTTTCAAACCCAAAAATTATCTCGGCTTCAGTTGGTCGTAGAAATTTTTTATTTCTTTATTAATCTTTGTTTCATCTTCAGTAACAATAATCTGTAAGTTAAAAACTCATAGGATGTACAGGGCCGCTTCAGCTCTAAATGCTTATATCGAAATTTGCCCCCTTATTTTCAAACCCAAAAATTAGAGGTTTAAAAATGTTTTACGCATTTATTTACATCAGAATATGAAAATATAGCTCTTTAGAAGGAGATTAGATGTTTCACCAACTCTCTACGATTTTTTTTTCAAAAAGTTATAGCCTTCGACATTTGACGTCTTGGGATAAACAATTTATAATATCTAGCAACAAATTCGTGGCTTACAATTTTTTTTATGTTTGGAATTGAAAGATCTTCATTTTAAAGCTTTAAAAAATAAAAAAAATTACTTGTACAATAAATAATGCAATTGTAAAAAACGGCCATTTTGGACCTTTCGCAGGCTGTTTTGCAATAACCAATTAACCAACTTAAACTTGCCTTACCTCAAATTGTAGGTTTTTTAATTTACTACAACTTTCTATTAAAAAGTTTTTCTCTAAAATCAATATCTTAAGCAGCAAAATTAAAAATCATTAAAAATTGCAAATTTAAAAAATGAAAATCGCAATAAAAAAAGCGCACAATATTTTTGGTTACATTTTAGTAGAAGTTATTCCTGGCATCGTCCTTTACAACACCTGATAGGTTTCAAAAATTCCTGAATTATATCCTGAAATCGACCTATTTTTCACCCACAGCCTGAGGTAAATAGTTATTCTTTTATCAAACTTTCTGCCTAACAAGTGCAGAAAGTCATTCTTTTCCGCACGCGAATGCAGTTTGCCGAACGACGCGAAGCGGGAGTTCGGCAAGCAGTCGAGTGTGGAAAAGAGACTTTATGCAAGAGTTAGGAACAATATTTTTTTTAAGAGTCTTAAAAAATTTCCAAATCTTAATCAATTAATTTAATTAATATGAAAATACACACACAAATTAATTCTTTGACAAGGTTGTCAAAACCAAACTTTCAATATAATTAGTTAGCATGACGACGATCTTGATTTCCATGACGACGATTCAAAACGACTGTTATTGTCTACCGATTTGACTTTCGAATATTATGTCGAAATAATTTTATTTCATCGAATTGTCAGTAGTAATTGCACAAGAACTCTGAAATTATTGAATTTTTCCCGAGTGACACTTTGACAGTAAGGCGAGTGAAATTATGTCAAAGTGTCACGAGAATAAAAATTCTATATTAATTTCAGAGGTCGAGTGCAATTTGTTGCGATTATTTCATGAATAAAACTGTTCAAAACCAAAATTTTATTGTAATTTATTTATGAAGTACCATTAAACACACAGTTTTTATAAATATTTTGAGAATTGAAAGTCATCACTTTTATAATTTTTAAAACATTAATTGTCATTAATGTCACTGAATGTATTTTTTCATAGCAACGAAGGGCATCTGACGTAATATACTTAACGACGGGAGATTATCAAAAATTATCGATTTAATTCAGATTTCTGTAGCTTTCTATTGGTCAGAATCTCCTATGAATGAAATAATCGCGTTAATTTCATTAAAACAGGAACACAATAAGATATATTTGAGATAAATTAGTAAATAATATCTTAATATTAGTTTATTGCATGTATTATAATTACTTTAAGGCCACATTAACATATCTAAATTAACACGCGTGCGGAAAAGTAAAAACCGCGTGCGGAAAAGTAACACGCTTGCGGAAAAGTGAAACTTTCTAAACTAAAATGCGTGCGCGAAAGTAGACATTTTTGCACGCTCGTAGAAAAAATAATTTTCAGTTTTAATAAGTTTGTTTCAGTTTACTAATTTAATAAGTTTGCAACAAACACCTTGCATTAAAACTAATGTAGAAAATATAACATGTTAATTAGCATTTTGTACTATGATTATTTATTTTAAATTTCCCAGTTTCCTTTCTACAAAATTGAAGATGTCTAAAAACTTCACTAGCATTCAAAATATAAATTCATAAATTTTAAAATATTCTCAGTAAAAATTTATAATACTGCTGTTTTCAAAATATACTGATAATAACATCAAAACAATATACAATGAATTTATATTTGATTTATTGTACCCGAAAAACTTACAGAAAAGTAAATAGCAACCAAAAAAACAATCAGATATTATTATTAGTTTTTCTTTTCATATTAGTCCACGTGTGAGGCCACTTTCGTATGAAAAATGTTCCTGACTCGATTTCTTTGCGGATTCCTGTTCAAAAATGTCCCCTTTAAACAAATCAGAAGGGTGCCGGGTGAAACAATTTTTTAAGCAAATTCAAAATTACTTTTTTTCCTCGAAAAAAGTATTTTTATATTTCTTGGGTATTTATAAACAATGAAGGTCTCTTGTCATATTTCTGAAAAGTTGATAGTTTTCGAATTATAAGCGATTTAAAATCTGAAAAATGAGAAAATATGCATTTGCGATCCTTGAAAACTCTCAAGTTTTAATAAAATGACAGGTCTTTTTTATTTAAGATGACTCAAAAATGATAAAAACATATTTTCGCGGGCAAAGAAGGTGATGTTTTGAATTTGTTTAAAAAAAAAAAATATTAAACAATTTCTGCCCAAAAATTTCGCCCGGCACCCTTCTGATTTATTTATAGGGGATATTTTTTAACAAGAATCCACAGAGAAACCGAATCAGAACAGTCAGACAAAGGCAGCATAAATCCGGACCCCGGAAGTGTCATAGGTTTTCGAAACGGACCCTCAGGGAAACTAATTGGTGACCCCTGCCCTAGATGTGAATATATGTTTAGTAAATGTTCCTATTCATTGTTGAAAAAAGCTATACCTTGATGAAAATTCAACTCTATTTTATATTGCTATAATTTATAAACTTACCTCCTGATTGCAAAATTATGTAATACCAGTTCAACTTAGAATTGTGCTTGATATTCGCATTCATTAGATATATTATTTCTTTATCTTGAGAATTATATATATGTTCTTCCCTTTTTATTATTTGATGTAGAAGATCAACAGTATTTTTTTTCCACAAATAAAAGATTCTTGCCATTGCAATAAAGATACGACAAAATATTATAAGTACATGACAAATGATTGTTGTATTAACATCATACATAACATTTTGAAAGGCACTTATGAACGAGATTATTACCAGCTGGGTAATAGATATGACGAATAATATCCATGAATAAATATAATACCATTTGTTCACCGTATGTTTGTCATTGCGATTATAAACCATTGGCCATAGGCCACAAAATACAGTACATTTGATAATCACTTCCAGGTGAGCTATTTGCGGAACCTAAAACAAAATACGGGAATTGGTAAGACGTGTTTATGAGTGCTCGTAACTTTTATCAAGTTTTGTGATTATTACGGCTATAATTAAAAAGCTTTTAAAGCGCCAAAGAAACCATAAACTGACAAAGTGAAATTGTGCAGAAAGTGAGTCAAGAAAACAAGCAGAATAATTTGTAAGTACAATTTCTTATATTTACATTTATTGAATAGAACAAAAATATCGCTTGCAAATTAAAGAACTATAAAAACCAGAAACTAATTAGTTCTGATAAGGTGACTTGATTTTGAGCCATCGAGGCGGGCTCGCCACTTTTTCGCAAACCAAACTGTTACAAAATAACGATTGGACTATTAAGTAACGGGAGTGAATATAAGTAAGTGAAAAAAATCTGTATGTGTACAATTTCTTATATTTATTGGGAAAGAACAAAAATATCGTATGCAAATTAACGAACTATAAATAACAGTAGCTATTTAGGTTTGATAAGGTGAAGAGCCTCCGCGCTTTTGAGGCGGGCTCGGCACTTTTTCGCAAACCGAACAGTGACAAAACACCGATTGGACTATTAAGTAACGGGAGTGAGTAATACATGCACGCTGCGCCACAAAAAATGGCTTCGAATTTGTTAACACCGGTAAAAATAATGGATAGATACAAAGTGGATTCGGACGACGACACATCAGAAGACCATAGAAAGAGGAACAGAGAAGAAGAGGAAGAATTGTTCCAAAAAAGTAAAAAAGTGTCTAGATCGCCTAACAAAACCCGTAACGAAGATAATAAGCTCGATCAAATTATTAAAATGATGCATGACTTAACCACAGAAACAAAAAATTTAACAACCGAAGTAAAAGAGATAAAGAATGAACAGAGAAAGTACTGGGAGGAATTAAACGACCTGAAAACAGAATTGGAGAAAGTTAAACAAGAAAACCAAACTAAACACAAGGAGAAGGAAGAAATGAAAAAAGAACTAAACTATATGAAAATACGTGTACAAAGACTAGAAAAGGAAAGGAAAGTAAATAATGTTGTAATACAAGGCTTGCCAATAGATACAATCGATAGAAATGCACTGAAACAAACTGTAGGAAACTTCATGGAAAAAGAAATGAATATCAATGTTCAAATCGAAGAAGTTATCAAACTGGGAGAAAAAACATGTTTGGTCAAACTACAGAACAAGTTTGAAAAAGAAAAGATCATGCAAAATAAAGCTAAACTAAAACACATAAAAGGCAATAAAGTATATATAAATAATGACATAACAAAAGAAGAACTACAAACACAGAAAAAAATAAGACAAGTCGCAAATGAAGAAATTAATAAGGGTAAAAGTGTTACAATAAAATATAATAAATTAATAATAGATGGAAAAACACACAAATGGAATCAATACAGCAACCAGCTAGAAGAAGACCAGGGAAATCCAAAAAACTAACAGAAGATGAAAATACACAAACAAAAGCACAAATCACGACAGACAAGGCACAGAAAAAGGAATTGAGCAAGGACGAAAATAGAAATAGAGCAAAAACGAAAGATAAACATGAAATAGACATAAGAGAGAACATATTTATAGGTGCATGGAATGTAAGAACCCTACACGAAACCGGCAAATTGGAGCAGGTAAGCCAAGAGATTGATAAGTACAAATTAGACATTGTCGGACTAAGCGAAACAAGATGGAATGGTAGTGGATCAACCCGAGTAGGTGACCAACAGCTAATGATATATTCTGGGAATACGGATGTAAATGACAAACACGAAAAGGGAGTGGCAATACTGCTAGCCCAAAAGGGGAGAAAGGCTCTAGTAGAGTGGGAACCAGTGTCAGAAAGGATTATTTGGGCGAGACTGAAGGCAAGATATTATAACATAATAGTAATAAATGTATATGCTCCCACAAATAAAAACGACGAAAATGAGAAGGAAGAATTTTACGAGCAACTACAAACAACGTTTAATAAGATTAATAATAAATATAGAAGAGATATAAAAATAGTAATCGGAGACTTTAATGCAAAAATAGGAAATGATAATAAAGGACATGAACATGTGATGGGAAAGGAGGGAATCGGAGAGAGAAACGACAATGGAAATCGATTAATCGAATTTTGTGAGCAAAATGAACTTTTAATAGGCGGAAGCATCTTTAAACATAAGCGGATACATAAGGAAACATGGAAATCACCGGGAGGGAGATACAAGAATCAAATAGACCACATAATAATTGAATATAAATGGAGAAGCTGGCTGCAAGATGTCAGGAGCTTAAGAGGTGCTGATGTGGGATCAGACCACATGCTAATCAAAGCGAGACTAAAAATGAAATTAGCCAGAGATAAAAACCAAAAAATCAGCAGAAGGAACAAGTACAACGTTGATGCCCTAAAACAAGAATGTATAAGAAATAAATTTAGTGAGAAACTGGCAATTAACCGAACAGTATCACAACAAACTGGAGAGTCAGTCGAAGAAACATGGAAATATTTTAAAGAAGTGATGATGAATACAGCAAAAGAAACAATCGGATTAAAAAGAAGACAAAATAAAAAATGGATTACCAAAGACACTCTACTACTGATAGAAGAAAGAAAAAAGATCAAAGAAGAAATTCTACAAAAGGAAGGATCGGAAGAAGAGAGGGCACTTGAAAGGAAATACAAGGCAAAAAACGCAGAAGTAAAAAAACAAGCCAGAAAAGATAAAAGAAACTATATAAATGAGATGCTAAATATATCAGAAGAAGCAGCGAAAGAAAACGACTTACGAACACAATATACAATCATACGAAACTTAACAGGAAAAGCACAACGAAATATACGAGAAGTAAAGGATAAACAAGGAAATAGAATAAAAAATGAGAAAGAAATAATACAAAGATGGAAGGAATACTTCGAAGAGATATATGCTAAGCATGAAATAACTCAAATCATAGAAGATGAAATAGAATCACCAGAGCTAGAAGTGAATATTGGAGAAATTACAATGGAAGAAATTGGAAACACTCTAAAACTACTAAAAAATGGCAAAGCC
Organism: Diabrotica virgifera virgifera; assembly: GCF_917563875.1. Taxonomy (NCBI): domain Eukaryota; kingdom Metazoa; phylum Arthropoda; class Insecta; order Coleoptera; family Chrysomelidae; genus Diabrotica; species Diabrotica virgifera. The sequence goes on along the minus strand of NC_065448.1, from coordinate 210,177,768 downwards.
GCAGGAATCGACAATATACCCATTGACATAATAAAAGCAGACACCGAGCAGTCAGTAGAGATGCTACATACACTTTTGAATAAAATATGGACGGACGAAGAATTGCCAAAGGAGTGGAAAGAGGGATTGATTATAAAAATACCCAAAAAAGGAGACCTGAGCAAATGCAACAATTGGCGTGCAATAACACTACTAAGTGCCACATCCAAAGTGCTGACCAAAATCATTTTGGAAAGATTGAAGCCGGAACTAGATAAAAAACTGAGAAACAACCAAGCAGGCTTCCGTTCCAACCATTCCACTATTGATCACATTTGCACCCTTAGAATTATCTTGGAACAAACAAATGAATGGAATAAAGATATAGATGTGAGTTTTATCGACTTCGAGAAGGCCTTTGACCGTGTAAATAGGGCACAGATGTGGAAAATCCTTAGATTATATGGGATACCACAAAAAATCATAAACTTTATTAAACTCTTCTACGAAGGATACAAAGCCAAACTAGAACATTCAGGTGAAGTAACAGAAGAGATATCCATAGAAAGTGGAGTCAAACAGGGTTGTGTACTATCCCCTACCCTATTTCTTATTATGATAGATTGGGTAATGAGGAAAGTAATCGACGATCGAACAGGCATCAGGTGGAACCTTTTCAAACAGCTAGAAGATCTCGAATTTGCAGATGACATCTGCCTTATAACTGAACACCGAAATCATATGCAAGCAAAAATTGACAAATTGACACAGTACTCCGACACGATCGGACTTCGAATAAACACAGAAAAAACTAAACTTCTAAAAAATAATAACCATCCAAATAATAAAATAATGATAAACGGTAAAGAAGTAGAAGAGGTAGACAAGTTCACATATCTGGGATCTGTCATGGAAAGGAGCGGGGGGTGTAAAAAGGATATACAGACGAGAATAACAAAGGCGCAACACGCATTCAACGCTTTAAATAAAATTTGGCAAACAAACGAAATATCGGAAACAACAAAAATTAAAATCTTTAACAGTTGCATTAAAAGTATACTGCTCTATGGAGCAGAAACATGGAAACAGGACGAAAATACAACTAAAAAACTACAAACATTTGTAAACAAATCTCTAAGAAAAATCCTAAAAATATACTGGCCAAATAAAATAACTAATACAGAACTATGGGAAAGGACAAAGCAAACTAACGTATCTACTACAGTCAAGGAAAAAAAATGGAAATGGATCGGCCACACTTTAAGGAAAGACCAAAGCAGCATAGCAAGACAAGCACTTGAATACCAACCAGAGGGAAAAAGAAAGAGGGGCAGACCAGACAACAGCTGGAAAAGAACAACAACGAGAGAACACGAAAAAATTGGACTAAGATGGGGCGAAGTCAAAAAGAGAGCAAAAGATAGAAGAGAGTGGAGGGAATTAGTTCACAATTTATCCAGAGAATAAAAACAAAAGAAGATGCGCTGTCCCGGCCAGACAGCAATCTTACACTTTTGGCCAAGAAACGCATAAGCGCCCAATACTCCACAAGGAGGGATGGAACGAGAGAGAGAGAGAAAACAAAATACGAAATCCGCTTGGTTTTGGTTTATATATTTATACAGTGCGTCCATAAAGTAACGCATACATTAATTATTTCGTAAACCGGTGACCTTAAGGAAAAATCCCAAAATAGGTCGATTTTTATTTTTAAATTACGATTTTTTGGCATATATATCATACCAGTGACGTCATCCATCTGGGCGTGATGACGTAATCAATGATTTTTTAAATGAGAAGGGGGTCATGTGATAGCTCATTTAAAAAGGTTATTTAATTATCTATACATATAAACATTAACATAATTATTTATACAGGGTGTCCAAAAAAATATTTTTTTAATTAAAGTAATTGACACAAAAAGATGAATGTATGTAAATTGTTTATTTGTTAATACATTTTACTGCTGCCAGAAAACAGAAAAATGTTTTATTTGAATTATAAACATTGATTTTCGCTTAAACGAAATGTTCAAACTGTCAAGAGGCAGGTGGGTGGCAGTTTAACATTGAATTTAAGCGAAAAGCAATATTTATTTGTCAAATAAACATTTTTTTCCTGTTTTCCGACAACAGTAAAACGTATTTTGAATTAAATAAATTATATACATTCTTCTTTTTGACTCAATTAAGTTAATTAAAAACATTTTTTTAACACCCTGTATAAATAAATATGTTAATGTTTATATTAGTGAATAGAGATTTGAGTGCCCTTTCAAATGAGCTATCACATGACCCCTATTCTAATTTAAAAAAATCATCGATTACGTCATCACGCCCAGATGGATGACGTCACTAGTATGATATATATGCCAAAAAATCATAATTTAAAAATAAAAATCGACCTGTTTCGGGATTTTTTCTTAAAGTCGCCGGTTTAAGAAATAATGAATTTATGCGTTATTTTATGGACGCACTGTATAATATTCTTTTTCTCATGATCATCTTTCAGTGCGTCACAGTTTTTCGATTTCTTTCTAACGCATTAAATTGTATGTGATAGAAAAAAACGCACGTCGGTGATTACATTTCGTCGGTGACATTTATAACATTTATTCTAGTTATTCTAGTTGTCGATAGATGTCGCCATAATAAAAAAATATTTTTTTTAATTAGGTAATAATATTACAAATATAATCTGTATAATTTATAAGACTATACAAATCAAAGAAAATACCATTTTATAAATGCAAGAAACACATTTGATTTGTTTTTATTTCAAATTAAAAATAAAATGTGACAACTGTCAGATTTAACTAAAATGTCATGTTAGAATAAATGTCATAAATGTGTATTCAGGGCCGTAACTACCATTGGGGCAACCAGGGCAGTGCCCCGGGGCCCCCGACCAAGGGGTGCCCCGTGCATGGATTTTAACGAGGAAAATAAAAATCTGTATTTTAAAATCCGATCCCAACGAAATATTTTCAAATGACACAATTTTAAAAAGACCGCAACATAGTTTTAATTTTTCACTGGGGAAATTAGTCTTTTAGACTAAAATGCAATTGGAACAGAACAGGGCCCCTGAGACCTGAGCTAAGCTGGGGACCCCGAGACCTCAACATAAAAAGGGCCTAGCCGGGTAAGATGGTGAAAAGTGCCCCCAACTCAATTTAAATTCCATATAGGTCACTTTTTAGAACATATAGAGGAACTCACTTTCTGAAATTTTTAGCCCCCTAGGTAGTCACGTGACCCCCCTAGAGCCTAATTAGGCTTTTTAGGTTTTTATTTTTTATCTCAGCCGCGCCAAGAGCTAGCCAAAAACTTTATTTAAAGAAGTTGTAAGTTTCAAAAAGATCTATATGAAAAATTTTTTTTTAATGTTTTGGCGGGAAATTCGAATTTTTAGAACAATTTTAAACTTTTAAATAACTCTGAAAAAAAACTAAGACACTCGTTTTTACGAAAATCAATTATAATGTGTATTTTTGCACAATCTTTCACCCTGAATTTTTTCAAATTTTTAAAATTGGTGAAACGTACCTTTAAAAATAAAAAACGCATTTTTTCGGTTTTTTTTTTCGTTTTTCGATATAATTTTATACATATTTTTTAAAAAAAGGTAACACCGTCACTAGAATAGGTAGAAAAATGAAAAATAATTGGGGTTTGCTTAATAAAATTTTTTTGTAACGCCATCCATTTTCAAGATGCAGGGCGTTGAAGAAAACAAAATTTTACACATTTTTTACGATTTTGCCAAAACTACTGGCAACATTGCAATAAAATTTGGCAGGTTTTAAGAGGTAGTTATTATGCATTTTTTGAAATAGAATTAAGAATTTTATATTCATCATTGGCGCGCATACGGGTAATGGTCTGAATTTTTAAAGAAAAAAAGATGGTACGCCACTGCAATATTTCAAATTAACAATCATTTTTGAATTCCTCGTTCCATTTGTGACAAAAAAACTATCTTTCCATTTTTTCATACGACTAGCCGTTTTGTTGCAAAAAATAAAATATCTTGACGCTTCCAAAGTATTCGAATTAATTATTTTTATAATGGATGTACGAGTTTATGTGTAGATGTAGAAACTACTAGAAGTTCGAATGCTTTGTAAGGATTAAGATCTTTTATTTTTTGAATAAAAATGGCGCGTCGTATGAAAAAATAAGAAGATAGATTTTTTGTCAAAAATGGAACGAGGAATTCAAAAACGATTGTTAATTTGAAATATGTCAGTGGCGTACTATCTTTATTCTTTAAAAAGTTCAGACCATTACCCCTATGCGCGCCAATGATGAATATCAAATCCTTAATTGTATGTCAAAACATGCACAATAACTACCTCTTAAAACCCGCCAAGTTTTATTACAATGTTGCCAGTAGTTTCAGCAAAATCGTAAAAAATGTGTAACATTTTGTTTTCTTTAACGCCCTGTATCTTGAAAATGGATGGCGTTACAAAAAAATTTTATAAAGCAAACCCCAATTATTTTTCAATTTTTTAACTATTCTAGTGACGGTGTTACCTTTTTTGAAAAAAAAATGTATAAAATTGTATCAAAAAACGAAAAAAAAAACCGAAAAAATGCGGTTTTTTTATTTTTAAAGGTACGTTTCACCAATTTTAAAAATCTGAAAAAATTCAGGGTGAAAGTTTGTGCAAAAATACACGTTATAATTGATTTTCGTAAAAACGAGTGTCTTAGTCTTTTTTTCAGAGTTACTTAAAATTTCTAAAAGTTGGGGGCACTTTTCACCATCTTACCCGGCTAGGCCCTTTAAGTCATTAAGTACTTAAGAAATTAGTTATTGCAGCATAATAAAACCTAAAATGCCATTGGAAGAGGGGGCCCCTGAGACCTTTCGTAAATATACAAATAGGGAACTTGCATAAATTTTTAAATATTAAAATGATATTAAAAAACATAAGGTAACATAATCTTAAAACGCTTGCATACAAAAAAAAAACAAATATTTTTAACCCGTACGCTAATTACGACGCTTTGAAAATGCTATAAAATTCAAATATCTTAGGAGGCTCTTGAACGTCCTTCTATTGGTTCGACGTCACGGGCCACGGTCAATCGGGCTAGCTAGTCGGAAACAACGCGATTAGGGTAGGTATCACGGGTGTATTACATTTTAATCGTCTTTAATGAAAAATTCCTAGGTATTATTCATGTTCATCTTATATATAGTAATAAGTAGTTCCCAAATCAGCTTAGTTTTAAACTGAAATTGATAAAGTTGAGTGCTACTTTGTAAAGAGTTTAAAACGCATAATATGACGGACGAGGGTTTTTCAAAAGGTCAATCTGACTAACTTACCTACCGTTGATGTCTTCATCGTGGCAACTTTTATAAAAAATAGTGAAAGCTATTCTATTGGAGAAATGCGAGGTGTCAAGGCAAATAAGTAAGAGTTATTAATAAGCATGGTTAAACCGTTTATAACAATAGTTTGGTACCATTATATTATAGTATATGGTTTACCCCGAGGGTTTGATCTACCTACCTCTAATCGAAGGATTTCGTATATCCTGGAAAAGATTACGGTGTAATTTGCATTATAATAAAGATTATATTTTATTGTAATGTTTATTAGTACCTACTGGAGCCTTTCATTATTGTGTTCAAAGCCTTCTGAGAAAAGATTATGGTGATTAGCAGACGTACCGATAGAACGTGTACATAGCCAACAAAATCCTTCTTTACAAAGTTAATAATACGCATAAATAAGAAGAATCATTATTGTAATTTTACAAGTTAAATATCTTTATCATCTCAGCTTATACTTACACCGCATCCCTCGGTAGACCGCAAGCTATAGTAGAAACCCGACTGTAGACCGCATACTATAGTAACACCAATACTTTTTAGTTACTCTTACTTTTATTACTAAAAGTTTTGTTTATTTTTAAGTTACTTGTTTCTTCTTTGTTGTTCAACACAAGAAAGGACAAAAGTAATTTCATAAAAAAGAACTTTTTGATACATGTCAACAGAGATAAAATGTTAATATTTTGCCTGTCACAGAAAAAATCATTTTTGTCATAGAGTAAAACAAGATATTTCAACTATATTATTTATCTATGGGCAAACTGCATTAAATGCAATAGCCCACCCCGAACGGACAAACGATACGAGTGGCCTGTGACGTCAGACCCCAGGTCTCGCTTTTGAAGTTGTTTAAAACGGAAATTTTAGGCGCGGAACTTTGATTATATGTTGTAGGTACACTATACATTGTTAAGACGTAATATTTTGAGTATAATATTTTAAAACATAATTTAACAATTTTATGCAAAAAAATTTTTTAGTGCAAGTTCCCTATTGTGACTGAGGAAATTAGTTATTTTTTCGAAATAAAAACTAAAATGCAACAGAAATAGGGACCCCAGGTCCCAGCTACTTTATCTTAATCAATTTACCCCAGACCACATCTTGGTACGTGAAAGGAACCACATATTAAAAAAAAGGTATACAAAAAAGGTATAAGATAAAATGAACACATTAGGATCAGTCCGACCAGTACACTGACCACAGCTTCACTGAGTGTTCGCTTTGTTATTCGTTCGGTACAAAGTAAGACCATTTGCATTGTAGCGAACGAACGTATTCGTTGATAATCCGTCCGCAATGTCAGATAGGTACAGATGAAGCTGTAATCATTAGCGCTGCTAATTTTATAGTTATTTCAGGACATGCTGAAAAAAAAAAAAAGAAAGACGAGAGTATGGTGTTCGCATAGGAGGGAAAATGCGCTTTCAAGGGGTTAAATCAAACATTTTTCCGGACCCCCAATTTGAGCTGGTGGTAAATTCCCCAGACCTCCCGGTAGGGGGCCCCAGATCACATTTGCCCCGGGGCCCCCAATATCGTAGTTACGGTCCTGTGTGTATTATCACGGACTTACCCTTTTTCCTATCATTTGTTACGCACTGAAAGATGCTCATGAAAAGGACAATATTATGTATATATGTATACAGGGTGTAACAAAAATACAGGTCATAAATTAAATCACATATTCTGGAACCAAAAATAGTTCGAATAAGCCAAACTTACCTTAGTACAAATATGCACATAAAAAAAGTTACAGCCTCTTGAAGTTACAAAATAAAAATCGATTTTTTCGAATATATCGAAAACTATTGGAGATTTTTTATTGAAAATGGACATGTGGCATTCTTATGGCAGGAACATCTTAAAGAAAAATTATAGTGAAATTTGTGCACCCCATAAAAAATTTATGGGGTTTTGTTCCCTTAAACCCCCCCAAACTTTTGTGTACGTCCCAATTAAATTATAATTGTGGTACCATTAGTTAAATTCAATATTTTTAAAACTTTTTGCCTTTTAATATTTTTTCATTTAATAGAGCATTTAATAAAGAATATTTTTATTCATAAAGTTAATAATAAAAAAGTTTTCCATATGGTTCCAAATTAGTGAGACCTATTGCATGTGTATATGTCACATTTTGAAAAAGCATATCTTGTTTAAAAATATTCCTAGAATTGTTTGCAATATACCATTTTAAAGTAAAGAAAAAAAGCTTTATTTTTATTGTACAATCTATATATCTAAATATACAATATTAAAAGTTATAATGAGAAATTTAAAAATAATCATAAAATATATCAAAAATCATTAACATTATAAAACTTTGAACACCATATTAAATGCTTAAAAATAGTCATATATCCTTCTACAATAGATCATTTTAAAGGTAATTGACTTTTCTTTCTACAAAATGTGACATTGTATATGTTACAATTCAAGTTGATTCTCAGTTAGAGTTGACTTTTCCTAGTTCGAGTCAACTCCAACTGAAACGAGCAGTAAAAGTTGATTTGAAAAATTTAAATCAACTTTTACTAGTTGAAGTTGACTCTTCCTAACTCTTGTTAGTAAAAGTAGATTATACAATTTATACGAGTATAATCTCACGTGCATTTTTGATGAGTGTGCGTCTCTTTGTTTGACCGTTTCAGCTACTTATTAGTCCCGGCTCTAACGTCGCCCCCGTTAGGTAAATTATTCTGATTCGATTTTTTTGCACAAACTTACTCAAACAAATACATCGTTATAACAAATACACAGTGTCATTCGGTACCGCGGTCGAAAAATTGTTTAACCAATTTTTGTTAACCAAATTCACAAAAATAGTTCTTATCTACTCTATCTACCCCATATTATGTATGAGTTTTTATTGTGTGAAAATTGTAAATATAGATAGCAGTACTTGAAGGGTTTAAAGTGTGCCTGAAGTAATAATGTATTTTAAATGAGATTTACTTTTTCGCACTGTTTTTTAGCACACTTTCATATAATCAAATATCCTTAACTTTCGCCTTGTCATGATGATGACATATGAGCAATAAATTACAAAAAAAGTTTTGACAGTTTTGTGGTTTGACAGAAGTTTGAATTTTTAAATGTCAAAGTTTTAAAAAATTGTAAAATAGGAATGTATTCCAGTGACGAAGAGTTGCAGTTTTTTATTTGTTTTTTGGTAGATAAAATATTGTATGAATCTGTGCGTGACGTACTTTCTGCGCACTTAGGCGATGTACAGCACTCGGGCCGCTCGTGCTCTAAACATCGCGTGCGTGCGCAAAAAGCATACTTCACGAACTGTTTTATAAATAACTAAGTACTTCACTCCGGACAAATTTTTTTTAGATTATTTTGGTCATTCGGGGCAAAAAAGGTCTCTTGTGATTTTTCTCTTAAATTGATAGTTTTCGAGTTATACGCGATTTAAAATTTGAAAAATGCGAAATGACCATTTTTAAGGCTTAATAACTCGATTAAAAACTATTATTATTCTAAAAGTCAGAAAGTCACCTAATTAAAGTTTAAAGGCCCCCCTACAAGATCCTGAAGAAATTTTTTTCATTATTTTATTACTAAGCTGTTATTTTTAATTATCATCAATTAGCGCTAAAAGCGTATTGAGGCGGCCGTCAATGTGAGTGCAAGTAAGATCCTCCATTCCGACCGTCCTGTGGTGCATCTCAGTCGCACTCACATTGACAGCCGCCTCAATACGCTCCTAGCGCTCATTGTTAATAAATAAAAATAACAGCTTAGTAATACAATAATGACAAATATTGCTTCAGTACCTTGTAGTGGGGTCGTTAAAATTTGATTTGGTGACTTTCTGACTTTCATAATAATAATTTTTAACTGAGTTATAAGCCTTAAAAATGGTCATTTTCGCATTTTTCAAATTTTAAATCGCGTATAACTCGAGAACAATAAATTTTACAGAAAAATCACAAAAGACCTCTTTTTCTCCGAATTACCCAAATTAATGATGTAAAAAAAATTCGAAGTGAATTTTTTTTGTGAATTTGTAAAAAAAAATTGTTTAAACAACGGTACCACCTGACACCCTGTGGATTCGTTATAAGGACCTCTTTTTGAGTAAGTTTGTGCAAAAAAATCGAACTGGAATAATTTACCTAACGGGGGCGACGATACAGCCTACATATAAATATCACGATTTGAACATAATATACAGTAACATTTAATTTCTAGAATCGGTTGTTTGTGTGAATCAACTTTTACTAAATGGCATTGGGAAGAGTATACTTTAACTAGTTGGAGTCTACTTTTACTATTAAATGTTGAATAAAAATCTTCATTTTATATTTATAATCAACTTTTACTAAAACCAGCCGTTTGAGTCCACTCGAACTAGGAAAAGTCAACTCCAACTGGATAATCAACTTGTACTGTAACATATATACCCAAAGCTACGTAGAAAAAAGTTATCGAATAATGTTTTGAGAAGTAACAAGGAAAATTGGCCAAAATCGCTCTGAGTGGCGAATTTTGAAAAATTATATTTTGGAAACCATAAATCATAGAGACTTTTACCAAACGCCATTTTAAAGAGAAAGAATGGAAGTTTTTTTTCTGAGAAGCAAAGCCTATACCATACCTATATCTCTGAGGAAAAAAGTTATGGGGCAAAAAACAAAATTGCTATCTTTCGTGTTTTTTTTCTTGCTTTTCTTTTGAATATATTTTTGAAAAAAAAAGTATTGTTGACTTTAGAATATGATACTTCGATAGTAAATTCAACCTAGAACAATTTTCCTGTAGACGTGTTTGCACCAAAAGTGCATAGAACTCACCCTAATTCGCCCTGTGCCTAGGGACTAATTCACCCCTTTCTCAAAAACGCACCCCCTTAAATGGTAGCACTCCGCGGGTTTTTCATATCTAGAGGTCCATTGACTATATGAAACAATAAAACCACGTTAACGTTGTAGTTCCTTTCTAAAATACATAATAAATGGCATATCAAGAAGATTTTGAATATAAAATAAAATATAGAGTCTTCCATTAAAAAAAAAACATAAGTTTGGTATGTCACTATGTTATCGAACACCCTGTAGCATTCTAATTAATTTTGAAATGTAAAGCTCAAAGTTGGCTACAATTTTTGTTTATTAACTTTTATTGCTATCTATTACTATAACAGATCTACGGAGCTTTACCCCACTAATCAATGACCCTGTATAATATCTTTTGCTTAATATTGAAGTATTTATCGATTGCGAAGGTTATTTTGGGGTTAAATATTTCCACCCGTGAGAACGGATGGTACTCACCCCCAGGGTAAAAGCACACATAAACACAATATCTTTTTTTCTTTGACATGTTAGCTATGTGTATGCCAATAGCTATAGCGGGATCAGATGGTCAAAAATGCCCCCGCGCCGATCAGCCCGGCTACTTGTGTTTTCGATAAAGGATACAAAATTATGCCCTCATGCAAATTTTAGCTTCCCAGAGGTCCTAGAACCTCTTGAATCGAGAAAAGAAGAATTTTTAAGTTTTATTTGCTTTTTGAGCGCAGTTTTGCTATAAAAATTTGAAAAAATTTAAGAAGATGAATCTTTTGAATACATAATAGCCTGATTTTTTTTTCAAATTTTTATATTAAAAATTGAGCCCAGGAAAAAAAATTTTGGGTTATGATAGTATGATTTGGCTAACTTTTAAATAGCATTTTTTTGTGTATTTTTTGTTGTTCTTTTGAATGGCAGATGCAAAATTTTTAATATCTGAGCGTAAATAACGAAAAAATCGAAAAACCCGTTTTTTTGGCTGCCTCGAGATGCATCTCGGGACAGCCAGTTTTAGGATTTAGGATCCTAACTACAACAAGTAAAAAAACTAAAAGTGCGAATTTTGTTATAAAATTTGGTATATTAGTACACATTAATTGGTTCGATACTTCAATACAATCAATATGAACTTTTTATGATAAAATTAGTGAATTAGTCAGTATTTTGAATGTAGGTATATTTTGAATCTACATATTAAAAATACGACTATATTAGTAGCAATAAATTATCGAATTGATAAGATACAGTGTATCGCATTTAAGATGAAGATACCCCTATATTTCGGCTATCAAAATATATACAGATTTGAAATTTTGCACAGTCATACAGGTTGATGGTTCACATTTTTTAAGATAGTCAACTGAAATTTAATTTTGGAACGCGGCCTCTGCGAATCCACAAACTGGGTCATTTTCGACATGCGATTCGAATTGCTTCGCGTTAGAGATATCGAAAAAATTTAATTGGAAAAGTTGTTTCAAATAGTATGATAACCCGACATACCAAATTTTATGACAAAATTCGCATTTTTATTTATTTTTTTTTTCAGTTGTTGTTGTCAGGATCCTAAATCCTAAAATTGGCTGTCCCGAGATGCATCTAATTTCGATTGGTTTTTTCGATTTTTTCGTTCTTTCGAAATTTTAAACAGATATTAAAGATTTTGCTTCTGTCATTCAAAAGAACGACAAAAAATACACAAAAAAGTTTGCCAAATCATACTATCACAACCTAAAAATTTTTTTGAAAATTTCAAAAATTTTTCCTGGCTCAATTTTTAAAATAAATACCCTCATACCAATCAGCCCCCCTACGTGTGTTTTTGATAAAGGATATAAAATTATGTCATGCAAATTTTTAGCTTCCTGGAGGTCCTACAACCTTTTAGAACGAGAAAAGAACAATTTTTAGTATTTACTTTTTTGAGCGTAATTTTGCATTAAAAAATCTAAAAAAAAAATCAGACTGTTTTGTATTCAAAAGGTACATCTTTATGAATTTTTTTCAGATTTTTTAAAGCAAAATTGCTTTTAAAAAAAATAAAGAATAAAAATTATTCTTTTCTCGATTCAAAAAGTTGTAGGACCTCTAGGAAGCTAAAAATTTGATGAGGACATAATTTTCTATCCTTTGTCGAAAACACAATTAAAGGGGCGGATCGCTGCGTGGGCATTTTTGACCATCTTATCCCGCTATATAGTCCGTTCTTTAACGGTAAAATATTGCAAAACCTCTAAATTTTAAAGAACCGCTTGGATTGACATGAAATTTGGCATACACATAGCTAACAAGTCAAAGAAAAAAGTGATATTGTGCCGATATGCGCTTTTGCCCTGGGGGTGGTTTTCACCCCCTCTTGGGGTGAAAAAATATTCGTCCAAAGAAAGTCAGGAAATGGATAAACTGGCTAATTTTAAGTAACTTTTTTCTATAGAGTTTTTTCACTAAGTCAATACTTTTCGAGTTATTTGGCAGTGAATATGTTCATTTTTTCAACAAAATAACCACGCTTTTAGACGATTTTTCGCAAATAACTCAAATAGTAAGTATTTTGTCGAAAAAACATTCTTAGCAATATTATAGCCCGTAAAAAATTTTAAAAAATGGTGTATATATCACGTTTCTACACCTAGTAGAAGCACAGTTATAGCTAATGAAAAATAGGTTCATATTCGTCAAATTCCAAATGAAATATTTTAACGTGAAATAACCAAAGATGAAGCACATTTCGGGGAAAACTCATTACAACTTATTTAATGTGTTTAAAAATTTCATTTTCAAATTTTCAATTTTCATTTTCAAAAAACTTCATTTTTGTTTTATAAAAAAAATTCTAGCATCAAAATTAAACAAGTTACGACTTCACAAGTTTCTTGACTCGTGTATATATTGTTTATATGATCTGTAAGTTTCATCGGTTCAAAGTCCTTATTATTGAAAGGGCTGTAGTTAAAAGGGGTTGAATGAGTCCCTGATCACGAATGTATGCAAATTTAGAAACACCAAATCTCAATCAATTTTTGTCTAACAGAAAAACAAAAAAATACATGATATTCAGAAAAGCAAATCTGACTTTTTTTAATTTTCGATATTTTTGGTATCTCTAAAAATTTTTAAGTTATTTTGAAAAAAACATATTTTTCAAAATTTAAATTTTTAAAAATTTTACTTTGAAACCAATTTTTTTCAAAAATAAGCACTTTAAATCGATGAAACTTACAGATCATATAACCACAACATAAGTAAAATACAAAAAAAAGGGTTCAAGGCAGGTTTTGTTTATATTCGATTCAGAGTTGGACTACCATCTCCATATAGCAACTATTTCAGCATCTTTATGCATCATCAGTGAAGTTTATGCAGTCACAACTCTGAAGGGAATATAAACATTCTGCCCCTTTTAAGGCAAACCATCGCGATGCAATGAACCCACCTTTGGAGACGCAATCTAGCGACATCTCTCGTATTACGAGGAAAACAACGAAAAGCCCCAGATACAAAGTTTACTACTTTTTAAACAGTTAGAATAATTGAAATAAAAATATAATAAACAATATTTTAAATCTAAGACTTTTCGTTAATAAACTGCTTTCTGGCTGCATCGCATATCTCCGGATTTTACAATATATAATCACGTAGAGACGACGAAAATAGGAGAAAGCAAATAGAGGACACTTAGGCCACGCATTTACCTTCTCTTTGTCTAGGAAAAGGACCGAAAGACAGTTTCTAAATACTCAAAAGCTGAGTAAAATGAAAAAGATAAAAAAGGGTTCAAGGCAGGTTTTGTTTATATTCGATTCAGAGTTGGACCACCATCTCCATATAGCAACTATTTCAGCATACTTATGCATCATCAGTGAAGTTTATGCAGTCACAACTCTGAAGGGAATATAAACATTCTGCCCCTTTTAAGGCAAACCATCGCGATGCAATCAACCCACCTTTTGAGACGCAATCTAGCGACATCTCTCGTATTACGAGGAAAACAACGAAAAGCCCCAGATACAAAGTTTACTACTTTTTAAACAATTAGAATAATTGAAATAAAAATATAATAAACAATATTTTAAATCTAAGACTTTTCGTTAATAAACTGCTTTCTGGCTGCATCCCATATCTCCGGATTTTACAATATAATTTTACAATAATAATAAGTAAAATAATTTGTGGAGCTGTAACGATAAATTTCATTTAAGTTGCTAATTAGGGAGTGGTCTTCCCGATGTTTTTTTTGCAAAAACAAATGGACCAACTTTATTTTGAGCGTAACTTGCTTAAATTTAAAGTTAGAAACTTTTTATAAAAACAGAAATAAAAATTTTTTAAACACTTTAAAAAAGTTTGAATGGATTTTTCCCAAAAAGTGCTTAATTTTTTGGATATTTCACATCGAAATATTCTATTTGAAATTTGGTGAATATGAATCTATTTTTCATTGGCTATAACTCTGGTTATACCAGATCCAGAGGCCTAACGTGTACACCATTTTTTTAAATTTTTATAGGCTATATTTTTGCTAAGAACGTTTTTTTCGAAAAAATACTTACTTTTTAAGTTATTTGCGAAAAACCGTCTAGAAATGTGGTTATTTTGTTGAAAAATGAACATATTCACTCGCAAATAACTCGAAAAGTGTTGACTTGACGAAAAAGCTCTATAGATCAAAAGTTACTTAAAATTAGTCAGTTTACCCATTTCCGGACTTATTTTGGACATATATTTTTTCACCCCCAAGAGGGGGTGAAAGTCACCCCAGGGCAAAAGCACACATCGGCACAATATCACATTTCTTCTTTGACATGTAAGCTATACGTATGCCAAATTTCATGTCAATCCAAGCGGTTCTTTAAAATTTAGAGCAAAAACCGTGAAAGAATGGACTAATCGCCTTTCATGATAATCCAAGCTATTCTTTAACCTTTAACTACCCGCCCATCAAATTATAACATAACTACACGCGTGGCGTACTTTATACGCCACAAGAAAATACAGTTAAAAACAGCGGATTTGTTTATTTTTTCTTTGAAAAATACACTTAGTTGTTATTTATAAACCTTATTCAGCATCAGTGAATACTTGGAATTCCTTCTCAGTAAGCCCATTTGGATTTATAACTGGAATCATGGAATGACTAGATTCCACGATAAATAAAATTACTAATAAAAATTTTTTTGAAATGTGACTTTTTACAGGAGAAAAAGTATTGTTTATAAAGAAAAATGTATTTTGTGCCATAATGACTAAAAAACAATTAAAATATGTACTTATATTACGACTTATATTAATATAATCGTGGCGTATATTGTCCACCACCGGAAACAATAAATAATAAACTGTAAATTACGATCTTACCAGAACGCCGATTATACCGAAACTAAAATCAAATTGTAAACCACATTCCAGTGATAGGTTAGAGAGATAAACAAGGTCAAAAACTAAATTTTTAAATATATTTGCAGTAGAATTCCTATATATGGGGTACAAAATACGCCAGCGCGTGTAGTTAAAGGTTAAAATTCTGAGCAAAAACCGTGAGTAAATAGCTTTTAGTGTAAAATAGTTGTCTACATTATTGCAATATCCTATTATGTTTTATATTGTACCCATTATGATATACCACTATCTCTGTTACAAAGTTTTCTACTTACTTCCATTTTTCAATGTACATCAACACACTAATGCTGTAATTACATAGAGGGCACAGGTTTATATAGGACGCATCTAACTATTCATATTAATAAATAAGTAAAATAAGTAGAACTTAAGGTCCGGTTTCACCAGAAACAAATAAACCGATAAATAGTTTTTTTCGTCGTATAAAATTTATTAGATGAATAAGTTTATATTTTGTTTCAATATTATTTTGATAATTTAAAGTTAAACTGGCGAATTTACTTTCTTATAAATATTTAGAGCGAGATTACCTTGTAGTCCATTCTTTCACGGTTTTTGCTCTAAATTTTAAAGAACCGCTTGGATTGACATGAAATTTGGCACACGCATAGCTTACATTCAAAGAAAAAAAAGTGATATTGTGCCGATGTGTGCTTTTGCCCTGGGGGTGACTTTCACCCCCTCTTGGGGTGAAAAAACATAAGTCTAAAATAAGTCCGGAAATGGATAAACTGACTAATTTTAAGTAACTTTTGTTCCATAGAGCTTTTTCGCAAAGTCATCACTTTTCGAGTTGTTTGCGAGTGAATATGTTCATTTTTCAACAAAATAACTACATTTTTAGACGGTTTTTCGCAAATAACTCAAAAAGTAAATATTTTGTCGAAAAAAACGCTCTTAGCAAACATAATATATCCTGTAAAAAAAATTAAAAAAAAATGGCATACGCGTTAGGTCCCTGGACCTCGTAAAACCAGAGTTATAGCCAATGAAAAATAGATTCATATTCACCAAATTTCAAATAGAATATTTCGAAGTGAAATATCCAAAAAATTAAGCACTTTTTGGGGAAAACCTATTATAACTTTTTTAAAGTGTTTAAAAAAAGCTTTATTTTTGTTTTTATAAAAAGTTTCTAGCAATAAATTTAAACAAGTTACGCTCAAAATAAAGTTGGTCGCCTTCGTTTTGGCAAAAAAAAATCGGGAAGACCAGCCCCTAATTAGCAACTTAAATGAAATTAATCGTTACCGCTCCAAAAATTATTTTACTTATTTTGTATTTACATGATGTGTAAGTTTCATCGATCCAAAGTGCTTATTTTGGAAAAAATTTGGTTCTAAAGTAAAATTTTTAAAAATTTTAATTTTGAAAAATACGCTTTTTTCAAAATAACTTAAAAATTGTTAGAGATACCAAAAATCTCGAAAAACAAAAAAAGTCAGCATTGCTTTTCTGAATATCATGTATTATTTTGTTTTTCTGTTAGGCAAAAATTGATTGAGATTTGGTGTTTATAATTTTGCATACATTCGTGATGAGTGACTCGTTCAACCCCTTTTAACTGCAGCCCTTTCAAAAATAAGGACTTTGAACCGATGAAACTTACAGGTAATAAAAACAATACATACACGGGTCAAGAAACTTGTGAAGTTGTAACGTTACAAACGTCACATCTTTGATATTTTATTTTTAAAATAATTATTTTACCTTATTTCCTTTAATATTTCATTAATAATTATCTTCTTCTAATTGGTTTACCCATTTTCCCCTTTAAAAATCGGTTGGCGCTCTCTTTTATTACCCTCTTTTATTATCTTCTATTTAATATATCTCTTTCATTTAAATCATCATACTGAACATACCTCGTATATTCATACTCTCCAAATATCTGTATTTTCAATACGGAACAGGCCGCTACTTCATAGTACTTGGTTGTCATTTTAAATGTCGTTTTCAATGACAGTGTCACTTCATCGACTTGACCCCCTACTCCCTGACATACACTGGAAGGGAAAAATTAATCCTTAAAAAGGCATGTAATTCGAAAAATAAATCATTTCTATTTCAACAAATCATCTTCCTCTTGGGGTGAGTTACACATAGTTTTTTTAATAATTTCTTACAGTAATTATATTTCTCCGTCTAACAGTTTTTCTAATGTTTTTTTTTATCTAACCTTCAAATGTTCAACCATGTGTTTGATTTCTATATTTCTTTTCATCTATTAATATGCACGTTTAGTAATCAGAATTTTAACTATTCTCATCTAAAATCTATGTAATTTACCCTTGCCAATTACTATTTCTGAATACTATTTGGCAAAGGTACAATTTGGTGTTCTTCTTGATGATTGATATGTGTCGCTATTTTATAGTTTTTTGGAAAGAGATCAACCTTTCCCTCTTCGGGAACCTAAGCCTCACATCACCGGTGATGCACACTTGAAGGCAAAGACAATGACATCCAGACTGCACAACCACCACCTCTAGCTGCAGGGGCCTTGCGCCGAAGATCCGCCCAGGCCTACCAGAAGTCTACAACAGCAGTACCATACGACATCAAGAAGATACCATCAGCTACCAAAAGCCATAAGTATAATCCAGAATTGTTAGTTTTTGGCAAGAATTTAAATACATTTGTTAATGCAATTTACTAAGTCATTTTATTTATTATATCTTTATGAACAATAAACATGATTAGTTAAAAACTATGTTTTGTTTGCTTCCATTCCAATTTTCATAGTTCATATCTGAGGTTAGGACAAGACGAACACACACCTGAGTGACTGAGCTAAGCTAAGAGTGTAACGATGGCTATCTTGGTTAGTTGGAGTAATATTTTCGAATGTTATTTCAATTAGCTGGGTAGTCCATCGCTTACTCGTTACACTGGCGCACCAACGCACTTGTCTTATCCGAAAAATCGAGCTGTGAGTGTGTGGTTTGGTAGCAGACAACAAGCATTAATAAATACTATTTTCTTATATTTCATTTTTATATTCAATTTTTGCAGTAAATCTATATATATTATCTATTTTGGTACTTTTTGACTAACTTTTTGACTAATCTTTATATATTTTCACATGTTATGGGTCAAAAAGTATTACCAGTTTCAATAATTTAATTATATATTTCAGCATAATTGATTTAAAATACATTTACAGTTGCAAATATTGGTATTTTTAACATTTTGATACTTTTTACCTATTTTTTTTGGCTAATTTTTATGTTAGAACCTTGATAGTAATGTCCACATGGCATTTTTTTTCTGTTTTTTTAATTTAACCAGTTTTTTTGGTAGTTCTTCTTTAATTACTTTCATATTTTGTTGTAACTTTCCAAAACCCAAGAGAATTTTTCCATTTATTGTCATATTTTCTGTACTTTTTATACGTACTATTTCTTCTACGTTCTTTTCATAGGTACTTCTGTGTACTCTAAAGTGCATTTAAATCTTGTTTTATTACTTATTTTCAATTACTTTTTACTTATTCTTATATTTCCTAGTTGTTTTCATATATTTATTACCAATTTTGTACAACTACCAAAAATTTTGTTGTTTCCGTCGATCTTTCTGTTCGGATGGTATATACTACTTTACTTGTATAGTAAAGACTAGGACAATTTTCAAGTTCTTTTCTTTCATTGAGGTATTTTATTCTTATTCTTCTTCTTTACGTATTCAGAATATTAATTTAAATCATTCTTCTTCTTCTTGTGTTGAATCTCAAAAAATTTTTTGTTCGTAAAGCATGATATTTTACATTTTTCAATTTTTTGCATTAGTGCACTTATATTAATTATGATAAACATCATATTTAACATCTTTTTTATTTAACAATGCCCTATTTATCTATATATTATTGTTTTATTATTTTATTTTGGATGTTGTACTGATTTTTGATACAGATTAGCACAAAAGCCTCATCCGGCACTTATAAGTTGTGTATGGCTTATATATAGCTGCATAGACACCTAGTGTTTTTTTTTCCTAGGGTACATATAAGTTATCCATAGGGTTGGGCCAGATCTATTGAGTCTGAGTTCCGTTTTTTTGGTCTTAATGACTGTTGATATACAGTTTAATGCTGTATATTATTTTTAGGATGATGTCTTTTATAAATTTTCTCTTTTGAAGTTAAAATAATTCTATGCATCTCTACTCTTCATGAGCCTCTGGCGTAGAATTATGGCGCTTTGAAGTATGATTGTAGTTTAGCTACTAGCATTTGTTATTTTCCATCTTTGCAAATCATATTTATGCATTTTTACACATATATTTTGTTCTCTAGTGTAGATCCCTGGTATGCATTTGATGGAAGTAGCATTTGCATTATGTATCATTATCTCTCTCTTTATTAACTCATTGGTTAAGTCTTTTATGACTAGTTTTATGCAGTTTTTTTAAACCCTTTGGTGTAGAACTTTGTCTTATTTGGCTTTCCATGTAGTTGGTACTTATTTTTTTTTAATGGTTTATCTATAGTTCCACTTGCATTTCTTTTTATTATATTATATTTATATTATCTTTATCTACTTATATGCTTTTACTTACCTTGTCATATTGATTATTATTTTTAATACCTTACTTTCCGTACTTGAGTTATCCAGGGTACTGGTGTTTTGTTATGAGATTCACTTCTTAGTAGCTCCATTAGCTATTTATTTTATTAAGGATGTAATATCCATTATATAATTACTTAGATTTGGTTATACATAATATGCCTTCTATATTATATAGATACCTGAATATTTGCATGATTTTTATAAATACCAATATTATTTGGCTTTTGATTAAAAGTCATTTACATTATTTATCTTTCATTATTACTTGGACTTGGATTATTAGTTAAATTTGATTATTTCTTAGACTTTATACTACATGTCTTTATAATTTTGAATTAATTTCATACTTTTTAAAGTACATTTATTTTTTTATCCAGAGATAGATATTCTCTGATGTCATTTATTTATAATGAATAAATATTTTACAGTGTGATGAATACTACAATTCATTGGGTAATATTTTTATTTTCCCCAGAGTAACATCTGAAAATTATTTTGGTACTTTAAAATTTTTTATGATTAATAATTTAAATTAACTATATACATTGACTTAATATTTACTTTATTATGAGTATTTATTTTTGATTTGTTCTGAACGATTACTACTGCATATATTTATTTCTGGTTAGAACTTTGATTTCTTGTTTTCCTTGAGAAAAATTTCTCACCTGTGTTCGAAATTTTTCTGATGAGTGGAGGGAGTGTGTAACATTCCTGTTTTCTTTGAGAAAAATTTCTCACGTGTGTTCAAAATTTTTCTGATGGGTGAGAGGAGTGTGTAACGTTACAAACGTCACATCTTTGATATTTTATTTTTAAAATAATTATTTTACCTTATTTCCTTTAATATTTCATTAATAATTATCTTCTTCTAATTGGTTTACCCATTTTCCCCTTTAAAAATCGGTTGGCGCTCTCTTTTATTACCCTCTTTTATTATCTTCTATTTAATATATCTCTTTCATTTAAATCATCATACTGAACATACCTCGTATATTCATACTCTCCAAATATCTGTATTTTCAATACGGAACAGGCCGCTACTTCATAGTACTTGGTTGTCATTTTAAATGTCGTTTTCAATGACAGTGTCACTTCATCGACTTGACCCCCTACTCCCTGACATACACTGGAAGGGAAAAATTAATCCTTAAAAAGGCATGTAATTCGAAAAATAAATCATTTCTATTTCAACAAATCATCTTCCTCTTGGGGTGAGTTACACATAGTTTTTTTAATAATTTCTTACAGTAATTATATTTCTCCGTCTAACAGTTTTTCTAATGTTTTTTTTTATCTAACCTTCAAATGTTCAACCATGTGTTTGATTTCTATATTTCTTTTCATCTATTAATATGCACGTTTAGTAATCAGAATTTTAACTATTCTCATCTAAAATCTATGTAATTTACCCTTGCCAATTACTATTTCTGAATACTATTTGGCAAAGGTACAATTTGGTGTTCTTCTTGGTGATTGATATGTGTCTCTATTTTATAGTTTTTTGGAAAGAGATCAACCTTTCCCTCTTCGGGAACCTAAGCCTCACATCACCGGTGATTCACACTTGAAGGCAAAGACAATGACATCCAGACTGCACAACCACCACCTCTAGCTGCAGGGGCCTTGCGCCGAAGATCCGCCCAGGCCTACCAGAAGTCTACAACAGCAGTACCATACGACATCAAGAAGATACCATCAGCTACCAAAAGCCATAAGTATAATCCAGAATTGTTAGTTTTTGGCAAGAATTTAAATACATTTGTTAATGCAATTTACTAAGTCATTTTATTTATTATATCTTTATGAACAATAAACATGATTAGTTAAAAACTATGTTTTGTTTGCTTCCATTCCAATTTTCATAGTTCATATCTGAGGTTAGGACAAGACGAACACACACCTGAGTGACTGAGCTAAGCTAAGGGTGTCACGATGGCTATCTTGGTTAGTTGGGGTAATATTTTCGAATGTTATTTCAATTAGCTGGGTAGTCCATCGCTTACTCGTTACAAAGTCGTAACGATTAAGTTCATTTGAGATACTAATTAGGGGGTGATTTTCCCGATTTTTTACCAAAAAAAAAGGGTCTACTTTATTTTGAGCGTAACTTGTTTACTTTTGATGCTAGAAATTTTTTTTAAAAAACAAAAATGAAGCTTTTTTTAAACACTTTAAATAAGTTGTAATGAGTTTTCCCCGAAATGTGCTTCATTTTTGGTTGTTTCACGTTAAAATATTCCATTTGGAATTTGACGAATATGAACCTATTTTTAATTAGCTATAACTCTGCTTCTACTAGGTATAGAAACGTGATATATACACCATTTTTTAAAAATTTTTACAGGCTATATTTTTGCTACGAATGTTTTTTCGACAAAATACGTACTATTTGAGATATTTGCAAAAAACCGTCTAAAAGTGTGGTTATTTGTTGAAAAAATGAACATATTCACTGTCAAATAACTCGAAAATTATTGACTTAGTGAAAAAACTCTATAGAACAAAAGTTACTTAAAAATTAGTCAGTTTATCAATTTTCGGACTTACTTTGGACGAATACTTTTTCACGACCAAGAGGGGTGAAAAGCACCCCGGGGCAAAAGCACATATCGGCACAGTATCCCTTTTTTTCTTTGACTTGTTAGCTATGTGTATGCCAAATTTCATGTCAATCCAAACGGTTTTTTAAAATTTAGAGGTTTTGCAATATTTTACCGTTAAAGAACGGACTATTGCTAATCTACTCGAAGAGAAGTATTTATTTGATAAATAAATAAAATAAGTCTTATTTGACTTTAGTAAAATGGAGAAATGTCAGTTTATTGGTCGAATAACTTTAATCATAGAATAAACTACTATTTGTCGTTTAGTATGATACAATTGATCCAAAAGATGGCATAACCCAGACATCCAAATTAAAAGTTATCCTCCAACACCAAATTGTTTTATATGGTCCACATAATGTTCAGAAAAAAGTCACACCATTTTAAGCATCGGGTTTGGGGGTAGAGGGGGAGAAATCGGTAAATTCGTAGTTTTTTAGGTTATTAGTCAATATTACTAAAACTATGCGGTTTAGCATGAACAACCTCCTATACAAAAATGTTCTGCATTAAATTCGAAATAAAAAAGGTCCTATACATAATCCTTCTAAAATGAACGGTTCCAAAGTTACGGAGGTAGTATAGTATAATTGGTCCAAAAAAGGCCTAACCCATACATCCAAAGTAAACTTTTCCTCCAACACCAAATTGTTCTATATAGTCCACATATTGTTCAGTAAAAGTTGCACCACTTTAAGCGTCCGGTTTGGGAGGGGGGGGGCATGGGGGAGAAGTCGGCAAATTAGTAGTATTTTTACGTTTTTCGTCAATATTTCTAAAACTATGCTTTAGCGTACACAATGTTCTATACAAAAATGTTCTACATAATGTTTTAAAGAAAAAAGGTCCGATACATAATTGTTATAAAATACACCGTTCCAGAGTTACGGATGGAGAAAAGTGGAGGTTTTCGATACTTTTTATATTTTTTGGGCAATTGATGATTATTTTGGGTGGTGAGGTTGACGTTTCTTCAAGGGCTTATCACTAGCATACCATCGACCACTAAAATAGCAAATTTTATTTACAAAACACAATCCTGTTAAAGAAAATTTCTTTCATCAGAAATATTATAAATTGTCCAAAACATATCAAAAGTATCGAAAACCTCCACTTTTCACCCTCCATAACTCTGGAACCGTTGATTTTATAAGAATTATGTATAGGACCTTTTTTGTTTTAAATTTTATGTAGAATATTTTTGTATAGAACATTGTTTAGGCTAAAACATAGTTTTAGAAATATTGACGAAAAACCTAAAAAATACTACTAATTTATCGACTTCTCCATCAAAGCCATAAACACATAGTGTTTCCCGTGCCCAATGCATGCGTTTTAATGTACGTAATCTACGTAGAAATTGTGTGTATGCACGCCTACTCGTTCGATTTCAAATGGGAAATGCATTGAAAACATCATTCAATTACTATGTGTATATAGCTTTGTTTAACAATAAAAAAATTAATTTTTAGCAGTGAAAGTAATCAAAACCGATAGAATTTGACTTGAACTTTCAAATGCGGTAAGCATAATTGCTATTTTATCTTTCAATCAAAAGTTTTCGGGTTCAAAAATTTCAATTTTTCGATTTTTTGAAAGTTCAACCGCGTTTATGTCGAAAACTATGCATCCTACGAAAAAAATTGTAAAAACATTTTTTGCTTAGAATGACCCAAAAAATACAAAAAAATGTTTTGTTTTGCAAAAATCGCTGACATGTGATTCCTCAAGTTCTTTGTTTATAACAATCTTATCGACATTCGGATCGACTGTTACCCAAAAAATTCGTGTTCTACGGGTCAAAATACATAAAAAAACTTAGGTAAGTCCATCTGAATTAAGGAGGCCGTTGTACCCATACTGGCGACAGGACTATTTCTCAAGTTCCGTAAAATGACAAAAGCTCATTTATCTAAAAGACCATATTACCGTATTATTCAGTAGAAGAGTTTCTTAATGACTAACTAAGAAGTCACAGTAATGTACAAGTAACTAAAGTGTATTTATCTATATTTGGGTGTCACATACAGCAGCTTAAACTTATTAGTTCCTTTGTTTGTGTTTTATTATATAGGGTGTCAATTTAAAAAGTTGCCACCCCTATAATTTGGTCCCTATAGAAAATCTAAAAATATACAAAAACACGTAAAATTGATTTGTGAGGGGGACATTTTATAGACCAGCTTTCAACTAAGTTACACTAACCCTCTAGCGGGGGCGGACACAACCCCCAAAATCTTTAATGGAAAGGGGGGTTGAGTAATACCTCATTTTAAAGGTCGTTCGATTACCTTTTCAAAAATACCACATATATTATATTTCTTTTCAATCATTTTATAATTAATTTTAATAATTAAATATCGAGTTCAGAGCTCCAAAAATTTTTTTGGAGTATTTAACTCCAAATTGAATTTTTTTGGGGTGTTGAAATATTTAGAGTATTTTTTGGAAGTATTTTTGGAAAAATCAAGTAAAACCGTAAAGATCTTAAGTATAGAGTTCAGAACTCCAAAATTTTTTAGAGTATTGAGTCCAAGATTTTTCCAAAAGTACTGAAAAGAAATATAAGGCATGTGGTATTTTTGAAAAGGTAATTTAATGATCTTCAAAATGAGGTATCACTCAACCCCCCTCCAATTCAAGATTTTGGGGGTGGTGTCCGCCATCGCTATAGGGATGTAATTTAGTTGAAAACTGGTCTACAAAATGTCTCCCTCATAATGTCCAAAAATAAATTTGACATGTTTTGCATATTTTTAGATTTTCTATAGGGACCAAATTATAGGGGGTGGCAACTTTTTAAATTGACACACTATATGTATGTTGTATATTCAATTTTGCAATTTATAGTAATTTTGCAATATATTGGTTTTGATTTTTACTTCACTTTTTTAACTTGTCTATATTTTTTTTATTGAAGATTTATCTAATTTCATAAAATTGTATTTGCTATTGTTATTTATACTTTTTTTGTGACTCTATGTTAAGTTTTGTCCATAGAATTGTATAATTTTCAGTGACAATAAAGCATATTTCTATTTCTATTTCTGAAGATAACTTTCACTTTGGATGTCAGGTTTTGGGTCTAGTTATACCATACTATAGCGGATTAGGTTAA
Source organism: Diabrotica virgifera virgifera (assembly GCF_917563875.1). Lineage (NCBI taxonomy): Eukaryota > Metazoa > Arthropoda > Insecta > Coleoptera > Chrysomelidae > Diabrotica > Diabrotica virgifera. The sequence continues at coordinate 210,151,937 of NC_065448.1, read as the reverse complement.
ATGTTAAATGCAGGTTATTTCTAGGATTGGGTGCATTGTAAACTAAATAAATAATAGAAACAGTTTTTTCTCCTAAATTTCGACAACCATCTTCTAAAGCGAGCAAAATTACACTTGCCGATGAGAAGTGAAAAAACGTCTTACCAAAAGTAACAACAAGCTTCATTCGAAATTACGAAAGAATCACATCAAGGAGGTATTGAGAAAACATTATCTCTCCTTCTGTCCAAAATATTAAGACAAACATTCAAACATTTCTTCACATATCTCATAAAATGAAGTATAATAAACTCAAACCCCGTCACCCGCCCCTGACGTGTTTAAATTATTTATTTTATAAATAAAAACTACACGTCATTTCTATTAACCTATGAACAACTAATGGCACTGATTGAAAATACACAAGGAAGTTAATTACATATAGCAGTTGTTAAGGGATTTACTTACATTCAATCTCTTTGACCTTATGCCGCGTCCGCATTGGTAAATTTTTCGTGTGTACCAGCTGTTCGTCGCAAATATTTGCGTGCTCGAAATAAATTTTGCTAGTGTAGACGTGTTCGTCGCAAAAATCGGACTCAAGAATTTTCGACGCACACAACGCACACGCTCCATCGGTTATCGTTTTCAAGCGACGATCAAGTGATTTGAGCACCGCGTCCTCACTGGTAAAAATTTGCGACGAACCATTAGTTTAATACGCACGAAAAATTTACCAATTATAAAGTTGCTAACCACTTCTTGTCAATAATACGTATCAGACAAAATTACGAAATATCCTGTCACCTGCTTTAAATCCAGATTTCAGCACTATCTAGATAAAGATAATCTTCTTCTTAACGTGCCCTATCAAGTCCCCGTGATGTGGCGATTAATATGGAGAAAGTGTCTCCGCCTCGAGCTATTCTAAATAGTTGCTCTGCTTTCTTTATTCCTGTCTACTCCCTGATATTCGTCAACCAAGAGGCCTGTTTTCTACCAATTCGTCTGCGTCTTTCGGTTTTACTTATCACATTAAGTTTAAGAATATTATATCGGTCTCCCCTTAACACGTGTCCAAAATAGGCCATCTTTTTTACGTTTGATGTTATCAAGCAGCTGGCGAGCTGCATTTACTCTCTTAGGGCCAGCACATACGGTGAAGGTGAAACGCAAATGTAACGAAACTGCAACCCTCAGTTACTTTTTGAGTTTCATTTGAGTTTCTGCTATAGCCTCCTATGAAAGACCGCACATGATGCAACTATTTCGACCGTTTCAAACCGACGGTTTGAAACGCATACTGACCTGTTTCATTGAAACCGGTGTGCAGGAAACTCGTGTTTGCGTTTCATTGGATTTCGCGTTTTTGTGGGTACAACAAAATGGAATATCAATAAGAATCATATCAAATTCTATAGATTACCCTTCTGTGAACCAAGATATGAATTTTGGAAAGTTAGTATGAATGCGTTGCATGCCTAAAATGACTTAGCTAATTTTTAATGTTTAATTAATATTAATTAGTCCAGAAAGCCACTGCGCATCCGCTAGGGAAAATATTCTAATTCGGATTTTTTGCACAATCTTACTCAAAAAGGACTCCTTTTAACAAATTTGCATGTTGCCAGGACCAAAAGGTGGTCAAAAATTTTTTAAACGTTTTTTTTTTGTTTTTTTCCTAAAATTATTTTTTTTTGCATGGAAAAAAGATTTTTGGGTTTTTGGATCATTCCAAAGAGAAAAGGTCTTTAGTGACTTTTCTCTAAAAATTATAGTTTTTACATATAAGCGATTAAAAATTGAAAAATTGCGAAATCGGCCATTTTTAACCCTCAAAAACTATGTGAAAAACTGAAAATTTGGACGTTGCCAAGGTAGGTAGATATTCCTTAAACATCGATTGATGAAATCTCGAAGAGTTTTTTGCAATACAATATTCAAAACTCCTTTGTTTTTTAATTGGTAATCAAGCGTGTGCGACATTATTTTCCACCGACAGTATGGTGCAAATGAAAGAAATAAATTCGTTATTTCGTAAACCGGCGACTTTACGGAAAAATCCCGAAACAGGTCGATTTTTATTTTTAAGTTATGATATTGTGCATATATGGTATAGTAGTGACGTCATTCATCTGGACGTGATGACGTAATCGATGATTTTTTTTAAATGGGAATAGGGGTCGTGTGCTAGCTCACTTGAAAGGTTCTTCAATTCTCTATTCATTAATATAATCATTTACATAATTATTTATACAGGGTGTCCAAAATATTTTTATTAAATTAAATTATTTGACAAAAAAATAAGTAGAAGGACACCCTGTATAAATAATTATGTAAATGTTTACATTACTGAAAAGAAAATTGAAGAACCTTTCAAATGAGCTACCACACGACCCCTATTCTTATTTAAAAAAATCATCGATTACGGCATCACGCCCAGACAGATGATGTCACTAGTATACGATATACGCCGCAGTATCATAACTTAAAAATAAAAATCGACCTCTTTCGGGATTTTTCCTTAAAGTCGCCGGTTTACGAAATAACGAATTTATTCCTTTCATTTGCACCATACTGTCGGTGGAAAATAGTGTCGCGCACGCTTGATTGCCAATTAAAAAACAAAGGAGTTTTGAATATTGTATAGAAAAAAACTCTTCGGGATTTCATCAACCGATGTTTAAAGAATATCTACCTACCTTGGCAACATTCAAATTTTCAGTTTTTCACATAGTTCTTGAGGGTTAAAAATGGCTGATTTCGCAATTTTTCAATTTTTAATTGCTTATATGTCAAAAACTATCATTTTTAGAGAAAAGTCACTAAAGGCCTTATCTGTTTGGAATGATCCAAAAAACCTAAAAAAAACTTTTTTCCATGCAAGAAAAATAATTTTAGGAACAAAACAAAAAAAAAAACGTTTAAAAAATTTTTGACCACCTTTTGGTCCTGGCAACATGCAAATTTGTTAAAAGGAGTCCTATTTGAGTAAGATTGTGCAAAAAATCCGAATTAGAATATTTTCCCTAGCGGATGCGCAGTGGCTTTCTGGACTAAATGTATAAGTAATAATATTGATAAAGATTATTTAATTTTACCACTTCATCATTCTTATTTTAATCATTGATATAAACAAATATTTTAAAATACAAGTATGTATTATTAAAATACTAAGTGTTATTATTAGCCGTTCTTGAGAACTCACACATTCCCTCATATTAGTATTGTGTTTTTACAGCGGGAATGTCAGTATCTCAACAAGTTCAAGATATGTAGTTTTGCTGATTCGATAACAATCCATGAATTTTCTATCAGTTTTTTGTATTTCTTTGGCAGTCACACACATACAACTGATATGCTTCTCAATGTACAATGTAGGGATGTCTCCACATAGTTCTTCGTTTGCTTCTATTTTCTTTGTCGAAAATATAAATATATAACCACCACTCCTTCATCACTTGAACAAGCCATGTTACAGACATCTGTCCACAGAAACTGAAATAATTGTAAGGTTTGGGGTTGTGCGTGTGTGGTAAACGATTCAAACAAGTTTCAAACTAATAATTTCAAAAGAATTTCGTTGCAGTTTCGTTTCACCGTATGTGCTGCGCTTTAAGGGACTTGCTAGCATAGCCGTCCATGATATTTTTAGTGTACGCCTGTACAACCACATTTCAAAGGCCTCCAAACGATTAATGGTGGATACTTTTAATGTCCATGCTTCGACACCGTATAAGAGGACTGACCAAATGTAACATTTAATCATGCGCTTTCGAAGTTGGAGTTGAAGTTGAAGTTAAACTTATTATTACAAAAGAATGACCTCATTTTTAAAAATGTTTGCGAGCTATCGCAGGACAATGTTGTACGGGCTATCGCGATTCTACAATTTATCTCTTTATCTGGATCTAGTTGTTCAGTAATATGGCAACCAAGATATTTAAAACTGGGTACTCCTTGAATCATATGAAAATCAACATATAGTCCGTTCTTTAACGGTAAAATATTGCAAAACCTCTAAATTTTAAAGAACCGCTTGGATTGACATGAAATTTGGCATGCACATAGCTAACAAGTCAAAGAAAAAAAGTGATATTGTGCCGATATGTGCTTTTGCCCTGGAGGTGGTTTTCACCCCCTCTTGGGGGTGAAAAAATATTCGTCCAAAGAAAGTCAGGAAACGGATAAACTGGCTAATTTTAAGTAACTCCTTCTATAGAGTTTTTTCGCTAAGTCAATACTTTTCGAGTTATTTGACAGTGAATATGTTCATTTTTTCAACAAAATAACCATGCTTTTAGACGGTTTTTCGTAAATAACTCAAATAGTAAGTATTTTGTGAGAAACCATTTTTAGCAAAAATATAGCTGTAAAAAATTTAAAAAAATGGTGTATATATCACGACTCTACACGCCTCTAAATGGTGTATATATCTTGACTCGTGTATATATTGTTTATATGATCTGTAAGTTTCATCGGTTCAAAATGCTTATTATTGAAGGGGCTGTAGTTAAAAGGGGTTGAACGAGTCACTGATCACGAATGTATGCAAATTTAGAAACACCAAATCTTAATCAATTTTTGTCTAACAGAAAAACAAAAAAATACATGATATTCAGAAAAGCAAATCTGACTTTTTTTGTTTTCAAAAATTGTTTCAAAAATAAGCACTTTGACTCTATCAAACTGACAGATCATATAAACACAACATAAGTAAAATAATTTGTGGAGCGGTAACGATTAATTTCATTTAACTTGCTAATTAATGGGTGGTCTTCCCGATTTTTTTTTTGCAAAAACAAAAGGGACCAACTTTATTTTGACCGTAACTTGCTTAAATTGAATGCTAAAAACTTTTTGTAAAAACAAAATAAAGCTTTTTTTAAACACTTTAAAAAACTTAAAATAGGTTTTCCCCAAAAAGTGCTTAATTTTTTGGATATTTCACGTCGAAATATTCTATTTGAAATTTGGTGAATGTGAATCTATATTTCATTGGCTATAACTCTGGTTTTACGAGATCCTGAGACCTGACGCGTACACCATTTTTTTTAACTTTTTTATGTGCTATATTTTTTCTAAGAACGTTTTTTTCGACAAAATACTTACTTTTTGAGTTATTTGCGAAAAACAGTCCAAAAATGTGGTTATTTTGTTAAAAAATGAACATATTCACTCGCAAATATCACGAAAAGTGATGACTTGGCGAAAAAGCTCTATAGAACAAAAGTTACTTAAAATTAGTCAGTTTACCCATTTCCGGACTTATTGTGGACATATATTTTTTCACTCCCAAAAGGGGGTGAAAGTCACCCCCAGGGCAAAAGCACACATCGGCACAATATCACTTTTTTTATTTGACATGTAAGCTATACGTATGCCAAATTGTATGTCAAACCAAGCGGTTCTTTAAATTCTAGAGCAAAAACCGTGAAAGAATGGACTAATAATATAACCGTGAATTTTGATGTGCCAAACGGCTAAACACCATGTACTTTGTTTTTGAACAGTTTATGTTTAGGCCAAACTCTCTTCCCACTGTATCAATGGCTTTTCAAAGGCATTGCATTTATCAGAATTACATTAACTTTCACGTCCCATTCCAAGTTTTGTAGCGCTTCTTTAAATATTATATCTGAATATAAATTAAACGACAGTGGGAACAGTATACCAAGCTGCCTGACATCTCTTTATATTTTACATATTCCTGTTGATTTTCCATTTATGCAAGCTGCCGCTGTTTGATGCCAGTATAATTTTTCTATGATTCGTACGTCTTGACTATCAACTCGTGATGCTGTACTCGATCAAAGATCTTTCTTGAAAGGACTATCTTGACAGAGAGTTGACAGTTACTGCTGTATTTACATGGAATCTTGAGACTATTCCATGACTCATCTATGCTATAAATCATTCAATTAAAACAATTCTTAGAAACAATATAGCTATAAGAATTTAACCTTGCTCAATCGTTTCGAATTAGGTCGAACTGGTTTAATAGCAATTGAGGTAAACATTACAGAAACACATGGGTAAGTCCACAATAATTGTAATATTTAGTACCTTCTTAAATACAAGTTAGTTACAGAGATCTTAGCAAACTACTTGGTCATCTAGCTACTGGAGATCAATGGATTTTTTTTTTAATTCCTAGCTGCGCTCCAAAAAGCTACAAAAAGCTACAAAAGCTTACAAAGCTATGGTCAAAACGTTAAATACATACATACCACTAACAAAAAAGTAGTATTTAATATTGAATTTACAAAAAATTTTGTTTTTTTTTCAATTAAAACTGTAGCTGTTGATTGTAGACTTTAATATATTAGATAATATATGTCATTAGTTGCGAAAAAAGTAAAAAACATCTATGACATTACAGAGGACTTTTCACGAAACATTTTAAAACAATTTTTTGAGCATCGTAAGTAACCATCTGAACCGGCAGAGTTGGAGAGAGAGACAGAATGAAGAATCTTTTTTTAAAAAGCCATGAACATCGTTATTTTTCGTTTTTTTTTTGAGTTTCAATTTGTCTATAACTAGAAAAAGATCAACTTTAAAGAAAAATTTACAAGAGATCTTTTTGATTCCTAATGATCCAAAAAAATTAAAATAATATCCGACCAGGCGAAAAATTTTTTATAATTTTGTTTTAAATTATGGTATTTTGGTATAGGGAACATTACATCAAAAATAATCAGTATTTCTTAAAGATCTCAAAACGCAAAAATATTCCATGTTAAATAAGAAAGTTCATTAGATTTCCAGAACAATGGAAGATCTGACAACAATGTAAATACCACCAAATTGACCGTACTACAAGACCCTTACGGCCGGTTTCACAAAGTAAAGTTAACTTGTGGTTAAGAGATAACCAGAGGTTTCCCCAAAATATGCGTTTTAGTTTCAAGGTCAACGGCGAAGTTGTGGTTAACTCGCAGAATTTTTAACCAAAAGTTGGAGTGGGTTACCCTTATGGGTATACCCACAAGGGTAACAATTATGAAACTGAAACGCATATTTTGGGGTAACCTCTGGTTATCTCTTAACCACAAGTTAACTTTACTTTGTGAAACCGGCCGTTACATGCTAACGCCTATAAAAATCGTGCATGATTTTTCCGAGATAATTTTGGCGTTCCATATCCATATGTATAAAACTCACTCAGTGGCGGCGCCTGGTGTAAAATATTGGGGGTGCACACATAATATTAAGATATAAAAAGACCTTGAGACCCTATTTCCGTAGGTAAAATTTTTTGAGTTTCGTCAAATTGTAAAAAATCAAAGGACCTTATTAAAAATTACAATAAATAATGTATTTTATTGACTTAAAATTATAATTTTAAGTCATAAAATTCATAAAAAAGTGATAAAAGTCATCATTTTTTTTAATTGAAAACATTGCGATTGCAGTCAATCGATCCTGGCCCATAGCTATTCTAAGGAAAGTTTTGATACGTTTCAATACAGAGAGACATCGTTCTGTTTCTGCAGTTGTCACTGGTATCGTAACAGGTAATTGAAGAATTCAAATTATTTCAGAAAAATCATCTTGTAAATTATTTTTAATCAAAAATTTTGTTAAGTGCACTGTGCCGGATAGTTAAAATCGTATCTTCTATTTTATTCATTATGCTTCCTCTTCTCCAAATATGTGCTTCACACCTACACAATTTGTAAGTTTTTACACAAATCTCCATTTTCAATAATCACTTATAATCCCGACCTTTGCACTTTGGTACAATTTTAATTAACAAATTCGGCATTTTTAATTTTTCGTCTAAATACAATGAAGAAAATTTAATTGATTTTAAATATTCCACGCTAACATTTACATCCACAAATCCTTCCATTCTTAATATTGTTCCGAAATTCGAACTTCAAGAAAGCAAAATTTAAAGGTACGTGTGCCGTACACGTTAAAAAAACCATAAGATCACATCAGATCACACCCAACTTGTGCTCTTGTGGCCATCTAAACTTGTGGGCTATAGCGGGTAGCAAGGCGGGTGGTGAGTTGTATTTTGCATTATGAAAAGTCATTGGGATAGGAACCACCATAAGAGCGGTGAACGAGGGGTTCTGTCTAAGGCCTCGCATCCGTGAAGTTTCTCCTTTGAAATAGAATAAAAATAATTAATTGAATGTTACCTATTAGATACTTATAAAATATGTACTTGGATCTGTTATTACGAATTTCAATTATTACTGTATAGTTAGATTAAAATGTTATTTACAGAATGATAAATTTTACATATATGAATGTTGGTGTGAAAATAATTTTGGAGGTTCACGTGCACATTATGTGCACTTATGGAGAAACCGCCACTGAACTCACTCTTTATTTGTAGAGGATTCTTATTTCTTACGTCCGGTTTCACAAAGTAAAGTTACTTTGTGGTTAAGAGATAACCACTGGTTACCCTGAAATATACATTTCACAATATAAGGTCAAGGTTGGAGTGGTGGTTAAGCTTTTAACTAGATGATATCCTAACCTAATTTCGTTTTGTTGACAGGTCAGAATGTAGAGTGTAGACACGTAAAGTATTATTTAGGCAGATATGAATTTATAAGTATGATGTATGTACCTAAATGAGTTTCGCATTTCTGCGGCCAATAATTTTTCGATTTTTAAATGATTTGCTTCCTGGGGTAATTATTAATACACAGATAGTCTCTTGCTTGCTACATTTTATAGGTATTACCAAATTAAATTTAAAGATTTTGGTTAAAGACTTTTACATTATTCTTAAACAAAACTTTAAATTTATAATGTGCATGAGGGTTAGGTTTATAATGTGCATAGTCCAGTAGGGTTAGACGAATAACAGGCCTAACCTTGCATTAGGAGCTGCCCCAAATTTTACTTTTTTAATCTTTAGGGGGGTCAATAGTAGTGTAAATTTAAAATCTCGACTGAACTCCGCCATTGCGTTAGCCGCCATCTTGATTTTAAACGAGAACGGTTTTTGCTCAATATCTCCGTTATTTTCAACTTTTCGACAAAAAGTATAACAACCAAAATTGTTGAAAATATAATTTTCTATCATTTCCATTTCTACAATTTTTTCGTGCCATCGATATTTTCCGAGTTATAGCAGAAAATAACGGCAGTTATATATAAATTGAGCATAATTATTGAATTATCTCGTTTATTGTTAGTTTTACGACAAAAATGTTTCTGTACAAAAATAGAGAGAATTGAATTCTAGACAATTTTAGTTTTTTCATTTTTTTGCTAAAGTTAATATTTAAGGTAATATGTATGCGATAATGGCGCGAGCGTAAGACCAGATTGATTTTGTAGCAATTGTTTTTGTTTAATATCTACGCCATTTTCAACTTAAATTGTTCCAAATATGATTTCCTACAATTTATTTTTAACAATTTGTTTCATACGGTTGATATTTTCCGAGCTAAGTGGGAAAATAGTAAAAAGTGGTGGGGGGAGCATAATTACTGAATTGAATATTTTTTCCGAGCTGCCCCAAATTTTATAATTTTATCCTTTAGGGGAGATCAATGGTAGTGTAAATTTAAAATCTCGACTGAATTCTGCGGTTGCATTAGCCGCCATATTGATTTTAAAGGAGAACCGTTGTTGCTTAATATCTCCGCCATTTTCAACTTTTCGACTAAATAGTGGGAAAGAAAATTGTTGGAAATGCAATTTCCTACAATTTCTTTAGCACGATTTTTTTATACGATTAATATTCTCCCAGTTAAGGGGGACAATAATGGAAGCGGAGGGGAAGCATAATTATTGAATTGTCTCATTTATTATTAACTTTACGACATAATTGTACATAAACAAAAATAAGGAGAATTATATTTTATACAATTTTTGATTGAAACTTCCAATGAAACACCAACCAAACTAAGTACATAAAAGACATAATTAATAACTTATATGTATTAAGTTCACTTAATTTTATTAACTAGCGGGTTTTATTGGTTGAATTTGTCTGTCGATAATTAAGTTTCATGTCAGCTAACATATTTTAATATTTCAACAATTTTTTTTTAATTTTGGACCCCGTTGGGGGAATTTTCCCACCCCCCTCTTAGACCCGAAACTGGTTCTCTCGAAAAATTGTAGTAAATCGTAATTGCAACAATTTCAGTCCTTACACTTTTTGTCGAAAAGTTGAAAATGGGGAAGATATTGAACAAAAACTATTGCATTAAAATCAATCGGGTCTTACGCTTGCGCCTTTACCGCATACGTACTACCTTAAATATGGATTTTATCTAAAAAATGAGAAAAATCAAAATTATAAAAAATTTAATTCTCTTCGTTTTTGTATCAATTAAAATTTGTTGTAAAAGTAATAATAAACGAGATAATTCAATAAATCAATAATTATGCTTTAACTATCACTGTTTTTTCTCCTTAACTCGGAAAATATGGACCGCATGAAAAAAATTATCATAAACGAAATTATAGAAAATCGCATTTTCAACAATTTCAGTTTGTATATTTTTTGTCGAAAAGTTAAAAATGGCGGAGATATTGAGCAAAAACGGTTCTGGTTTAAAATCAAGATGGCCGCTAACGCAACGGTCAAATTCAGTCGAGATTTTAAATTTTTACTACTATTGACCCCCCTAAAAATTAGAAAAATAAAATTTGGGGCAGCTCCTAATGCAAGGTTAAATGGTATCCCGACTGGGCTAGTAATATATGTACATACATATTTATATATTAGCGTGTGTACTTCAGTTGGCCACATATGGGAAGCATTTTCATTATTAATTTTAGGAAAAAAATATACATACTTAAAAAAGTTCTGCATACTAATTAATCTGGTCCAAAATCTAAGATGCAACCATTATATTATCAAATTTTATTAATTCTGTAGGGGGTATGTTAAAATAAAAAAATTTTTAAAACAAGATAGCAAGAATCAACATCCAATATGATTCTGCACATGAAACCACAAGTCTCACAGTGAATATCCTAACCACACATATACACACATTTATTTTTCATTAATCTGCAAAATAAACTCCACAACTGAATATAAAATCCCTAAAAAGTATATAAGTACAACAAATAGTCCTAAAGAAATATAACAATTTATTGAATTTATCCTAATAAAAATCAGTCAAAACTCATCTGACTGATCAATATTCATAAGTTCATAAAATATGCTGATAATACTGATAATTCTCCATAAAAATGTTATTTCTGGTGATCATTGTCCATAATTTCATGCCAACATAAGAAAAATTAAACGAAACTTACGGTCAACTAACCGCAAGCAAGCAAGCAATTTGATTCAACCCGACCCGTGAGACTTGTTCACCCCGAGGGAAGTACGTTCGGGTGTAAAAATTCATTGGAGCGAGGTGTATTGACCCGAGTCTAAGATAGGAGTCACTCCACCACGCTCCAATGCTCCTGGCCCCCTTTCCCCCCTACAGCACGCTGATGCGCGATAGGGGCACAACTATCAGCCAAATTCTCTTCACGTGGGAATCCTGGGTAATAGAATTCCAACGTGGTGCCCTAAGCGATTTGCAAATCAGGCCAGCGTGAAGCGCTATAAATATGCCTGTTATCTTCTTGTGACTTGTCCGCGGTAGTAAAATTGCTTACTTGGGCCCCAAGCCTTTGAACCGAGTTAAGCTCGGTTCAGAGACCTGGTGCTCAAGGGTTGAGCCCTACTTGCCCAGGTTTTTGTGCAGAAAATTTTTTTAAAAACGTATTGTTCCCAGTCAAAGGACTAAGGGATGTCATATATATGACATCCCTTAGTCCTTTGACTGGGAACAATACTTTTTTAAAAAATTTTTCCTCTTTGTCATTTCCTCTACTTTGACCTCTGCCCATATCTCCAAACATCAACGAGCAAAGACCATCACATTCATACAAGTGTCTACAATAAAGCGATTTAGCACTTGGCTACATTTAAAACACACCCACTCGAACGTTGCCTTTCTCACTTCTAATAAAACATCCTCTGTTTCTCAGCACACATCTTCCTTCAGGATCCATTCAAATTTCAAATATTTACTATGTTTTGACCTACGAAACATGTCTGCTTGCCCTGTACCTCACCTAGCTATCCTGTTAGCATAAGTTGGACGTATAAACATGTTATCAACGAACTGGCAACGCATCCCTTGTAACGGCATGTAAGTGGTTCAAAACAATATTATTATTTATTATTTTTGAGTTTTGAAGCATTTTTAATTTTTAATTTTGATTAATAATTTTAATAAGTTTTTAAATTTTAAAAGTTTTTACCTTTTTCAAAAAATAGTCATAAACTGCATTCATCCATGTGATTATACATGCTTATGAGTATCTCTTTCTCATAGGCGTGCATTTGTATGTATCGGTTTGTTGTTCTGAAATGTCAACAGTTGCATACCCCCCTTTTCAAAACTTTTTTCAATTTTTTTTTCAAATTTTGGCTTTCTATTAGCATTTGTACAACCAGACAATGTTCTAACTCTGGTTTTCTTTAATTGTAGCATTTAACTACTTGTAACGCCGACCTGAAGATGATCTGAATAGTGTAGAGATCGAAACCGGTCGTCAAAGTATTATTAAATGATTGTGAGTAAGTCTGTGTTTCAATACTACACGTACATTTTTAATTAACAATTTAATTGTTGCTAAACTGTTCATTCAATTTCCATCGGTTTCGGGAATTTTAATCTATACAAAAAGAGCTTTTTATTACCAAGTTATTTAATTATTGATAAACAATTATTACTTATCTAAACTTTTAGTTGAAAATTAAAAATTTTGTTAGAAAAACCCGCATTTTCCGGGGAAAATTTTCGTCTAAGTAAATCGGGAAAAACACGTCACGTTTTTGGTGTAAAGTTAAAATCTTTGGAGTTATAGAGCAAAAATTGAAAAAAAAACACGTTTTGAGGGTGCCATTTTGTTTATAAAAAAAGTAGCACACTATCTGCTGACTTTGCATACCTATATTATTAATATATACAATCATAAGATTCGATTCTAGCAATAACATTGCTGGTAAATAACTTTTCCCAAAAATGGCCTATTCTCCGATAATCTGCCCAGATTATTCTGCGCTTAAATTTTTCAAAAATAATTATTAGTTTTCTCAGGATTCGAAAAAAGAATTGAATACATTTAAAACTCATTGAAAATTTTGACAGGCGATATTTTGCACCTTGCCCTTTAAGTAGATTTGTAGAGGATATTATTAGAAAATATTTTAGGAGAAGTGTTGAAAATAATTTATGTCATAATATATTTTTATGGGTCATTCCCTTTCAAATCATTCAATTTTGGAGCAAAAAAAATTTTGGACCTCCGATTTGTCTGAAAATTGGTATATAGCTTCTGCGGGACGTACAAATAAGATATTTAAGGACAAAAATCTTCTTCTTCTTTTTTTCTCAAAATGTTATTTTATGCGATTTTACAGTGATTTGGTGTTTATTTATACAAATTTGCATTTTCTATCGTAAAGTATCAATGAAAAACATAATATTTTAATAGAAGACTCAAAAATGTCATTATATGGCATTATAACAAGTTACTTTGATTCAAAACAAGCTTTTGATCAAATTTTATAGTGTAGAAAACGTTAAAATACCGTTTTTTACATTTTTCTCCATTCCCAAAATACATCATAATCGATTTGGCTGAAAATTTGCCCACAGATATACAAAACATAGGACTTTAAGTGGTGAGCAGGATTTGAATTATATTACAATACCAAAAAAGTTACATGCAATATTATAGTCAAAAATATAGGCGTCTACTGTAAGTAAAATTAACTCGAAAATATCGACCTTATGACAAAAATTTTTGAAAAGAAATTGTAATAATTGTAAATACGACTTATTTGGAACAATTTCAGTTCCTACCACTTTTGTCGAAAAGTTAAAAATGGCGGAGATATTGAGCCAAATAGATTCTCCTTTAAAATCAAGATGGCGGCTAAGGTAACGGAGGAATTCATTCGTGATTTTAAATTTAAGCTACTATTGACTCCCTTAAAGATCAGAAAAATAAAATTTTGGGCAGCTCGGCATTCAAGGTCAAATGCTATCCCGACTGGACTAATATATACTTTTGAGTCTGATATTACTGCATGTAACTTTTTTGGTATTGTAATATAATTCAAATCCTTCTAACCACTTGAAGTTCTATCTTTTGGATATCTGTGGGCAAATTTTCAGCCAAATCGGTGATGATGTGTTTTGGGAATGGAGGAAAATGTAAAAAACGGTATTTTAACGTTTTTTACACTATAAAATTTAATCAAAAACTTGTTTTGTTTAAATAGACACCAAATCACTGTAAAATCGCATAAAATCACATTTTGAGAAAAAAAGAAGAAGAAGATTTTTTGACCTTAAATATCTTATTTTTACGTCCCGCAGAAGCTATATACCAATTTTCAGACAAATCGGAGATCCAAAATTTTTTGCCTGAGTGATTTGACATGGAATGTACCTTATACAAATACCAATTAGGTAAGTACGTAGCGCTACTGCAGAAATATTAATTTTTTTTCATACAATTAATATCCAGTTAAGGATTAAACTACATATGAAATAGGTCATTTTACTAATAAAATATGGATAGGATAATAGTGTAGATTAAAGTTACAGTACTTTCACGTTACAATGTATTATTTAAAAATCTATAATATATGATTCATTATTTAACACAAGGTCACTTTTCTTTCTCTCCCAATAAAATCAATTCAAAATTTAAAAAAATTGGCAAAATTAAATTGTTTATGTGCACTGAATACCAAATCCTACAACACTGGAGAGCAAAAAACCGACTCAAAAGTAAAAATAAGTTATATTTTTTGATTACGCTGTTTGGCAAGTTCGTTTAGAGAAATAAGGAAAAAAATATGCTGTTGGTGGCACAACCCCCTCCAGGCCGAAAACAAATTTTTTAAGTAGTATGGACATCTATAATAATAACCTATATCAGTGTGGTCCAACCTTTTAGACGTTGCGGGCCGTATTAAATTTGAAATTATTATGGAGGGCCAGAGAACTCGACTCGTTCAAAAAAAGTTTATTTTAAAAAATAATATACAAACGAAATATTTATAATAAAAAGTATTTTATTATGATTTACAATTTACATGTTATGTTTAAAATTTAACATAAAATAAAGAATCAATAGGATATTTGAGGCAAGGGTTTATCCTTTACTAACTTTTGCTATAGTGAGTCTAATACAAGCTTCCAGAGAATCGTTTTCCATGCCATTACGTGTTTTAGATTTAATATGCTTCAAAGCAGAAAATGTAGGTAGGTACTTTCACATATATATGTCGTAGGCAATTGGTGTAACACGTCATTCCGTGAAAAGCCTAGTCATTACACGTATTGCCGGCAAACGCTGTATTACAATCATTATTACTTTGTTTGACTGAAATTATGCGCCATTTCAGGGACAGCCGTCTACGGTTTAGGCAAACGGTGAAACCGCCGCCCGAATGATTGAACGTTACAGCGTCTGACGGTTGTATGTTTAATCAATTCAGCCGTCGAATGATTTTACTACATATCTCGTTGCAAGTGTTTATTATTATATAAATATGAATATCCACAAGGGTGTATTTTATGAAAGCTATATGAATTTTATAAGGAAGTGTATGGAAATGAACGGCCACGCATTTTTTATAGTTAAGGTTAGATTTAAGTGGTTCATACCTCATTCATTTTATCATAATTCCACGGCTTTTTGGCGTCCTTGTTCACTTGATAATATTAGATTACTTTTTCATAAAATATACCCTTGTGTATATCAATATTTTTATAATATTTATATAATAATAAACACTTGTAACGAGGTATGTGATAAAATCCTAATTCGACCGAATTGACCAAAAATACAACCGTCAGACGCTGTAACGTTCAATCATTCGGGCGGTTTCACCGTTTGCCTAAACCGTAGACGGCAGTCCCTGGAATGGCGCATAATTTCAGTCAAACAAAGTAATAATGATTGTAATACAGCGTTTGCCGGCAATACGTGGAATGACTAGGCTTTTCACGGAATGACGTGTTTCGCCGATTGCCTACGACATATACATACTACCAAACATTGAATATAGTTTCAACGCAAACTTACGAAGTTTAGGAAAACGATCCTTGGAGAGTAACTTCCAAAAGGTATTAATGTCTTCATTTTTCTTTACTTGAAAAACGAATGGAACTGTAGTTCGCACAGCTTTAATTGGTATTTTGCTAATTGGTTCTGGATGTTGACTCCCATTGGATTGTTAAAAAGCTCAAGATCGGGTTTTAGTGCATCAAATCCGTAAATCTTTCATCGAATTCTCTTTTTATTTCTGTAAGAACTTTTGCAAACCTCGACAAATCGACCATGATTTCTTCTTGATTTATTTCGAAACACGCAGGACTAATGCCTCCTTTTTGCTTTGCTTGAAAAAACGAATCGGGCTATAGTTCGCACAGCTCTAATTGGTATTCTGCTGATTGGTTCTGGATGTTGACTCCCATTGGATTTTTAAAAAGCTCAAGATCGGGTTTTAGTGCATCAAATTCCGAAAACTTTTCATCGAATTCTCTTTTTATTTCTGTAAGAACTTTTGCAAACCTTTGAGAAATCCACCACGATTTCTTCTTGATTTATTTCAAAACACGCAGGAAAATGTGTGAGGTCGTTTATTTTCATGCAGTTCTCGAAAAGATCAAGTTTTTTGCGAAATGTCTCAATTTGACCAACCAACTGTGACACTGTCTTATTTTTCCCCTGGAGTTGTAGGTTTAATGCGTTCAAGTGAGAGGTAATGTCTGTTAGAAATGCCATTTTTTTAAATACATGAGTATTCAGCTCATCAACTCTTCTAGATACAGTTTGATGGGAAACTGAAACACATTCAAAATTTTTGGTCATCTGTTCATCTCCAAAGGATTGCGCCGTTTTAACGGCACACCGCTTGATCATTTCTTCATCTCCAAATGCTTCTTTACTTTTGACAAGCTCTAAACATACTTCATATGATGCTGCTAAGCTTGATGATTGAACAGCTGTCGGTTTTGTAAATAGAGATTTTTGTTTATTCAATTTAGCTTTAAGTTCTTTTACAAGAGTATTGGGAGCTTCACCTTGATATTTTTGTCGTATTTTTTTGTGCTTTGTTTCATAATGCCTACTTATATTGTATTCTTTTGATACCGCGAGTACTTGACAACAAATAATGCACTGAGGTTTGCCTTTTAATTCGATAAAGAAATATTGATTTCCCATTTTCCTTGGAACGTACGAGTAAATGGTAATATTTTTGAAATGTGTTTGCGGGGGCCGCAGTTTAACGAGCCTCTGGTCGCATGCGGCCCGCGTGCCTGAGGTTGGACCACACTGACCTATATGTTTCCTACAGCCGATTTTGATGATATACATAGTTATAAATAAAGGGCGGATTATATGTATGAAAATGTATAAAAATTTGTACATATATATGTAAATATTTTTTTAGATATACAGAGAGAGTCTGTAATTTGGAATAAATTCAATATCTCAAATATTAATATTTTTTTTGAAAAATGCTCAGACCCGTCGATTAGTATTTGAAATTGTCCTTTTTGACGTACAATAATAATGTATACAGGGTGTACCAATTTAGAGATATGACGTCATCGTTGATTTTTTTTAAATGGCAACACTGTCATTTTGATAGCTACTTTGATAGGGTGTGTAAAGTTATACATAATTGCAAAATATCAAATTTTTATTCTCTACCATTAACAAGATAATAAAAAATAACAAAGCTATGTCTGTAATTTGGAATAAATTCAATAATTCAAATATTAACTGTATTTTTAAAAAATGCTCAGACCGTCGATTAGTATTTGAAATTGTCATTTTTGACATACAATAAAAATGTATACCGGGTGTCCCAATTTAGAGATATGACGTCATCGTTGATTTTCTCAAATGGCAACACTGTCATTTTGATAGCTTTTTTAATAGCTATTTTTATTTCTTGTTTTTATTAATAAAAAATGATTTTACCTTAACACATGATTTATTTTGCCGTATGTAATATCACTTTATTTTCAAGAAATATTAACTTAATTCTAAATATACGATTATATCTGCGAAATATATTTCTTAACATTAAATATATTAATTATTAATAGTAAGATAATAATATTTCTTACTAAGAAATATTATTGCTCAGCAAGAATAGTTTTGTTATGTCAAGAAAATATATTCTTATGACTAATAAAATCAATTAACATCAAGTATAATTTTTTTCTGATAAATTCTGATAAACACTAATTTCTTTGAGCCATCTTTCTTAAAAGTTAACATATCATATTAACTTAAACATACCTACCGGTTCACATATAAAGAAACGAGTTTTTTAAACACAACTCAATTAATTTCTTACAGATAATTTATTCAATACTAAATAAAATATGTAATATGTAAAGTTATACATATTTGCAAAATTTCAAATTTTTATTTCCTACCATTTACAAGATAATAAAAAATAACAAAGTTACGAAAAACAAGTAACCGAATAAAGATTGAATTTAATTATTTCAATTAAGCAAATGCTCATACTGTTGCCCATTGACTATTTGACAATAATTAAGGGCAACAATATGAGCCTTTGCTTAATTGAAATAATTAAATAATTCAATTATTATTTGATTACTTGTTTTTCATAACTTTGTTATTTTTTATTATCTTGTAAATGGTAGGGAATAAAAATTTGAAATTTTGCAGTTATGTATAACTTTACACACACTATCAAAATAGCTATCAAAATGAAAGTGTTGCCATTAAGGAAAATCAATGATTACGTCATATCTCTAAATTGGGACACCCTGTATATATTATTATTGTATGTCAAAAATGACAATTTGAAATACTAATCGACGGATCTGAGCATTTTTCAAAAAAAAACAATTTATATTTGAATTATTGAATTTATTCCAAATTACAGACATAACTTGTTATTTTTTATTATCTTGTAAATGGTAGAAAATAAAAATTTTATATTTAGCAGTTATGTGTAACTTTACACACCCTATCAAAATAGCTATCAAAATGTCAGTGTTGCCATTTAAAAAAAATAACTATGACGTCATATCTCTAAATTGGGACACCCTGTATACATTATTATTGTATGTCAAAGAGGACAATTTGAAATACTAATCGACGGGTCTCAGAATTTTTCCAAAAAACAATTCGTATTTGAGATATTGAATTTATTCCAAATTACAGACTCTCTCTGTATGTAAGGATTCGTTGAAAATATGTAATAAAAAAATTAAAGCAATAATTATATAATGGATACAACTATCCTAATATTGAGTTAAAAATAAACAACATTAATACTCAGCAACTTTATTTTTACATATTATACCATATATCTTAATTATTGATATTGTAAAAGGAATTTACAACTAAATATTTTTCAAAATTTTCTAGGGTAATGGTTTCTCTTTTATCAGAAAACATATGTTTATATGAAGAGGAGCTTCGCTCCACATCTACTGAAGTAATAGGGCCATATTTTAATTTTGGCAACAGGTTTCCATCAACACACGTTTCTATATCAAAGTTGCGTCTAAATATGGATGATATTGAAAGGATGATAAAAATGGATGATATTATATAAATATTATAAAATAAAGATTGAAAAAAAGGTGTTTAAACAGATTTGATGGGGTATATAACAATTTATTTATTTAAATAATGCATATTCGTAGTGTACGCAAAAAGTACATAGAGATTAAAAAAACGAACGTCGAAATCCATAAACGAGAACCAGAGATACAGCTAAAAGCTCCTTCTTCCTTCCCATCGATCTCCTAAATTTCAAGGCCTGTCGATTTTAGGGGCCTCATTTTGAAGCTTTGTGGACGATTTTCTTGGAAGGAAATCTTTTTTATATTCGGTACATTAAAACTCTGAAGTATATTCTTTCAAATGCAGCTAATTTTATTTCTTAATTGTTATAAACAAAATTGCTGTGCAGTAAAAAAAAAGGGGGGAGCAACTTCGTCCCTAATTGTCCTTGGACAATTTTTTCTCTTTCTAAATTTGTAAAAAAATTCACTCTTTCTAAATATGAAAAAATAATATTTTTTACGGGTAATGGTTAAAAGGTTATTCTAATTGTTTATAAGAAAAAAATCAACATATTCTTGCAAAATAATTTTGCATAATTTAAAATTATTTTTTGTCATTTTTTTTAAATACAATTAATAGTATAAATCTTCTTCTTTCATAAACTATCCGTAGTATTACTGTAACTTCATCATTTTATGACTTATATTGTTGCAAAAAAAATTAATTTGGGATTAACAGATTTATATAACTTTTAAACTATCTGACCAATTGCTTTGAAATTCGGGATATAATTTAAGCACCAGAAGTCTCAGCAGTCCTCTTAATATCATTAGTGATTAATAAATAACTATTTATAAAAGTATTCAATAACATATTTCCTTTTTGTCATTTCATTCACTTTGGCGGAGCCTTAACACAACCTTAATAAGAATATGATATATTCTTATTCCTTAACTGTCACTTCACAAAACTTTCTTAACAAAATAAAATACTTACCATAAAATTTCAAATTCCAATATAAAATTAGTTGTGAAAAAACTGTTTGTGTAATATAAAAAACTTTAAAACGTAAAAGTTCGACAAAAAAATAGCAAAAAATTCAACAGACTGACAGCCACAAAAATAAACAAACTAGAAACGTCACAAAAAATCTGAAACCATTCCTACGCGTCTTTATATCTATCTCTTTTCATTATACTGAGACTAGAGCGTTCATAAAAATATAATGTGTCTTTACTTAATAACAGGCGGTAGATGGATTGTCTTTTGTTTCATGCGTGGAAGAAAATGATGCTAGATAAAAAGAATGTGTTTTATCTCGTCAGGTATTAATGACACACGGGTAAAGAACCCTGAACTCAAGTGTACCTTAGAAATGCTTGTTATAATTTTTAAAAACAACAAACAAAGCCAAAATCATCTATGAACATGAACTAAGGCGCCATGCCATTTTGCCATAAACTCGCTGATCAATAAATCACAAAAGTGAATAGGTATATAACGATTAATCTGCGCAACTCTTTTATAGAAGCAAATAAAAAAACTAATATTTCAACTTGATAATAAAGTTTTTATAGACCATAGCTGCTTCTTCTTCTTTAAGTACCGTGCCTAAATTTTTAGGCGTGGGTAGTTTCCATAACAATTTGCCGATATCGTTCTCGATCTTGTGCGGCATGTAACAATTGATCTGATGATAAGCCAGTCCATTGACGAAGGTTTCGGAGCCATGAATATTTCTTTCGACCAATTCCTCTTTTTCCGTCGATCTTTCCATTGAGTATTAACTGCAGCATCCTGTATCTGCTACCTCTCATTATATGCCCCAGATATTCAAATTTTCTCTTTTCTATCATCTTCATTAAGTCACCTTCGCCTTGACCTACTCTGTTTAAGACTTCTCTGTTTGAAATGCGTTGAACCCAAGATATTCTGGGCATTCTACGATACGACCACATCTCAAAGGCTTCTAATTTGTTCATCATGTTAACCTTCATGATCCAGGTTTCACATCCATATAGTAATACAGGATACACATAACATTTTAGGAACTTGATTCTTAGTTGTAAGTTCAGCTGAGAGTTGCTCAGAATAGATCTAAGTTTCATAAATGCTCCTCTTGCAATTTCTATACGAGTTTTAATTTCTTCATCCGGATTTAGTGTCTCGTTTATCCAACATCCTAGGTATTTAAAATGGTTAACTTTTGTTATTGATTCATCATTGACAATTAGTTGCATAGGGCCGACGTCTTGTTTACTAACCACAAGTAACTTTGTCTTTGTTGCATTTATGTTAAGTCCGTTATTGGAGCATTCTCTAGTGACTCGATCTATAAGGAATTGAAGATCTTTGATATCTTCAGCCATGATCGCGGTGTCGTCTGCATATCTGATGTTGTTAATAGTTTCTCCCCCGATTCGAACTCCACATTGTCCTTCCAAGGCTTCATTAAAAATTATTTCTGAGTATACGTTAAACAAAGTTGGGGATAACACACAGCCCTGTCTGACACCTCTTTGAATGCAAATTTTGTCTGTTTCTTTGCCATCTACCAGAATAGAAGCTTCTTGATTCCAATATAGATGTTGTAAAAGTCTCAGATCTTTATCGTCTATTCCAATCATTTCTAGATATTCAAACAACCTATCATGTTGAACTCTATCAAACGCCTTCTCAAAATCTATAAAGCAGACGTAAATTGGTTTCTGTACTTCCCATGATCGTTGAAGTAATGTTAACATTGAGAACAAAGCTTCCCTTGTTCCCAATCCTTCTCTGAAACCGAATTGTTTGTTTCCCATTGTCTCTTCACATTTCTGCTTGATTCTATTAAGAATTATCTTAAGAAGTAGCTTGAGAGAGTGGCTCATGAGACTAATTAGTCTAAAGTCTTTACATGATGATGTATTAGACTTTTTTGGGAGTGGAATAAATGTAGACTCTAACCATATCTGTGGCATCATGCCAGTCTCGTATATATGGTTATAAATGTTTGTTAGTTGTGAGACATTGTCGTCATCCAGAAGTTTGAGCCAGTCTGATGGTATTTGGTCAGGGCCTGGAGATTTCCCATTTTTGCTCTGTTTGATGGCTTTCTCTACTTCCGCTTTTAAAATACTAGGGCCAGTATTCGTATACTTTGTGGTGTTAAGTGGTGGCCTCGTATCCAGGAAGAGCTCTTTTATATAGTTAGTCCATTCTTCCTTTTTTTCATCCAAGTCGAGAATTATTTTACCTTTGGAGTTTCTCATAAAGTGAGGAGTTCTTTTTCTCTGAGTGTAGGTAATTTCTTTAAGCTTTTTATGTATATTAAACTCGTCATGTTTTCTTTGTAGTTGTTCCATTTCACGACATCTTTGTTCCATCCATTCCTCTTTTGCTCGCTTAACCTCGTATCTTATTTGTCGATATATCTCTCTATACCAAATCTCGTCTTTTTTTTCCAGTTTCTTCTTTGTTGAATAAGGTCTAGTATTTTATCGGTCATCCAATCCTTTTTCTTTATTGGGTCTTTTTCTGGTTTCAAAACTTCGTTTGCTATGGTGACCATGGCGGAATTCATGATATCTAGATTTTGACCGATATTTTCTTGTCCAGATCTTTCTAACTGTTTTTTAATCTCACGATTTATCTTATTTTCGAACTCATCTGATATTACGGCATTTCTTAGGAGTCGAGTATTAGGTTTCTTCTGCGTTGTGGGGGCTTTTATTCTTTTTAATTTTACTTTGAATCCAGCACAGAGCAAATTATGGTTAGTTGCTGCGTCTGCACTTGGGTATGTTTTTGCAGATGTAATACTGTTTCTAAACCTTCTATTAATGATAGTGTAGTTAATTTGATTTCTGACTATCTTTCCCTCTTGATCAGCTGGAGATTTCCAGGTATATAGTCGTCTTTTAGGTTGCTGAAACAAAGTATTTGCTATAATGCATTTCTCTTCTTGGCAGAACTGTATTAGTCTTTGCCCTCTTTCGTTCCTTTCTCCAAGTCCATACTTTCCGGTTATATCTTGTGTGATTTGTTATATCTTGTGTGATTTCGGCACCAACTTTTGAGTTGAAGTCTCCCATAATAATTGTAGCTTCATGTTTTTTTGTGCTCCGGAGAATTTGTTTAATTTGGCTGTAGAATTGCTCAATTTCTTCATCTGGTTTGTCAGCTGTTGGCGCATAGACTTGTATTATATTAATATTCAGTAGTTTATTTTGCAGCTGAATCATCATGATACGATCATTGAAAGGGACGAAATTTCGGATACAGTTACGAATTTCTTCTTTGACAATGATTGCGACTCCGTTACGTCTGGGTCCTTCTGCCTTTCCCGAGTGGTATACAATGTATCCATTACTCTCAAATATGTTTGACCCTAGCCATTTCGTCTCGCATATACCTAGGATAGGAATATCTAGTCTGGCCATAGCTGCTATACAGAGGATATTTTTAAAAGATTATTATTTTTTATTTTGTATAAAGTGTCTCGGCTGCTGCGGCCATTGACACAAGGAACTGTATTTAATCAGGGAAGTTCTGAATATACCTGGATATGTCCCATTAAGATACATATTTGGACAAACGCAACAAAAGAGAGTCCTGAGAATGATAGAGGAAAGAGCACACGAAACATTCAACAATATCAGGAACCATCTAAACCAGCTAAAATTGTTACAAAACAATAGTTATGAACAAAATTTATACTGGCATTAGCTCTTTATTGATTTTAAATAGGCTTACGTCTCCATCTCACGAAACGGATTATATGAAGCAATGAGATCACTAGCAATACCAGAGGAACTGATACGATTATGACCTGACGGATACGATTATGGCAAATATGGCCTGACTATATAGGTACCAAGAAAAAACCAAGTATATGGAAAAGAAGGGAAAATGCAGAAGAAAATAAATGGATTACTCTCGCGATGAATGACAGAGGGTACAAATTTGAGAAGGTAACTGAATTTGAGTACCTTGGAGTAACCGTTACAAATAGAGGAGACGAAGAGAGGGAAATTGATGAACGGTTATTGAAAGCTAGCAAAGCAGTAGGATCATTAAACGTACTGTTGAAGGCCAAAAACGTGTCCAGGACAGCCAAGATTCGAACTCACGGGACAATAGTGAGACCAACGGTGATGTATGCATGTGAAACTTAGACCATCAATCAGAAACAATAAAAAAAGCTACAGATTTGTGAGAGGAAAATCTTAAGAATAGTTTTTGGTGGTATCAACGAAGCTAACGGGGAACGGCGTAGAAGAACAAACCAGGAGCTAATGCAGATATATTAGACCCAAAGTGACACAGAAAATCTTAATCAATTAACTTAATTAATATGAAACTACATACAAAAATTAATTCTGTGACAAGGTTGTCAAAACCAAACTTTCAGCAAAATTGGTTAGCATGACGACGATCTTGGTTTCCATGACGACGATTCAAAACCACTGCTATTGTCTACTGATTTGACTTTCGAATATTATGTCAAAATAATTTTATTTCGTCGAATTGTCAGTAGTAATTGCACAAGAGCTCTAAAATTCTATATTCATTTTAGAGATCAAGTGCAATTTGTTGCTATTATTTCATGAATAAAACTGTTCAACGCCAAAATTTTATTGTAATTTGTATATGAAAGTACAAAATTAGTACAATTAAATACACAGTTGTTATAAATATTAATTTGACGGTTGAAAGTCATCACTTTAATAATTTTTAAAACATTAGTTGTCATTAAGTTCACTGAATGTATTTTTTCGTAGCAACGAAGGGCATCTGACGTAATATACTTGACACGACGGGAAATTATCAGTAGTAATTGCACAAGAGCTCTGAAATTATTGAATTTTTTCCGAGTGACACTTTGACAGTTTTAATTTCACGAGCCGAAGGCGAGTGAAATTATGTCAAAGTGTCACGAGAGCAAAAATTCTATATTAATTTCAGAGGTCGAGTGCAATTTGTTGCGATTATTTCATGAATAAAACTGTTCAAAACCAAAATTTGATTGTAATTTATTTATGTAAGTACAAATCAGTACCATTAAACACACAGTTTTTATTAATATTTGACGATTGAAAGTCATCACTTTTATAATTTTTAAAACATTAATTGTCATTAATGTCACTGAATGTATTTTTTCATAGCAACGAAGGGCATCTGACGTAATATGCTTAACCACGGGAGATTATCAAAAATTATCACCTTAATTTGCATCTCTGTAGCTTTCTATTGGTCAGAATATCCTATGAATGAAATAATCAGTAGTAATTGCACAAGAGCTCTGAAATTATTGAATTTTTCCCGAGTGACACTTTGACAGTTTTAATTTCACGAGCCGAAGGCGAGTGAAATTATGTCAAAATGTCACGAGAGCAAAAATTCTATATTAATTTCAGAGATCGTGTGCAATTTGTTGCGATTATTTCATGAATAAAACTGTTCAAAACCAAAATTTGATTGTAATTTATTTATGTAAGTACAAATCAGTACCATTAAACACACAGTTTTTATTAATATTTGACGATTGAAAGTCATCACTTTTATAATTTTTAAAACATTAATTGTCATTAATGTCACTGAATGTATTTTTTCGTAGCAACGAAGGGCATCTGACGTAATATCGCACCTTGAAAACCATATGGCAATATCTGCAATTTTTTCATGAAATGACCTTTGAATGTAGTCTAATAAGAAAAAAAATCTATTTTTTAATGCTATATAGCAGCGTCTGCAAAAAATTTTAAGTTCGGCACCAGAAAGATACATCCCTATGGCTTTTGTCAAAAATCGGTTCTTCTTTTTATACCATCAGGCATTATCTGCAGTAGTTGATGCTCTACGGTTCTAAAATTGGAAAAAAAACCCAGATCTATATGGCAATATGTGCAAAATGTGACCCACGCTCGTAAAATGAAAGCAAGATCTACTAAGGAAACATCCTTTGAATGCAACAAAACAGAGTGCTGCATAGAGATTTGATTGCAAAACTGGAAGTAAGCGACAAGACTATAACAAATTGATATACAACGTCGTACTGCAGATCCCAAAAGAAAAGCGAATTATAACCGACAGACATTATATAAGCGACAGATTATAATATGCAAGACTTTGATTAAGTGTTAACACTAAAAATTTGTAATAAATAAGTACAATCAATAAAAAAACTGTTATTTTATATGAATTTTTACTGTATCATGTGCGAAAATTGATATATTTTTTAATACCATATGGCCGTATGTGCTAAAACACCTATTTCCTGGGGGAAATTTTACGTACTTCTTAATTCATATAAAAATATGTAAAATTAAAGACAATTGTGCCAAATACCAGGTTTGCAGCTTAATTTTTGGAATTACAGTAAATAAAATTAACTTTACAAAAACTTAAAATGCTCATAACTCAATATTATGATTTTTTCAGTTACTGCCCTATGGTTTTCAAGGTGCGGTATACTTATCGACGGGATATTATCAAAAACTATCACCTTAATTTGCATTTCTGTAGCTTTCTATTGGTCAGGATCTCCTATGAATGAAATAATCAGTAGTAATTGCACAAGAGCTCTAAAATTATTGAATTTTTCCCGAGTGACACTTTGACAGTTTTAATTTCACGAGCCAGTCGAAGGCGAGTGAAATTATGTCAAAGTGTCACGAACGAAGGCAAAAATTATATATTAATTTTAGAGATCGAGTGCAATTTGTTGCGATTATTTCATGAATAAAACTGTTCAACACCAAAATTTTATTGTAATTTATATAAGTAGAAATTAGTACAATTAAACAAACAGTTGTTATAAATATTAATTTGACGGTTGAAAGTCATCACTTTTATAATTTTTAAAACATTAATTGTCATTAATGTCACTGAATGTATTTTTTCGTAGCAACGAAGGGCATCTGACGTAATATACTTGACGACGGGAAATTATCAAAAATTATCGATTTAATTTAGATTTCTGTAGCTTTCTATTGGTCACAATCTTCTATGAATAAAATTATCAAAAATTATCGATTTAATTTAGATTTATGTACCTCTCTATTGGTCAGAATCTCCTGTGAATGAAATAATCGCCTTAATTTCATTAAAACAGGAACACAATAGGATACATTTGAAATAAAATAGTAAATAATATCTAAATATTAGTTTATTGCATGTATTATAATTATTTTAAAGCCATATTAAAATATCTTAATGCAGTGCGGAAAAGTAAAACGCGTGCGGAAAAGTAAAACTTTCTAAACTAAAACGTGTGCGCGAAAGTAGACATTTTTTAACACTCGTAGAAACAAGCATGTTTACAAAAATCTATTTTAAACCCATTTACCATCTTATATAAACTTAATATTTATTTATTAGTCGTTTAATAGCGTAGGCGCAAAATGTCGGGTCAATGCTTTTTAAATGTATTCATTTTTTTTCGAATACTGAGAAAACTATTAAGTATTTTTGAAAAAATTACACTCAGGACGAAAGATTATATTTTATTATCGAGGGCCAAAAGTCTCTGAAAACTTAATACAGTATGGTGCAAATGAAAGGAATAAATTCGTTATTTCATAAACCGACGATTAGGAAAAATACCGAAACAGGTCGATTTTTATTTTAAAATTATGATATTTTTTCATATATATCATACGAGTGACGTCATCCATCTGGGCGTGATGACGTAATCGATAATTTTTTTAAATCAGAATAGGGGATCGTGTGCTAGCTCATTTGAAAGGCTATTTAATTATTTATTCAGTAATATAAACATTAACATACATATTGGTACAGGGTGTAAAAAAATTTGAATTAAATTATTGGGCAAAAAAAAAGAAGAATGTATGTAATTTATTTAATTCACAATACATTTTACTGTTACCAGAAAACAGAAAAAAATGTTTATTTCGCAAATAAATATTGCTTTTCGCTTAAGAGGATCGGTACGTATTTTCGGCTGCAATGCTATTCAAATGGGGATTCATTTTTTTTTTCGAATCCTGAGAAAACTAATAAGTATTTTTCAAAAATTTAAACGCAGAATGAAAGATTAAATTATTAGCGAGGGCCGAAAGTCCCTGAGAACTTCTATAATGTTTATTTTAATAAGTTACAGGGGTGAAAAGCTAAGAGAAAATGTAGTGCGATTTTTAATTTCAAATATCTCATTCGAAAGAAACTTCTTATATATTCTAAGGGACTTTCAGCCCTCGATAATAATTTAGTCTTCCATTTTGTGTTTAAATTTTTTAAAAATATTTATTAGTTTTTTCAGGATTCGAAAAAAATGGAAACCATGTCCGCGGAAATCGAACATTCGCTATCTTTGTCATACAACGCACTCATTCGAATATAATGTTATGACAAGACTCAAGACAGTGACAAGTAGAGATGTGTCCGACCCGCTATTTTGATATAGCAGTTCATTCTGCTACTGCTTTTTAACGCTTTTACGATGAAAATAAAATCAATGAAAGAGTAGTTGTTTATTAAATAGTATTGAAAGTGTATTTGAAAAATAATAATTGATTTAAGGCATACAATTAATAAAAAGTTATTTATTGAGTATATATTATTTATATAGCGGATATTTTACGGAGAGTTTTAACGTTTTTTTTTTCTCGAAGAAAAATAATAAAATGATATTTTCGGCTCCTTTTCCTAAGTGACTTCTCTATTGAGGTTGGCGGTCAATATGGCAAATTTCTCTCTATTCTGAGCTTGATGAATTAAGTCATTTCCTGTTGTGTATCCCTGATGTTTCGGAGCCAAGATTTTTTCTTTCTTCTTTAACCCCTTTTACCTTCGATCTTGCCATTTAGTATTACCTGGAGCTGCTCAAATTCCCTATGGCGCATTATGTGTCCTAGATATGACGTCTATCTAATTTTGATGGTATTGACCAGATGAGGACGTGTGTTTATTATTCTCAGTAATTTTTCATTCGTGTTTCTGCTGGCCTAGCTTATTCTTAACATTCGGCGGTTCATCCACATGTCGAATAAATTCAATTTGTTAACGTCATACTGTTTTAATGTTCAGGTCTCGCAACCATATAGTAATAGAGACCACATATCCACACATAACACTTTAGTGTTCTCAATCTTATATTGTGACTGATAGCTTGGGGTTACAGAGCATTTTACGCATGTTCATGAAACCAGACCTTGCTATTTCAATGCGTCTTATGATTTCTTTTCAGTGGTCTAGTTGAGTATTTAGCTCTCTGCCCAGGTGTATGAAGCTTTGGGAACTCTGAAGAATGACTTTAACAGCCTGTGACTTTCTTCTGATAATATGTTCATCTATATCTTAAGTTGGTCTTCTGTTTCCGCTAATAAACTTTTTTTCTTTTTCGACTATTTGTATAGTATATAAATAATGGTATCCACTGAATACATAATTAGTGAAAAAATAATCCTATCATTTATACAGGTAAAGGTTATCCAAGAACATTCAAAAACTGAACGAAACCGAAATAGGCATCTCTACCTTTCTAATGACAATGTCACTGTCAACCTAATGTTTACATCTGCAGTTTCCATACCAGTGAGAATTTTACTACACGCAATTTGCCGTGTAAAAACAGAAAAGGTAGGGATAGCCGTAAAATATTTGTGAATTATGTACCCATAGCCTTACATTCAATGTTAAAGCCAGCTCCCGCCAGACACCTGCCTGTTGGAAGTTTAAATATTTAATTTAAATGAAAATCAATGTTTATTTGTGAAACTAACAATATTTTTTGATTCCTGACAGCAGTACACTGTATGTTGAATTAAATAAATTACATACATCCTTCTTTTTTGTCGATTAATTTAAATCAAAAAAATCTTTTTGGCCACCCTGTATAAATAATCATGTTAGTGTTTATATTACTAAATAGAAAATTGAATTACCTTTCCAATGAGCTGCACACAACCCCTATTCTCATTTGAAAAAATTACCGATTACGTCATCACGCCCAGATGGATAACGTGACTCGTATAATATATATATATATGCCAAAATATCATAATTAAAAAATAAAATTTGACCTGTTTCGGGATTTTTCCTTAAAATCACTGGTTTACGAATTAACGAATTTATTCATTTCATTTGCACCATACTGTATAATATTAATATTAATAAATTACAGGGGTGAAAATAAGAGAAAATTGAGCGTGATTTTCAATTTCATATATCTCATTAAAAAACTATTTGTTTATTCTAAGGGACTTTTTGGACCTCGGTAGTAATGTAATCTTCCAAAAGTAAATGTAAATTTTCCAAAAATATTTATTAGTTTTCAGGAGTACAAAAAATGATTGCATTTAAAAAGCATTGCACGAAATTTTGCGCTTACGCTCTTAACTCCTTCGTAGTGCTATTTGTGCAACATATATTTCTGCTGCAGCTTAGACGTTCCATCAAACCGTCATTATTACACTGAGATTGAAGGAAAGAAATTTTATTCCAGTAGTGTTTTTCTACGAGCTCAGGAAGCTTCTAAGCCTTAGTAATATTCTCAAAGCTATGAGATTGTAGAATGTATTGTGGCCAAATATTAAGCACCAAAACGTATTTCTATATTTGCAGCCCAAATTGAACAAACGTGTAGGCTCCCTTGAATAGCTAAAACAAAATAATATTTTAACATAAATTCCATGCCATAAATGCGCCATAAATGCTTTAAAAACTTAAAAATGAATAACCAGTTTCAATTTCGTTGCAACACGAAACTACAGCCGCATTATATTCTAGTTTAATCAAAGAGTGCAGTCAGCACCTCTACCGGTTTCGAAACTTATTAGTCTCTCATCAGGAGGCACATATGCTGCTCTCTCTGACCCAACCAGGACAAACCCCGGCGTGCAGTTACGGATTGCAACGAACAAAAGGGCAGGGATGCCCTATCGGCAACTGCTAGCAAAAGACAAAGTTTTCAATCTAATAGCATATAAAATGATAATAAAATTATTACTCCTCATGATTGAAAACAATGGAAACCTTCTCTGGTTACACCTCCGAGGCTTCTAAAATTTGCAAGCCATAACGGATGCTGAGACTAAATAGTGTAAAAAACAGAGGTTGAACCTTGCAAAATAGACACAAGTCCGGTTTTATTTTTTGCAAGCAAGCAATTTGATTCAACCCGACCTGTGGGATGTGTCCACCCTATCGAAAAAGTACATTCGGGTGTAACAATTCATTGGAGCGAGGTGTTTTGACCCGAGTATGAACAGGGATCACCCCACCTCGCTCCAATGCCCCAGGCCATCCCTTTCCCCCCCATAGCACGCTGATGCGCGATGGGGGCACAACTATCGTAGCCAAGTGCTCTTCACAATGGAATCCTGGGTAATAAGATTCCATGTGGTACCCTAATCGAATGCAAAAAACTAGGCCAGCGTGAAGCGCTCTGTGCCTTTATCTTCTTACTTACTTATCCGCGGAAACTAAAATTGCTTGCTTGGGCCCCAAGTCATTGTACCGAGCCCCATTGAGCTCTGTCCAATGACTTGTTGCTCGAGTTTTTTTTGAGTGTTTTTTGGTTTTTTATATTTTTTTGGGGGCTTACGCCTTTTTTGTATTTTATATATTTTTTTGGGGGCTTACGCCCTTCTGTAATTTTCTATTACTGTCTTACCTTGAGGTGATCGTGGTATTGAACCTACGTGTGTTACGTTATCTTCGGCACTTGTTGTTTTCGAGCTACGAACCGTTCACTGTTTTCACTATTTTTCCCATTTCACAATATTTGCTGTTTTGGACGTTTGTGCTTCCATCGGTGGAACGCATCGTACCCTAGCATCTCTCGCAGTATGTGACTTGGGTGGTGCTCCAGTTCCGCGAATTTGACCCTTGCCTTGTCTGTCATCATTTCGGTGACTCTCACCTGTTGAAGTTCTCTGAACAGGAATCTTTCTGCTACGTATCTTGGGACTCTGGCTGCTTCCCTTAAGCTGCTGTTATGGACCGCTTGTATCTTCTTTTTGTGGGTGTTACATACTTGGCCCCATGCGAGAGATGCGTATGTTAATACCGGTAATATTATGCTGTTTATTCATCTTAACCTTGTTTTTAGTCTTAGTTTACTTTTTCTGCCTGTGAGTCCTCTTAATGTTGCTCTCGCTATGTTGGCCTTCTTGACTGTGGCTTCTACATGTTTTTGGAAGGTTAATCCTTTGTCCATGATGACACCTAGGTATTTAGCTTCATTTTTCCACTCGATGGGGGTGTTCTGCACTGTCAGCTGTTCTTCTGGCTGTTGTCTTCCCTTCTTGTATAGTACCGCTTGCGTCTTTTCTGAGTTGATGGCTATCTTCCATTTTATACTCCATTCCTCGATGTCTTCTAACGCTGTTTGCAGGTTGGTCACTGCTATTTCTACATTTCTGTGTTTGGCCGCTATCGCTGTATCATCGGCGTAGAGGCTCATTAGGGTCCCTGGTGTTCTAGGTACGTCAGCGGTGTATATTGTGTACAGCAGAGGTGACAGGACCGCTCCCTGTGGCACTCCAGCTTCCGGGCTCCCGAGCTCGGACAGGACTTGTCCTATCCGAACCCTGAAACTCCGGTCGCCCAAGTACGAAGAGATCAGTCTCGTCATCGCCCCGCTGTACCCATATCCTCGCATTTTATAAATGAGCCCCTTATGCCATACTCTGTCAAAAGCTTTGCTTACGTCCAGGAATGCCGCTCCAGTGTACTGCTTATCATTGAAACCAGCTGCTATGTACTCAGTTAGTCTGAGTACTTGTAGCTCACTGGAGTGCTCTGCTCTGAATCCAAATTGAGCTTCAGGAATTATCTGTAATCTATTTGTTTTCGCTTGCAGTCTGCTGAGGATGATTCTTTCCACTATCTTGCTGATAGCTGGGAGTAAGCTGATTGGCCTGTAGTTCTGCGGGAACGTGTGGTTTTTGCCAGGTTTTGGGATCATGATGACATGGGCCTCTTTCCATCTGTTTGGGAATCTTTTATATCTGAGTATAGCGTTCACTATGTTTGTAAAATACACTATAGCTTTTCTGGGAAGGTATTTCAGAGCTCTATTTGATATTTGGTCTAGACCAGGCGCTTTTCTCGGAGAACTGTTTCTTATATGTTCGTTAATTTCTTCCGGTGATGTTGGGGGAATAATGTCTTCCGGATCCTCTGGTACCTCTTCTTGCTCTTCTACTTCTTCCAAGAAGTCATCGTCTTCGTCTACATGGAAGTTTAGCCTGCATTCACTTTCGAGTGTGGACCTCATCGCCTCAGCTTTTTCTTCTATGGAGTATACTATGCCGTTTACTCCGTGTAATGGGGGGATGGGTTTTCTATCGCTTTTTAGCATTTTCTGAAGCTTCCAGACGTTTTTCATGTTTGAGTCTGTTTCTTCCATCTCTTGTACGTAGTTTTCCCATTTTTTGCTGCGGTGTAGTCGAAGAGCCGTCTTCACCTCTCTATTTAGTGTATTTGCCCAGGTTTTGTCTACTCTGTTTCTCGTTCTTCTGGCTATTTGCTTCGCTCTGTTCTTTTCCCTTATAAGATCTTTTATTTCTTGTGTTATGTCTTTGAACCTTCCCGTGTGGATCTCGACTTCTTCTTCCGTTGTGCTGTTTCTGATTGCTTCTTGTATGATGTTTTCTAATTCTAGGACTTTTTCTTCTATTTGTTCTGGGTCGGTTAGAATTGGTACTATATTTATTCTTTCACTAACTAGTCTTTTGTAATTTGTCCACTTTATTTTCTTTTTAGTTCTCTTCGGTTTGTTTGTTTCTTCCCATGTTCCTATTTCTAGTAGAATGGGGTTGTGATCTGTGGTTCCTTCATTTAGTGTGATTAATTCTGTTTGGAGTCCTAGGTTTTTAGCAACAACGATGTCTATGTGGGTGGGAAGTCCATTTCCTGGGAAGTGTGTTGGATCTTCTGGGCCCATTGCCACTGTATCTTCGTTGTTTTCTATGTAACTGTTTAATAATCTTCCGTTTCGGTTCGTAGCTCTATCATTCCAGTTGGGGGATCTTGCATTAAGGTCTCCTATTATTATTGATGGTTCTGGGATGTTTAGGAACGCCTCTAGATCTTCGTCCATTAATGGGTCTTGCGGTCTTACGTAGGCTGATGTTATTCTGACTGCGCCTTGCCTCATTTTCACTTCTACCGTTGTTGCCTCCATGTTTACTAGTGGTGGAGTCGTGAATCTTGTGTGTTTAATTCCCTTCTTGACTAGTATGGCCGTTCCTCCTGATCTTCTTGTGTGGTCGTTCCTGTAAACATCGTACCCAGGAAACTTTAGGTTGAAGTTGTTAGTGAGCTTGGTTTCCTGTATTGCTACGATGTCCATCTCGTATCTATTGACGAGTTCATCTAGGATGTTTTGGTTGGTTGAAATACCGCCTGGATTCCAGGAACCTATCCTCAAGTATCCCCTTTCTGTCACCATTACTTCTGTGCCTCCCTGGTGCCCAATATCACCTCTCTGACTACCCTAGTCACTATTCTGACTATGTAGTCTTCGTCTGGGATCGCTGTGGTGTTTTGCGCGTTTTGTGTGGCCTGGGCGTAGGAAACCCCGGCTGCTTGTGGTCGTCTTTGTTGTTGTGCTTGTTGGTGTTGTGGCCTCCTTGGCGGTGGTCTTCCCCATATTGGGCACCTAGGGCATCCTCTGTAGCTGGCTGGATGGCTGCCTTTGCAGTTTGCGCAAGTTGCTTTGACATCTCTGACACGTTTGCACTCTTTTGTTTGGTGGTCTTCACCGCACTTAACACACCTTGGGTCTTTGTGGCAAGCGTTTTGGGCGTGATGGAAGCCCTGGCAGTTAAAGCACTGCGTTGGTCCGTTTGCCTTTCGTAGGTCCTCTACCACGACCTTCATATGGCACAGGTTGGTTATCCGCTTTGCACCCCCAACGTCTTCGTGGTCCAGAGTCAGGACGAACATCGGAAGCTGTCTCTTGGGACCGGCTCTGGTGGACATGTTTTTCGCCGAATGGCAGACAATGTTATATTGTGCTGCCATTTCGTCTTTTATTGTCTCTTCTGTGGTGTTCGTTGGTAACCCTCTTAAAACTACTCTGGGTTTTCTATCCTCGTCTAACGGGAAGGCTATCCATTGTAGCCTTTTGGTTTTGTCTTTTGCGTCGTATGCTTTTGCATAGTCTTCCACTATCCTGACCATGCTTCTGTAATCTTCGGGGCTTTTTGCTTGAATGAGGGTTTCCCTACCGCTCCTGGAGATTTTGTTTATCGTGATTATTTTTTTCTTTTGGGCGATGCTGAGGATGGCCCCTGTCTCGCTCACGCTCTGTAATTTTATTACAGGCGGTTTTCGGTGATGTGTTACCTGTTGTTCAGGCAACACAGCGGTGTCTTCGTCTTCGTTTGTTTCCATCCGACTTTCTGACTCTGAGACACTGGGACGTCTCGGGGCAGGCGTGTCGCCACCTGCGCTCGTAGCTGGATGGATTGGGGAAACTGATCCTTGGGGCAGGTTGGGGGTGTCTTGCATCTGGGGAGACTTTGCCCTCATAGCGTTGCCTGCTTGGAGTTCCCATGCCGTCGCCTCTTCCTTTGAAATCGGTGATTTCAGCGCTGGGAAATCTTCTTTGTTTTTTGGTTTAGCTTCGTTTCGGATATTTTTTAATCTCTCTTCAGCAGTTGGTTTTTGCTTTTTATCTTCAGGGCTTGGCTGTGGCTTCTTCACTTCAGAGGCTGGCTGTGGCTTCGGTTTAATCTGCTGTAGCTGTTGTTGCATCTGTTCCATGAGTTTTCTTGTTTCTTTCTGTTCTGTCAACAGGTCGTCCAATCGGTTTGTCATCTTCCGGAGTTCAGCTCTTAGTCGCTCGTTTTCTTCTTCTTTCTTTGCCATTTGTTCTTCGGCATTTAGAAACCTGGCCCTCATCGTTTCTATTATTTCTTCTAGGATTGCTACTTTGTCTCTCGGTTCATCTTCGCTCTCGGATTTTGATGTCCGTGCTCTTTTGGTCGTACCTCTGCCTGCCTCATCGGGAACTTCTTCCTCCATGGCCTCTACTTCCGAGCTTTCCTTTTCTTTCTTGTCGCTCTCTTTCTTTTTCTCCTCTTTCTTTTTTTTTGACTTTTCCTTCTTTATCTCGCTCTTGGGGAGTTTAAAACCATCGGTTTTTGCGTTCTCGTCCACGGACGAGTATCCATCATTTTCTTCCGAACTTAATCTCTGAAACACGTTTGAACCCACTTTACGTGTGTCCTCATAAGTTGGCGGGGTAGGCGCCATGGAACGGGGGGGGTGATCGAGATCTAGCTCGATTCATCTGGGGTTTGGGGACGGATTTATCTAATTTTGATGAAGCCTTTTTGTCTGCCGACTGGCCCGACACCACGTCGGCTTCAGGGTTGGCTCCCTGCACAAAAGCGCGGTTGTTCACGTACTCAGACAGAACTGAGTACGGGATCCTCTTGCTGTTCTCGTTCTACTGACCTAGGGGCCGGGGCTGCCCGATGTAGATTCCAAAGAACTACACCTTGCAGTGTCGATACCCTTACGGAGGCACAGTAGAAATCCCGTGACGGGCTCAAGTAGAGCCCGTCTTGCTTTTTCCGCTAACCGTTGTCTAGCTACGGCGTCTCAGAGAATCCAATAAAATCAAATTCCCTAAGTATCACCGCATCCAGTCAATCGGCCTTTGCCTCTCCTTCTCGCCTCGGAGAGTGAGTATCGCTCAACTGGTGTTGCGCTTACATCCGCAACTGGACTGAGAAGTCCACAGTCAAGCTACCCCCACCTCGTTCGGCTGCTCTTCGCTGTTGCACCGCTCCGCTGGCACGTCTTTACTGTTCAGCGTCCGACGCTGAACTATCGGTTTTATTTTTTTCTGGTATATCAAGGGGTGCTTATTATGAGACTAACTTTTTGTTAAAAAATTTCGCCCCGGAACCCCCCTTTTCACCCCTTGGGCCAACTTGGGTCAACTTTGGGCCCCACTCCCACTAAACGGTGGGTGAACATATGCTGTTGGAAATAAATCGTAGAAAATATAGTTCTCTTCATTTTTCTATTAAAGAAATTTTTTGCAAAAGGTACAGGAAGGGCTACGTTCCGCAAAAACCACAAATTACCCCCTTTAAAGGCGTGAAAAGGGGGTTCCCCTTTTCAGGTGAAAAGGAAAAAGATGAGGGAATTTTACAATTTATAATTCACGTCCCATCCGTAAACGTTGCAATCCGTAACTGCACGCCGGGGTTTGTCCTGGTTGGGTCAGAGAGAGCAGCATATGTGCCTCCTGATGAGGGACTAATAAGTTTAGAAACCGATAGAGGTGCTTGCTGCACTCTCGGATTGAACTAGAATATGATGCGGCTATAGTTTGGTGTTGTAACGAAATTAAAAATGGTTATTCATTTTTTATTTACATGTTTACTCTGATTGGAGTATGAAGGGAACCATACCCGCTGGAACTTTACCGCGCTGAGCAGATGGGACGTGAATTATAAATTGTAAAATTCCCTCATCTTCTTTAGTCTCAGCATCCGTTATGGCTTGCAAATTTTAGAAGCCTCGGAGGTGTAACCAGAGAAGGTTCCCATTGTTTTCAATCTGGCGGGATGTGGAGTAATATTTTTAGTATTATTTTATGTGCTATAAGATTGAAAACTTAGTCTTTTGCTATCAGTTGCCTCTAGGGCATCCCTGCCATTTCGTTCGTTGCAATCCGTAACTGCACGCTGGAGTTTGTCCTGGTTGGGTCAGAGAGAGCAGCATATGTGCCTCCTGATGGGAGGCTAATAAGGTTCGAAACCGGTAGAGGTGCTTGCTGCACTCTTTGATTGAACTAGAATATAATGCGGCTGTAGTCTCGTGTTGCAACGAAATTGAAAATGGTTATTAATTTTTGATTTACATGTTTACTCTGATTGGAGTATGAGGGGAACCATTCTCGCTGGAGCTTTACCGCGCTGAGCAGATGGGACATGAATTAAAAATTGTAAAATTCCCTCATCTTTTTTAGTCTCAGCATCCGTTATGGCTTGCAAATTTTAGAAGCTTCGGAGGTGTAACCAGAGAAGGTTCCCATTGTTTTCAATCTGGCGGGATGTGGAGTAATATTTTTAGTATTATTTTATGTGCTATAAGATTGAAAACTTAGTCTTTTGCTATCAGTTGCCTCTAGGGCATCCCTGCCATTTCGTTCGTTGCAATCCGTAACTGCACGCTGGAGTTTGTCCTGGTTGGGTCAGAGAGAGCAGCGTATGTGCCTCCTGATGAGAGGCTAATAAGGTTCGAAACCGGTAGAGGTGCTTGCTGCACTCTTTGATTGAACTAGAATATAATGCGGCTGTAGTCTCGTGTTGCAACGAAATTGAAAATGGTTATTCATTTTTGATTTACATGTTTACTCTGATTGGAGTATGAGGGGAACCATTCTCTCTGGAACTTTACCGCTCTGAGCAGATGGGACATGAATTATAAATCGTAAAATTCCATCATCTTTTTTAGTCTCAGCATCCGTTATGGCTTGCAAATTTTAGAAGCCTCGGAGGTGTAACCAGAGAAGGTTCCCATTGTTTTCAATCTGGTGGGATGTGGAGTAATATGTTTAGTACTATTTTATGTGCTATTAGATTGAAATCTTAGGCTTTAAAAACTCTTTATAATACCTGCCTGTTCGAAGGAATTACATTAAAAAAATAGAATGGTGCCATTATGATAATATTGCCTAAAAAAGGATATGTACCAAAAATTGGAAACTATATGCCTATAAGCTTGTTATCTAATTCATATAAGCTCTTTATGAGAATAATTACTAACAGACTGGGACCTGAGCTATATGTATTAGAATTCCTGATAGAGAAAGTTACAGAATACAAGCCATTGATATTAATATTTGTAGACTTTGAGAAAGCGTTTGATTCAGTGTAGCATAGCTCTATGTTACATAGTTCCGTATTGATGATAGGTACAAAAAGTATTTTTCGGAATAGATATCTTAGGGCAACGGCGGCAGTGAGAATGTAGTATGGCAACATAAATAGTAGTCAATATAAATGGATAGTTTCTGAACAACATGAAGTTTGCAGACGACATAGTCCTTATTGTAGACCGGGTAGATCATGCCTTCCAAATTCTTCAAGACTTTCAGAACTGTTGTACATAATTTGGCATTAGAATTATTTTTTAAAAAACACAATACATGACCAACCTTGTACTGGCCAGAAACGTATCTACTGGTGGCACGCAAATTGAACAAGTGTATACCTACAAATAACTGGACCTCGAGATCAAATTAGGAAGAGATAAAATCAAACAACATAGTTTACAAGGAGGACAGGACTGGCACGGATAGCTTATGGCAAACTGAGGGAAGTCCTTAGATCTGATATTCACATGTGCTTGAAAAGGGATGTCTTGATCACTGTGTACTGCCGGTTTTGACTTATGGAGCAGAAACTTGGACCCTTACCAGAAGAGTAATCAACAAAATACAAGTGGCACACAAAACAATGGAGAAGTCAATGTTGCATATATCCCTCAGAGACAGAGTTTCAAATAAAATAATTATGAGTAAAACTGGTGTTACGGACGCAGTTTAATATTTCACGGACGCAATTAAATATTTTGAAATATTTTCGTTTGAGTTGAACCACATCTTTTGTAATATTATTTTAACCATTAATATGGTAGGGCAGTCAATGAGGTTATTTGGCTCCGAATTTCATCCTACTACATCGAATTACTTGATATTTTCACAATAAGTAGATAATAGCTCAAGAAACAAACTATGTCGATGTGCGCTTTTATCTTGAGGGTGGTTCCCACCCCTTCTCGAGGGTGTAAAAGTTTTTGGTTAAAATAACCACGGACGTGGCTAGATAACCTAATTCTAAGCAAAAACTGTTCAATAATTTTTTTTTGAAAACTCAATAATTTTTTAATTATTTGTGGTTGAAATTTGGCCGTTTTCATTGAAAAATGACGCCTTTTCGGGCGGTTTTTTGCGACTACCTTAAAATCTATACATCTAACGATAAAAACTATACAAAACATTTTTGTAGCTTATAAGAAAACAAAGAGATTCGTTCCTTCGTGTATCTTCTAGTTATAATACAAAAAGAGATATGGTGGGTGAGAAGAGTTTGTTTTTTGGTGAATGCTGAAATCGGTGTATTCAACTTGAAATAAAAGAGAAACGGTCGATTTTAGTGGTATAATGCTACCAATATCTTTTGTAGTGATTGAAAAGACCTTTAGAATGAGCAACATTAAATGTCGATTACATTTAAAGTAAGAGAGATATGCTGCAAAAAAAATTGATGATTAATGGAATTTAAAAAAAATGTAAAGTACATTTAACCCCTCATTCATCAGAATTCAAATGCATCGTTTTCCTTCTACAATACTTTTTATTATAGTATTATTTCTGTTCAAAAAGTTGGACGGGTTTAAAATAAAAAGTTTTTGAAAAAAAATAAGATCAAATTATAGAGCGCATTTTTAAATTTTTTTAAGAATCTTCCTTTTTCTCCATGTAACTCGAAAATAATAAGAGATAGAAAAAAAGCTACCCCAAAAAAATGTATGATTTTGTTGAATAAAAATTTTGTTTTGTGTTTCATTATTGTATATCTTATAATTTTCAAGTTACATGTAGAAAAAATGATTTTTAAGGAAATCTAAAAATGCGCTCTATAAATTGAACTTATTTTTTTTTCAAAAACCATTCATTTTAAACCCGTCCAACTTTTTGAACCTGTCCATAATACTACATATAATAAAAGGTACTGTAGAAGTAAAATGATGCATTAAAATTCTGGTGGATGAGAGGTTAAATATACTTCTCGTTTTTTCTTAAAATACATTAATCATCAATTTTGCAGCATATCTCGCTTAGTTTAAATGCAATATACCTTTAATATTCCTCATTTTAAAGATCTTTTTAAGCACTACAAAAGGTGTTGATAACATTATACACCTAAAATCGACCGTTTGTCTGTTATTTCAAGTTGAATACAACGATTTGAGCATGCACCAAGAAAAACAAACTACATTTTTTCACTGTATTTTCACCTACCATATCTCGTTTTATATTATAACTAGAAGATTTATGAAGGAACTAGTCTGTTTGTTTTTTTGTAAGCTACAAAAATGTTTTATATAGTTTTTTTTAGTTAGATGCATAGTTTTTAAAATATTTGCAAAAAACCGTTCGAAAAGGTGTTAAGGCGGAAATACATATCCGCGCCGCGAACTCCGCGCCGTGTGTGCGCCGCGCGTTCGTGGCGCGGTTATTGTTCGTTAAAATTTTTCATTTTGACGATCCAGAGGAAACTTACGAACGTTTAGTAATTGTAGATAATCATGTCTCTGTCCTGTACTTCTACTACATCTTATTTTGGTATTGTTCTGAAACTATTTTCTTGTGTCATCTTATGCAATTTACTATTTTATGTGGAATAAGCCACAGTTTGGGAACATTTCGGGAACTACCTTTTTCGCTTCCTGGCAACACAAATATAATGGTAGGGGAGCCCAAGCGGGGATTTTTGCGGTTACTCGAGCGCGTCAGATTATCATATGGGAAGAAACGTGGTACCCTGCAGATGTACCTCCACCATATATTGGCTCTTGACACAGGGGGGCCCGAAAAAAAATCTATCCTTAAAATATTCGAAATTGTCAGATTAAGATAAGGTAAGTTAAGTACATGCAAAAGAGTCTATATTTCAAAAATATGACGATTTGAGCGGGGCGTACGGAAATGGGTGAGTCAATAAGTTTCACAAAAAAAAGCGAATATTTCGCGAAATGAACGTCAGATTGAAAAACTAAAAACTACGTGTTCAATATTTTTCAAAAATCTATCGAAAAATACCAAACTTGACCCCCCACGGAGAGGGGTGGGGGGTAAATTTAAAATTTTAAATACAAATCCCGCGATCTTTCGCAAAATAAACATCATATCGAAAAACTGCAAATACACTTTATCAATGTTTTTGAAAAATCTATCGAATGGTTCCAAGCACGACCCCCCACGGAGGTGAGGTGGAGGGTTACTTTAAAATCTTAAATGGTAGACCCCGTTTCTTACTGCAGATTTGGATTGTTTGTATAAAAATAAACAACTTTTATTCGAAACATTTTTTTGAATTATGGATAGATGGCGCTATAATCGGAAAAAAGATTGTTGGAAATGGAAAATTAAATTAAAAAATGGGAAGTCCCCACTAAAATGGAAAATTTTACTTAACTTTTTTGGTTTTAGGACCTACTAATCACAACCCAATAGATCCCCAAAGCGCTCGAGTTACTGCACATTTAGCATACTTTGCCCCCTACCATAATATATCTGCTTGTTCCTACAACCAGAAACAAAATTAAAGAACTATAGGTACTTCCAAGTCATGCGATACCTTTTTCGTTTTCCGGTGACACAATTATTGTAATGTATCTGCTTGTTTCAACTGCGTAGCTTCACTAGAAACGAAATTAGAGAACTATAGGTTCTTCCAAGCCCTGTGTTAACTTTTTCGCTTTCCGGTGACCCAATTATAATATATCTGCTTGTTCCAACTCAGTTGCTTCACCAATAGCGAAGTTAGGAAACTATAGGCTCTTCCAAGATGTGCGTTACCTTTTTCGCTTTCCGACGACACAATTATAACATATCTACTTGTTCCAACTCCGTTGCTTCACCAGAAGCGAAGTTAGGAAACTATAGGCTCTTCCAAGTTGTGCGTTACCTTTTTCGTTTTCCGGTGACATAATTATAATATATCTGCTTGTTCCAACTCCGTTGCTTCACCAGAAGCGAAGTTAGAAAACTATTGTGTCTTCCAAGTTGTGCGTTACCTTTTTGGCTTTCCGGTGACCCAATTATCATATATCTGCTTGTTCTAACTCAGTTGCTTCACCAGAAGCGAAGTTAGGAAACTATAGGCTCTTCCAAGATGTGCGTTACCTTTTTCGCTTTCCGACGACACAATTATAACATATCTACTTGTTCCAACTCCGTTGCTTCACCAGAAGCGAAGTTAGGAAACTATAGGCTCTTCCAAGTTGTGCGTTACCTTTTTCGTTTTCCGGTGACCCAATTATAATATATATGCTTGTTCCAACTACGTTGCTTCACCAGAAGCGAAGTTAGAAAACTATTGGGTCTTCCAAGTTGTGCGTTAGCTTTTTGGCTTTCCGGTGACCCAATTATAATATATCTGCTTGTTCCAACTCAGTTGCTTCACCAGAAGCGAAGTTAGAAAACTACTGGGTCTTCCAAGTTGTGCGTTACCTTTTTGGCTTTCCGGTGACCCAATTATAATATATCTGCTTGTTCCAACTCCGTTGCTTCACCAGAAGCGAAGTTAGAAAACTATTGGGTCTTCCAAGTTGTGCGTTAGCTTTTTGGCTTTCCGGTGACCCAATTATAATATATCTGCTTGTTCCAACTCAGTTGCTTCACCAGAAGCGAAGTTAGGAAACTATAAGCTCTTTCAAGATGTGCGTTACCTTTTTCGCTTTCCGACGACACAATTATAACATATCTACTTGTTCCAACTCCGTTGCTTCACCAGAAGCGAAGTTGGGAAACTATAGGCTCTTCCAAGTTGTGCGTTACCTTTTTCGTTTTCCGGTGACATAATTATAATATATCTGCTTGTTCCAACTCCGTTGCTTCACCAGAAGCGAAGTTAGAAAACTATTGGGTCTTCCAAGTTGTGCGTTATCTTTTTGGCTTTCCGGTGACCCAATTATAATATATCTGCTTGTTCCAACTCCGTTGCTTCACCAGAAGCGAAGTTAGAAAACTACTGGGTCTTCCAAGT
This sequence comes from Diabrotica virgifera virgifera, assembly GCF_917563875.1. Classification (NCBI taxonomy): domain Eukaryota; kingdom Metazoa; phylum Arthropoda; class Insecta; order Coleoptera; family Chrysomelidae; genus Diabrotica; species Diabrotica virgifera. The sequence goes on along the minus strand of NC_065448.1, from coordinate 210,107,610 downwards.
TGTGCGTTACCTTTTTGGCTTTCCGGTGACCCAATTATAATATATCTGCTTGTTCCAACTCCGTTGCTTCACCAGAAGCGAAGTTAGAAAACTATTGGGTCTTCCAAGTTGTGCGTTACCTCTTTCGTTTTCCGGTGACCCAATTATAATATATCTGCTTGTTCCAACTCCGTTGCTTCACCAGAAGCGAAGTTAGAAAACTATTGGGTCTTCCAAGTTGTGCGTTACCTCTTTCGTTTTCCGGTGACCCAATTATAATATATCTGCTTGTTCCAACTCCGTTGCTTCACCAGAAGTGAAGTTAGAAAACTATTGGGTCTTCCAAGTTGTGCGTTACCTTTTTGGCTTTCCGGTGACCCAATTATAATATATCTGCTTGTTCCAACTCTGTTGCTTCACCAGAAGCGAAGTTAGAAAAACTATTGGGTCTTCCAAGTCGTGCCTTACCTTTTTCGTTTTCCGGTGACACAATTATAATATATCCGCTTGTTTCAACTGCGTTGCTTCACCAGACACGAAGTTAGAAAACTATAGGTTCTCCAAGTCGTGCCTTACCTATTTCGCTTTCCGGTGACACATAATATACATATATCTGCTTATGAATGTTTTTTTGATATTGATAACTATTTCCGAAGTGAAAGTCGAAAGGTCAAGTAAACTTGATTTCAAACTCGAATTGTGGCTTATGCGCAAATAAAATAATAAATCTTATTTTTAATACATGTTATTTTTAGTACAACAATGAACTAACATTTTTTAAAAAGGTCCGCATGTACATTTTTTTATTTCAGCTTCTATTTCCGTTCAGATCGGATTTAAGTTGTTTCTTTAAATTAAATGGTTCTTTATTGAGGATCCCACAATAATGATTTTCCACGGTAAACATCAATTTCCTTCCGACAGTTCCGACCATTCCATTACTAACAAATATTCAACTCATGCGCGCCAAAACCAACAAACCACTCGCAAACCCGTCCAAATACGTATTGCGAACCATCAAAGCGTTTGTTGAAAAACCGACAGAATTTAGATCGTGGTGCGCCGTGTGCGTGCCGTTTGTGCGTCACTTGAAAACACGTACTAATCTGACGAATACGCTGCGCGCGAGCGGCTCGCACACCGAGCAGAGCGCATATGTATCTCCGCCTTTATGTTTAAATGAAAATGGCCAATTTTCAACCACGAATAACTCAAAAAATATTGAGTTTTCAAAAAATATATAGAACCGTTTTTGCTTACAATTAAGTTCTCTAGCCACTTCCGTGGTTATTTTAACCAACAAAATTTCTACCCCGAAAAGGGGTGGGAACCACCCCCAAAGCAAAAGCACGCATTGGCATAGGGTAGACTTTGAATTAGAAGATAAGTAGAGGCTATTTCCAAAATTTCATTAAAATCCATAGAGTAGGATAGAATTCGGAGGTAATATTCTATTTTTGCTCCCATTGACTGGCGTATGGTAAGCAAATCAGAAGTTTATTAATGAGTACTTTTTGCGTTTATATCTCGAACATATTGAGCAGTAAAAGTATGGGCATACTTTTACTGCCATACGATTTGGCAGATGAGTACGGCAGGGCGATAGTACATATGTCACCTAATTACCTGAGCTGTTTATCACCGTTGTGGAATTCCTACGCATTTAAAATGCTTGATTGGAGGGAGAAAGGTTTAAATATAGATGGACAAAATCTGACAAACTTGCGTTTCGCAGACGATGTAGTTCTACTGGCAGAAAATTAAAAGAATATTACAACAATGCTGCAAGACCTTCAAGAAGCGTGCTCTCAGGATGGGTTAAAAATTAACATATCTAAGACAAAGCTAATGACAAACCTGGTCCCTAGTAAAAACATAGTCATTAATGACTGCGAAATGGAGTTTGTGGGAAAGTACACATATCTTGGTCATGAAATACTAATCACGAGAGACAATTAAACATGCGAACTGAAACTAAGAATTATCCCCTCTTGGGCTGCATATGGCAAACTCAGAGACGTATTTAGAACTGGACCGTTTCTAACCTGCTTGAAACGGAAAGTTTTTAACCATTGCGTTTTGCCGGTTATGCCCCATGGTGCTAAAACTCTAACATCGACGCTGCCAAGCCAAAACGGCATAAACGCCAAAACGACCACTTTTTAGTTAGCTGCACTAAGAAATAGGATTTTAATTTCCGCACCAGACAGTCAACGCGGAATAACCGCAGAAAAAGTGAAATACGTGTAATATAGGTTTAAAATTTTTATAAACGCCAATCTAGTCACGCACGTCAACACCGACGTGAACACCGATTGACATAATCGCCAGTGCCCGTAAGATTATCATTGTGTACATTTCGGTCCAGTAATAATAGTAAAGGTATGTATTTTTACAATTTTTATGGATAAGTAACATGGTATTATCTACCTTTGCAATATTTTCAATTTGTATTGATTTTTGAAGCGTAAACACACTGAATTCCTTTAAAAACTATGAGGCGTTTATGCCAAAACCACATATTTATATCATGGTTGACACAAGTGCCATTCCTCAATGGTATTCTTATGCAGGTTTCTTATTTAAAAATTGCGCAAATAAAAAGTTTATTTTAAAATATTCTATTGTACCTTTGTATTAGTGTGATGAACAATTCATTTTGAATTACAGCATAAAGTTCAAATCAATTTCATATAGCTAAAAATAGCGATCGATTTTTGGCGTTTATGCCATTTTTTGTTGCACATGAATAGCAGAAGTAAAAAAATAATGGCCTTACTAAATGAAAATAAAACATATACCGAATCAGTACAAAATGATATACTGACTGACAATAATCCCCCTATATTTCCCTTAGAGGTTTATGACATTTATAATGCCAACATTGCAGAAGCTTTTAGCAATGACATTATCATCTTTGAGGAACCACCAGACGTTGCAGTAGAAGAAGAAATATTTAGTCACGATCTCACATCATGTTTCAACTTAGCAGCAGATAATGGTTTGGATGCCGGTATAAGTAGTGATCAAAATAAGGAAAATACAAGCAATCAAATCAATATGGATGTTGAACCAAATATTGACAGTGATTATGAATTAGAATCCACTACTTATTATTAGATATCCACTTTTAAGTATTTCATATTTACTTTTAAGTATTTCATCCTAGCACCAAAACATGTTTAAAGAATTTAAGGTTTTGTTTTTAACTTAGAATGTATTTTTGATTAATAAAAAATAAACCCTATCAAAAATCTTCGTAATTTGATCATTTTTCTTGTTGGCATAAACGACAATTTTTGATTTTCGTTTCTTTTTTCATTAATGGCATATATCCCTTTTAAGCGCCATATTGACTAACCTTACAACAATGCGATCGACACAAACGCCAGAGGTAAGTTTGGCATATTCACCAATGTTATATCTTGATTGGACATAAGCGCGATTTTATAGTTTTTAATTTATTTCAGACAGTATTTTCAGCCACATTAATGTTCACAATATATTAAAATTTGAAAAAAAATCACCAATTTTTTTGAATCACTGTGCAGATAAGCAGAATTGGTAAAAATAAAAATAATCAGTTTTTTGTGTTTCCCGAAAAATCAAGTTAATGTCGTTTATGCCGTTTTGGCTTGACAGCGTCGACATTAACAACCGCATCTCCTAAGAAGCTAATAATTGCTCAACGTAAGATGGAAATGTCGATGATTGGTGTGTCGTTGCGGGACCATATATCAAGCGAAGAATTACGATTGAGAAAAATAGTCACAGATTTTGTATGTCAGGTGGCTAAACTTAAATGGAACTGGGCCGGTCATGTAGCCCGTCTGACAGATGGGAGATAAACAAAGGTATTGGTCGAGTGAAAACCAAGAGCCGATAAAAGAAGTAGAGGAAGACCACCCAACTCGATGGACGGACGAAATTAAAAGAATGGCCACAAAATGGTTTCAAAGCGCCTAGGACAGAAGACAGTGGACGGAAATAGGGGAGGCCTTTATCTAGCAGTGGATGCAAAGGGCTGATTGATGATGATGATAATGATGATGATGATCACTAAAAGTATTTCTATTTATTCAACTAAATTAAACCTTACCCCAACACAAACACTGCAAGACATTATTGCTAAGCTTCCAATCTCGATTCCTACCTCTTTATGACATCTTATTAATAGAATCAGCAACATTTTTTTAAACTCCTTTGATTTGTTGTACCATCTAATATTATAAAGTTCATCAGCTAAATTGTAGCTCTTGAAAAATAATTATTAAATTATTTCAATAATACGTAATGAAATAGTGGAAGATGAATTCTGGCTACTAATTTCGCAATATTAGGTTTCTTTATTTTTCTTATAATAAACTGTTAGATTTAAGACAAAAACAAGTACCGTCCCGTAAGTTCGGCCTCGGTTAGTTTGGTCTCTGCGTAGTCCGGCCACTTCTCTGAGCATGGGCATTACTGTTGTGGATACAGTATACTATTTACTGCTACAGTACTGTACCTATCTTGTGTAATGTGCTCTTGTTTTTTTTATAAGTGTTTGGACAACTGTCTCTCGTCGTACTTTAAACTGTTTTTAAAACTAGTGAAAAGCGTAAACGTATGTACAAGTCAATGAAACAGAGACTACAAGCTCTGGCATGATTGAAAAACTGAGAATTTGTGCAAGTTTTGCAAGAATTTAGACGTGGGCAGAAGTAAGTCAACGACTGGCGGCGCAATAGAAAAACTGTCGACGGCTTTTGTAAACAAATTGAAACGGACAAAGTTCTACAAAAGCATTTGACACTGATACAAGCAAAACAAGAATTGATGGAAGATGCCCTGTGGTTGTGGTTGGTTCAAGAGCGAAGACGAGGAACGCCATTAAATGGACCAATCCTCATTGAGAAGAATATGATCTTGCAATAAAAGCTTCAACCAGAATAGGTCTTCTCAGCTAGTGAGGGATAGCTCTGCCGATATAAATCGAGACGAGTCCATTTTATTGGAGTTTGTGGTGAGAAGCTGGCAGCAGACCTAACACAGGCCACCAGGTTTTCTGTAACATTTTTAAAATTCATCGCTGACCAAAATTTGAGACCAGAGTAAATATTTATTGTTAAATTTTAAACTTCATCTCAGGATAACCTTTGTTACTTCGCAAGAAATATCTTCTTCGGGGTTTAAAGTCAGCAAAGGGATAATAACGGTCGCTATGTATGCAAATGGCTCTTCTTCTTCATGTACCATGTCCTTTCAGAACGTTGGTTACCATCATAGCTATCTTAATTTTATTCACTGCTACCGTAAATATCATGCTTGTATCAACACCATACCAATCTCGCAAGTTCTTCAATCATGAGGTTCTTCTTCGTCCTGGACTGCGTTTGCCTGCTATTTTTGCTTGCATGATATTTTGTAGCAACCTATATTTGGGATCTCTCATTATATGTCCGAAATACTTCAGTTTCTCTGCTTGATGCTTTTAATGATCTCAGTAGTCTTGCCGAGACGTTCTAGTATTGTGGAGTTTCGAATGTACTCCACCCAGGAAACTTTTAAAATTCTTCTATAGCACCACATTTCGAAAGCCTCAAGGCGATTTAGATCGATTTTATTCACAGTCCAGGACTCGACACTATAAAGTAAGACCGAGAATACGTAGCAGCGAAGTAGGCTGATCCTCAATGCCAATTTTAGGTATCTGTTACATAACACCTTGGACATATGGACATCCTTCTAAAAGCGGTTCTAGCCTGCTCTATCCTAGATATAATTTCGCCGTGACTTTCTGTATTACAATTTAATTGCTGTCCAAGGTAAACGATTTTATCAACTTTGTCAAGTTTGGTATTATTTACATAATAGGCTATTGATTATATTCAAAATAACATAGCAAAAAGGAACTACAACCTTAACGGGGTTTTATTATTTCATATGGTCAATGGACATCTATGTATGAAAAAACCGCGGAGTGCTACCATTTAAAGGGGTGCGTTTTTGAGAAATCGTTGAATTAGTCCCTGGGCACAGGTTACATTAGGGTGAGTTCTATGCACTTTTGGTACAAACATGTCTACATAAAAATTGTTCCTGGGTAAATTTCCTATCTAAATATCACTTTTAAAAGTCAATGGTACTTTTTTTTACAAAAATATATTCAAAAGAAAAAGCACCGTGAAACCCAAAAGAAAAAAATTTTGTTTTTTGTACCATAAATTTGTCCAAGAGGATATAGGTATAGACATTGCTTTACAGAGAAAAAACCTACATATTTCTTCTTTAAAATTTTGTTTAGTGTAGGTAATTAAGATTTATAGTTTTCGAAATATAATTTTTCAAAGTTCGCCACTCATAGCAATTTTGGGCAATTTTCCTTGTTATTTCGCAAATATTGTTCTGTAACTTTTTCTACGTAACTTTAGGTTTATGCAATGGTACACGTAATAGGAATAGAAATCAATTACCTTTAAAATGGTCTACTGTATAACGTTGTACGCCTTTTTTTTGAAGAGATTTTGGTTTTTCAAAGTTTTATACTTTTAACGATTCTTTATAATATAATATAAAAATAAAATAATATTATTATACAATATATTATATAATATTATATTATATATAGTATATATAATATAATATTATATTATATATTATATAATACCTAATATAAAAAAATATTATTTTTGATATTTTTTACGATTATTTTTGAAATTTCTATAACTTTTTTCTCTTGTACATGAATATACTATATATTGCATAATAAAGAGGGCTTACTTTCTGTTCTTTAAATGTTGTATCATCTATATTTAAATATGTAATGGAAACCGAGTGATTCTTTGATATTTTTTTACCTGTATTATTTAAAATTATTTCTTTTACAAAAATTACATAAACATTAGTCTTAGAAAACATCATTTTACTTAAAATTATTTAAAGGTTAACATTTAAAAAAAAATTCAAAATCAAATTCCATCTCTTCGTTAGCATTAGCTTCAATATCTTCCTCTGACACATCAGTTATCTTAGAGTTCCCACAATTAGTACCCATGCACATGCACCCTTTGCAGAATATTAAACAACTAATTCCTATCTTCCTACAACCGCAGTTTTTTGTACATTTACATGCTATTTTTTCAAGCAAAGCTTGGGGTGCAGGTGCTTTGACAGTAAATATTGGAATTAATCCATATTTTGAAGTTTGCCCGGCCGAGTCAAGTGGATCCAAAGTATTTCCTATAAAAAATAAGATTCAATCATAACACACAATCACATAAAAAAGTTATAATGAGGAACTATAAAAATAATCCTAAAATCAAAAATCGTTGCAAGTACTTATTACATTTTGAAAAAGTATATCTTATTCAAAAATAATATTTTTATAATACACCATTTTAAAGTAAGCAGATTAAGCTTTCTTTTTTATTACATAATATATACCTAAATGTAGAAAAAAATATAGTAGAAAAGTCTTGAAAAATATAACCTCTTTAAAAGAAGTTGTAGAACATTATACTGTAGAACATTTTAAAGGTAATTGATTTCTATTCCTCTTACATGTACCATTGCATATGCCTAAAGTTACGTAGAAAAAAGTTACAGAACAATATTTGCGAAATAACAAGGAAAATTGCCCAAAATTGCTGTGAGTGGCGAAATTTGAAAAATTATATTTCGAAAACTGTAAATCCTAATGACCTCTATCGAACATCGTTTTAAAGACAAAATATGTAAGGTTTTTTTCTCTGAAGCAATGTATATACCTATATCCTCGTGGACAAAAGTTATGGGACAAAAACAAAATTTCTTTCTTTTGGGGTTCTTTGTGCTTTTTCTTTTGAATATATTTTTGTAAAAAAAAGTATCTTTGACTTTAAGAAGTTATATTTAGATAGGAAATTTAACCAGGAACAATTTTTATGTAGACGTGTTTGTACCAAAAGTGTATAGAACTCATCCTAATGTAACGTGTGCCCAGGGACTAATTCGCCCATTTCTCAAAAACGCACCCCTTTAAATGGTAGCACTCCGCGGTTTTTTCATATAAAGAGATTCATTGACCATAAGAAATAATAAAACCCCGTTAACGTTGTAGTTCCTTTCTATAGTACATAAATCAATAGCCTATAATATATAGACGGTTTTATATGCTGTTGTTTACTTATTACGAGTTTTTGGTTTTCCGTATGTAATATTAAGAGCCTGTGATTCCACACCATCTACTAAAACTGATGTTTGATTCCAATATAAATTTGCAATTATCGAACATCTATGCCGTCCATGTCAATATCTTTTAGAGCTTCGATCAATATACAGGGTGATTGATTAGTGGAGTAAAGCTCAATAGATCCGCTATAGTAATAGATAGCAATAAAAGTTAATAACAAGAATTTTAGCCACCTTTGAGCTTCACATTACAAAATTAGTTAGAATGTTACAGGGTGTTTGATAACACAGTTGCAGACCAAACTTTTGTTTTTTTAAATGGAACACCCTATATTTTAGTTTAAATTCGAAATCCTGTTAACTTTTCCATCACAAAAATATAAAGATTTGTTATGTTATACAGGGTATTTACAAAGTTATAACCAATTTTATATGAAAATCGTAACTCCCTGTATAAATAAAAATAAGCAAAACAGCAATAGTTTATTAAATCCATATTTTTTTACGTATTGTCAAAATTTTCAAGAATTATTGATATTGCTAATTTTCTTTATATCAAATACAGGGTGAGTCAAAACCCAAGTACATTATTTTCTCAGTAATTTTAAATGGAACACCCTGTATTTTATATCACTATTGAAAAGTACCATTACCGTACTTTAATTTTTAGAGAACATTCCCTATGTCTAAATTTATTAGTTTTCGAGATATTTTCATTTTTCAATGGATCAGTAGCTTCTTCTTCTTTAAGTACCATCTTCTATCGAAGGTTGGAAATCATCATGGCAATGCGGACCCTGTTGACTGCCGCTCTAAATATCTCTGCACTACTGCATTCGAACCATTCCCGTAAGTTCTTAAGCCAGGATGTTCTTCGTCTTCCCACATTTCGCTTTCCTCGGATTTTGCCTTGCATAATAAGTTGTAATAATGAGTATTTTTGCCGTCTCATCACATGTCCCAAGTACTCAAGGATCAGTAGCGTGGCCACCCAAATCACCAGAATTTAATAAACTGGACTTATTTTTTTGGGGTTGCGTTAATAATGAAGTTTATAAAATACCTCCAACAACAAGGGATGAGATGAAAAATAGAATACAAAGTGTATTTCGATGTGTTAATTTACAAATGCTCCGTAGAGTAAGTAGCTCATTCAATGATCGTTTTTAGGCGTACATAAATGTGTTAGGAGATAATTTTGAACACCTTATGTAATTCAATATTTAAAATATTTTATTAAATGTAGCTTCCAATTTTTTCGAACAGGTTTTTTTTTTGAAAATGTATTAGGTACTGATAAATTATTTTTCGTTCTATATTTGTTACATTGTTACATTTACATACAAAAGTAGTGTTTAATTGTCTTCACAAAATGTTGTATTTTGTGTTTGTGTGTTTTTTTGTAAAATTTATTACTAATTTTCTTTCTTTATTTGTTACATTTACATAAAAAAGTAGTTTTTAATTGTTTCAAAAATGTTGCATGTTGTGGTTGTGTTTTTTTTTTGTAAAATGTATTACTAATAAATTATTTTTATTTATTTATTTACTACATTGTTACATTGATTACCGGATTGATAATCAGTAATCGTCAATTGTCAATTCAGTTATGGCCTACTTAAAATTTATATAAAAGGCACCTAAAATAATTTGTTCAGAAAAATGAAATTATCTAAAAAACTAATAAATTTGGACATAGGGAATGTTATATAATAATGAAAGAACGATAGTGTTACTTTTCAATTATGATATAAAATACAGGGTGTTCCATTCAACATTACTGAGAAAATAATGTACTTGCGTTTAGACTCACCCTGTATTTGATATAAAGAAAATTAGCAATGTCAATAATTCTTGAAAATTTTGACAACAAATAAAAAACATGGCATTGATAAACCATTACTGTTGTGCTTATTTTTATTTATACAGGGAGTTGAACTTGTTACGATTTTCATATAAAATTGGTTATAACTTTGTAAATACCCTATATAACATAACAAACCTTTATATTTTTGTGATGGAGAAGTTAACAGTATTTCGAATATAAAATAAAATATAGGGTATTCCATTTAAAAAAAAAAAAAAGTTTGGTCTGCCACTGTGTTATCGAACAACCTGTAACATTTTAACTAATTACGTCTCAAAGTTGGCTACAATTTTTGTTATTAACTTTTATTGCTATCTATTACTATAGCGGATCTATTGAGCTTTACCCCACTAATCAATCACCCTGTAGAGTGCTTAACACGATCAAATGCCTTTTTTAAGTCAATAAAATAACAGTATATGTCTACAGATATATCTCGACATCTTTGAGCAAGTACGTTCATTCCGAACAGTGCCTCTCTCGTTCCAAACCCGTTACGGAAACCAAACTGTTTGTCATCCAAGTATTCCTGGCATTTATTGTAGATACGACCATGTAGTACTTTCAGAAAAATTTTCAATAAGTGGTTTAACAAACTGATGGTTCTATAATCAGCACAGGTTTTTGCTGCTGTCTTCTTAGGTAGAGCTATAAACAGTGAATTAGAACAACCATTAGGTAGTTCTCTGCTGGTAGAAATGGTATTGAAAACCGAAGTTATAGCCTCTAAAACATTGCTAAGTATCATTTGTATAATATTTCAGTTGGAATTGCATCAGGACCAGTCGCTCTGCCATTTTTTGATGATTGTATGGCAAATGGCTCGGGGAACCACAGTATCCTCTATTTGTCATCGGCACGGCATCAAAACCGAGAGCGTTTAAGGACATAAACATAAAAACCCTCACAATATATTATCGGTTGCAGAAATCAGCGTGGATTGACACATATTTGTTCAGGGAATAGCTTGTCTGCGAATTTGTTCCCAAAGTGAAAAACGGAAAAATCAAAACTGTCCATCAAAGCACTTTACTACCAGGTTATAAAAGATGGCCTCCTAAAAGAAAGACTAAAACTATTTTTTATCTTAACTATCTTACCTCTGTCGTTATTTCGCTACCGAACCAGTAAACAGTAGCCAGAATTCCACTCCACATTACAATGAAGCTAGCAATTATAGACGAACTTACATAATCTTTTTCCTGAAACATTTTAATTAGTTATTTAGTAATACTACCAACAGTATTTATTATTATTATACTCCGTCTAATAACCGATGCACGCCATCCGCGTCATAGCCCCTGACGTCATATGATACCAACACGAAATATTTAGGCGGTAGGTGTGTTATTTTTTAGAATCATTTTGCCGAGTACACTGGAATTACAGCCACTAGAAATATTTTATTATATACGCGTAGAAATAATATTTGAAGATTTCTATTAATGTTAACCCGCGAGCAGTCGCGCTGTTATAGATAAAATCTAACATTTTCTCCTTTTTCGCGATAACTTGATGAAAAATTTTACAATTTTGAAAAAAAGATCGTAAGTGCCTCGAGGAAAGGTGTAGTAATGCGTAGGTTTTTTTCTTCTTCTTTTTGTGGAATTTATGGCTTTGGTGAGAAAAAATTAGCTTTAATAATTGTTAGAAATAATATATCTAGCATAGGAAATAAATAAAAATACTATAAAATAAAAATTTGTTGTAAATTCGTATTTATATTCGTATTGTGAGATACAATCTAACACGCGACTGTTCACGTTACAGAAGTGCTAAAGAAATACACAACAATATGTTTCATTTAATTTGTATAAATGGATTATAAAGCGTTTTATGAAGCACATTTGTTCGTAACTGTAATCGAACGAAGGTGACATTTTGACATAAATTGGTAACATTTATTTGACAGTTGCGGTGAAGACACTTCATATTTGTTTTTATTCTTTCCTATAAGTATTTGTTTCTTTATATTTACTATGTTTATTATGTACTTTAACGTAAGATTATAACTTAATTCTTGTTTTCTATTTTTAAATTTTTTATTCATTTACATTGAATATTAATTTGTTTTGTTGTACAATATACGTTGTAATAATTATGTGATCTATTTGATTTAAAAAATGGATTTAGGACTTTTTATACTTTGGCAACTATGTCAACTTAGACCTCTGACGTAGATAATGACGTGCAACGGTAAGTATATCAGACGGACTGTATATGAAAATTACAGTTCTCGGGAAGAACCGCGTTGAGAATTTAGAATTCGACGTTTCGGCGCCCATTTTGGAGCCATTATCAAGAGGGATATAGTTCCGTTCGAGTTCAGGTTCCCAATTCTACTCCCCTCACTCGTGACGTACCAGTAGCGTGTTGTTCTCTATGAGAACGGTCAGACGGCACTGAGCTCTCAATCTGCCTACTTCTCACAAAAAATACGCGTTTCCTTGTTGAGGAACCTGATAGAATGGTTTGGTTGCAGCTCAAGGCAATTGTTGAGAGCAGCTGCCTTGAAGGTCAAAATGGCCAAAATTATTGCCAACCTTCGTCGCGGAGATGGAACTTAACGGGGTGAATTTGCACCCTATCTGTATATCCATTTTTTTATATGTGAACGTCGGGGAAATTGATTTGAAAGATAATTAGGACTTGTTTATTATAGCCTAAAACATAATTTTACAAACAAAGTACCCATTTCTTCTTAAAAAAAATTATTATCGTTGCAAGATAAACACATGAAATTTTTAACAGAGTGAGCAACACAAAGTTTTTACAGATATTACAGTTATGTCAGGACTTTCGGTCTTTTTTTCTCTGACATAAGTAACACCGACCTTGTTCCGTAGCTCTGGTAGCTGCAAGTGGAACACCAGAAATGTCCAATTCAGGATATCAAATTTTCATCATTAGCACCCTACAGTCATTTTTCCAAAAAATCACCTAAACGTAAAGCGTTTTAGATGCTGCAATGGATGTAATGTGTTTAGAATTGAATTTAAGGCGAATAAAAAAATGGACAAAAATCAAAAAAATTTATTAAAAAATATAGGTGAGAAAAACGAGGTCTGGGATGCAGCTGCACCCCGCACCGCCTTACGAGGGTTAAAGAAGAAGAAATATTTCATAAAGCTATTTAACTATTTTTACAATTTCACAAGGAAAAATTCCTGTAACTGGCTGTATACCATAAATCACAAAAAATAAAAACCTTATCTTGTAAAAGGTATATTTAAAATCCCTAAAAAGGGCTATATCACAAAAAAACGTTTTCGGAATCAATATTTCATCATCAGTGTTATCACAGGTTTACATGCTTTAAGCCACCAAAATATACAGGTAAGTACCCTTGAGTTGTTATTAAACAGTTGAGGTTACATTATATCATCCGATTTTAAAGGATGTTAAAAATATTTTGTCACAATTGTGACAGTTGTCACCTAAACTCTGCCATGTAAGGTCCTACCTACAAATTTCCAACCAAGATGGTTGATGACATGTGATGCCAGGGGTTAATCTGGAAATATTTTTAACATCCTTTAAAATCGGATAACATAATGTAACCTCAACTGTTTAATAACAACTCAAGGGTATTTACCCGTATATTTTGGTGCCTTAAGGCTTAAAGTATGTAAACCGGTGATAGCACTGATGATGTCATATTGATTCCGAAAATGTTTTGTTGTGATATGGCCCTTTTTAGGGATTTTAGATATACCTTTTACAAGATAAGGTTTTTAATTTTTATTTTTACAATCTCTCCATCGATTGATAAATTGGTGATTGTTGTGTATGTATGAGCCACACATGCGTGGCTCAGACAAGATATATCATGATATCTGTTATTCCAGAGAAAAGTATGGCACTAAATTCCATGTTTAATATTATATGATCATTTCTAGTACTTTTACTGATGAGGACACACTAATTAAGGTAACATAGTTTAATGTTTCGTACCAGTTCAAATAACATGTATACAGCGTATACTCCGAACTGTAAGGAGCTTTGAAGAAAATCCATCAATATCATGTTCCTCATCTGCTGATTAAAATTATTGATGAAACTAAAATTAAAAGGTTTGATTATAATATAAATTTACATTGAGCACGTAAAGGTTGGAATAAATCCATTTTTTCATGAATGGGCAATTTTGAAAATAAATCCCGAAACAGGTTAATTTTTATTTTTATATTACGACTTTTTGGCAAATATTTCATACTAGTGACGTCACCTATCTGGGTGTGATGACGTCGTCGATGATTTTTTTAAATGAGAATAGGAGTCGTGTGATTTTGAAAGTCGCTCATTTCAAAGGTAATTCAATTCCTATTCAGCAGTATAAAGAATAACATAATTGTTTATACAAAAATTTTTTTTGAATTAAATTTATTGATATAAAAAGAAGAATGTGTGTAATTTATTTAATTCAAAATACATTTTACTGCAATCAGAAAACAGGAAAAAAATGATCATTTGACCCCAGGCTATCCCCAGCTTCTTTACACCTATGAAAAATTATTCTGAAAAGCATGTAGTAAAATGGTGAGTTTTAATATTGCTTTCATAGATAATTTTCGATTATACAGGGTGTTTCATTAATAATTGTCCATATAGTAACTAGAGAAACCTTAGCACAAAATACGAAGATTTAACCTAAACACTTAAATAAAATGTGGTTTCTTACTGAGTTACAGGGTGTTTTATCTAAATATTTTAAAAATATTTTTGCTCAGCATTTTAAAACTATTCGACGTATCCTTTTCATACTTGGCAGGAAGTATAGGTACTGTACAAACTACTAAATTATGTTAAACAAACGTTTCTGGCTATTACCAGAGGCGTACGACGGGGGAAAGTGAATGGTTGACCCTTTTCAAATTCTACGCCACTGGCGGAATTGCTATTTTAGTTCAGTTTTTATATTCTCCAATACTTTCTATGAAAATAATACACTCTTCATTCGTAACGATAAAGTCATTAGTTTTCGAGATATTTGAAGTTAAAAATGAAACGACACGGTTATTTTGATTAATGTATTGTGCCAAAACAAAAACAAAAACAAAAACAATGACAAACACACAAGACAATAGAAACGTAATACTAAACGACACCACAATAGAAGCGGTTAATGATTATATATATTTGGGACAGATTATAAAAATAAATAAGGAAAACCAAACAGCGGAGGTAAAAAGAAGGGTCAGATTAGCCTGGGCAGGATTTGGAAAATTAAAATGGGTCCTAAAGAATAAAAAAATACAACAATACTTAAAAACAAGAGTGTTTGACCAGTGGATACTCCCAATTCTCACATACGCATGCCAAACATGGACCTTGACCAAGGCAAACATGGATAAAATAATAAAGACACAAAGAGCCATGGAGAGAGCAATGTTAGGAGTAAAATTGACAGACAAAAAGCAAAACAACTGGGTCAGAAATAGAACAAAAGTCAAAGACGCAGGTCAACATATAACCAGGCTAAAATGGAGCTTCGCAGGTCATAACGCTAGACAAACGGACAATAGGTGGAATAGCACGATACAACAATGGAGACCATGGACAGGAAAGAGAGCAAGAGGACGACCCCAGATGAGATGGGGAGACGACATTAAAAAGATAGGAGGAACGCACTGGAAACAGAAAGCACTAAACAGAAGCGAATGGAGGAAACTGGGGGAAGCCTATGTTCAGAATTGGACGAATTAAAGGGCAAAAGAAGAAGAAGAAGATTGTGTCGCTTCATTTTTAATTTACAAATATCTCGAAAACTAATCATTTTATCGTTACGACTGAACAGTATATTATTTACATAAAAAGTATTGGAAAATCAAAAAATTACACGGAAATAGCAATTTCGTCAGTGGCGTAGAATTTGGAAAGGGTCAACCAGCCACTATCCCCTGTCGTACGCCTTTGGTAATAGCTAAAAACGTTTATTTATCTTAATTTAGTAGGGTGTACAGTACTTACACTTTCTGCCAAGTATGATAGGGATACGCCAAATAGTTTTAAAGTACTGGGTACAAATAATTTTTAAATTTTAATCATATGAATCATATCATAAATTAATCAAAATAACTGTGCCTTTTCATATTTAACTTCAAATATCTCGAAAACTAATGACTTTATCGTTACTAATAAAGCGTATATTCTTTTCGTAGAAAGTATTGGAGAATCTAAAAATGGCACTAAAATAGTAATTCCTCCAGTGGCGTAGAATTTGAGAAGGGTCAACCATTCACTATCCCCTGTCGTACGCCTCTGGTAGTAGCTTGAAACGTTTTTTATCATAATTTAGTAGGGTGTGTAGTAGTCGCACTTGCTGCCAAGTATGAGAAGGATACGTCGATTAGTTTTAAAATGCTGAGCAAAAATATTTTTTTAAATTTTTAGATAAAACACCCTGTAACTCAATAAGCAACCACATTTTATTTAAGTGTTTTAGGTTAAATCTTCGTATTTTGTGCTAAGGTTTCTCTAGTTACTATATGGACAATTATTAATGAAACACCCTGTATATGTTACACTTCAAGTTGATTATCCAGTTGGAGTTGACTTTTCCTAGTTCGAGTCGACTCAAACGGCTGGTTTTAGTAAAAGTTGATTATAAGTATAAAATGAAGACTTTTATTCAACATTTACTAGTAAAAGTAGACTACAACTAGTTAAAGTATACTCTTCCCAATGCCATTTAGTAAAAGTTGATTCACACAAACAACCGATTCTAGAAATTAAATGTTACTGTATACTAAGTTCAAATCGTGATATTTATAGTCCAGGCTGTATCGTCGCCCCCGTTAGGTAAATTAATCCAGTTCGATTTTTTGCACAAACTTACTCAAAAAGAGGTCCTTATAACGAATCCACAGGGTGTCAAGTGGTACCGTAATCGAAAAATTGTTTAAACAATTTTTTTTAAATTTACAAAAAAAATTCACTTCGGACATTTTTTTTACATCATTAATTTGGGTCATTCGGAGCAAAAGAGGTATTTTGTGATTTTTATGTAAAATTTATTGTTCTCGAGTTATACGCGATTTAAAATTTGAAAAATGCGAAAATGACCATTTTCAAGGCTTAATAACTCAGTTAAAAATTATTATTATGAAAGTCAGAAAGTCGCCAAATCAAATTTTAACGACCCCCTACAAGTTACTGAAGAAATATTTGTCATAATTTTATTACTAAGCTGTTATTTTTAATTATTAACAATGAGCGCTAGGAGCGTATTGAGGCGGCTGTCAATGTTAGTGCGACTGAGATGCACCCTTGGACGGTCGGAATGGAGGATCTTACTCGCACTCACAGTGACAGCCGCCTCAATACGCTTTTAGCGCTCATTGTTAATAATTAAAAATAACAGCTTAGTAATAAAATAATGACAAAAATTTCTTTAGGATCTTGTAGGGGGGGGGGCTTTAAACTTTGATTAGGTGACTTTCTGACTTTCATAATAATAGTTTTAATCGAGTTATAGAGCCTTAAAAATTGTTATTTCGCATTTTTCAAATTTTAAATCACGTATATAACTCGAAAACTATCAATTTTAGAGAAAAATCACAAGAGACCTTTTTTGCTCCGAATAACCAAAATAATCTAAAAAAAATTGTCGGGAGTGAAATACTTAGTTATGTATAAAACAGTTCGAGAAGTTTGCTTTTTGCGCACGCACGCGATGTTTAGAGCACGAGCGGGCCGAGTACTTCACGCACAGTTTCATACAATATTTTACCTACCAAAAAACAAATAAAAAACTCTTCGTCACTGGAATACATTCCTATTTTACAATTTTTTAGAACTTTGACATTTAAAAATTCAAACTTCTGTCAAACCACAAAACTGTCAAAACTTTTTTTGTAATTTATTGCTCACATGTCATCACCATGACAATGCGAAAATTAAGGATATTTGATTATATGAAAGTGTGCTAAAAAACAGTGCGAAAAAGTAAATACCATTTAAAATACATTATTACTTCAGGCACACTTTAAACCCTTCATATACTGCTATCTATATTTACAATTTTCACACAATGAAAACTTATACATAATATGAGGTAAAGTAGATAAGAATTATTTTTGTGAATTTGGTTAACAAAAATTGGTTAAACAATTTTTCGACCGCGGTACCGCCTGCACTGTGTATTCGTTATAAATATGTATTTGTTTGAGTAAGTTTGTGCCAAAAAATCAAATCAGAATAATTTACCTAACGGGGCGATGTTAGGCCTGGACTAATAAGTAGTTGAAACGGTCAAAACAAAGAGACGCACACTCATCAAAAATGCACGTGAGATTATACTCGTATAAATTGTATAATCTACTTTTACTAACAAGAGTTAGGAAGAGTCAACTTCAACTAGTAAAAGTTGATTTAAATTTTTCAAATTAACTTTTACTGCTCGTTTCAGTTGGAGTTGACTCGAACTAGGAAAAGTCAACTCTAACTGAGAATCAACTTGAACTGTAACATATACACAACACGTTGGGACATAACTACAGAAGTTAGAATGCAAGAAGATGAGCGAATCTAAAGTTGATCAGTTATTCATTGAGAGTAGATAATCGTTCATAACTTCATCCAATAATCAATATAAATTTAATTCGGATGTATGCGAGGCGATGATTTGTGCAAACATACCTTTAAAAAAATGGAAAATCCTATGTTTAAAAGTTTTTTGGAAACATATTCTTAGATAAGTGTTCCCGCTGAAAGTACCTACATTGAGAAATAATTACATACCTTAAATTTACAATGATATCATATAAAAAATCAAGAAGTTATGGTGGAAAATCGGTACATTTATTTTATTGTAGATAAATATGTGGTTTCTCAAAATGTGCACTTTTTGGAATGATTGTCTATATTTTGCGCATATTTCGTCATTTTTACTGCATAATCCCAAGTAGCACCGAACGGGTTTATTAAGTCTGTTAAGGATGCTTTAAAACTGTGGAATAAAACTAAAATTAAAACCATTTGGTTTTTAAGTAAACCTTAAGGTTGCAATAAAACCGCTTTCAGCATAAAGGGGCCCATTCTGAAAGAGGTCAATAAAACCAAAAATAAAAACCTTCTTAAAACTTCGTTTTCTTAAGCAACTGGTTTTAAAGCTGCTTTTAAAACCATGTTAAAGACACTTTAAGTGCAGACAGTTTTACAGCAAACTTAAAAAGGTTTCTTAAATGGAGACTTTTAAAGACAATCTACCATTTTAAATGATTCTTTAAACCCATATACATATTTTTACATGTGTTGTGATAGGTAGATACGTATTTGTAACCATAAAATAATAAAAAGTACTTGGTTATTTCGGACTGTCAATGTAGAAAAACACTTGCTCACCCAACTTTATTGATAATGTTAACAAAAATAGGTCTAAATAACTCACGCGCCCTAAAATTTCTGACTTTTGGCGATTAAAAAATAAAAACAATAAAAAAATTTAAATCCGAAAAATATTAATTTGAAAAAAAAAATAATTTTATCTAAAATTTTAATGTTTTTATGTTAAAATAAATCTAGTTTATGTCTTTAAGACGCTTATTTATAACTTTTATGTAAGCCTTATATTGTAATATATCATGGCTTTCAGCATCTCCAGAAAGCAATAGGGCCGAAATCCAAATAAAACTATTTGGTCTATCAGAAGAGAATTCTTAGATCAGATGGTTTTATTGTATACAATTCCAAGAATATATATCCTACATAAAAGCAAGGATGCCATAGTGTTTGTTTTTTTTTTCTTTTAAAATGACCAGTTCGTTTACATTTTACGTAATTGCGACTTATTTCTTCCATATTAACTGTAATTCCACTTTTTACAACACACTACACCACTATTTCGCTCTAAAACAAATGGCCGACCATTTTGGACATGAAAGAAGAGGGGATGAGATTAGTTTTATTGTTTCTAACAAGAAGCATAGTTTAGTCTTTACGATAACCAAATTGATTCAGTTAAGGGCGTTTGGTTTTAATATAGCCTACTAATTGCTTTTAAGAAAGCAACTTTAAAGAAAACTAAAAAAGTAGTTTTAAGACATACGTTTTACTGGCATAATAGTCTTGAGATCAAGTAGTTTTAATAATAGGTTTTATTAGTCATATTAGGAGAATCTTTAAAACTGAAATAAAACTAAAATGTAGCAAACTAGAATCTAATAAAACCAAACAGTCCGAAAGTTCTTCATAAAACTGATTAGTTTTAAAGTGAACAGAGAATAAACTATTTTAAAACTACAATAAGACAAATTATCTATTAAGGTTAATTAGTCTTATTTGATACTCTTATTAGATACTTTAAAACTAGTAACAAATGCTTAACGATTTTAAAGTTCTGACAGTATATCTACAAGGTAACTTTAAAACCATTATTAGTCCAGAAAGCCACTGCGCATCCGCTAGGAAAAATATTCTAATTCGGATTTTTTGCACAACCTTACTCAAAAAGGACTCCTTTTAACAAATTTGCATGTTGCCAGGACCAAAAGGTGGTCAAAAATTTTTGAAACGTTTTTTTTTGTTTTTTTCCCAAAATTATTTTTTTTTACATGGAAAAAAGTTTTTTTTAGGTTTTTTGGATCATTCGGATCATTCCAAACAGAAAAGGTCTTTAGTGACTTTTCTCTTAAGTTGATAGTTTTTGACATATAAGCGATTAAAAATTGAAAAATTGCGAAATCGGCCATTTTTAACCCTCAAAAACTATGTGAAAAACTGAAAATTTGAATGTTGCCAAGGTAGGTAGACATTACTTAAACATCGATTGATGAAACCCCGAAGAATTTTTTGCAATACAGTATTCAAGACTCCTTTGTTTTTTAATTGCTAATCAAGCGTGCGCGACACTATTTTCCACCGACAGTATGGTGCAAATGAAAGGAATAAATTCGTTATTTCGTAAACCGGCAACTTTAAGGAAAAATCCCGAAACAGGTCGATTTTTATTTTTAAGTTATGATATTCTGGCGTATATGGTATACTAGTGACGTCATCCGTCTGGGCGTGATGACGTAATCGATGATTTTTTTTAAATGAGAATAGGGGTCGTGTGGTAGCTCATTTGAAAGGATATTCAATTCTCTATTCAGCAATGTAAACATTTACATAATTATTTATATAGCGTGTCCTTCTACTTCTTTTTTTGTCAAATAATTTAATTTAATAAAAATTTTTTGGACACCCTGTATAAACAATTATGTAAATGTTTATATTACTGAATAGAGAATTAAATAACCTTTCAAATGAGCTAGCACGTGACCCTATTCTCATTTAAAAAAATCATCGATTACGTCATCACGTCCAGATGAATGACGTCACTAGTATACCATATATGCCACAATATCATAACTTAAAAATAAAAATGGACCTGTTTCGGGAATTTTCCTTAAAGTCACCGGTTTAGGAAATAACGAATTTATTCCTTTCATTTGCACCATACTGTCTGTGGAAAATAGTGTCGCGCACGCTTGATTAGCAATTAAAAAACAAAGGAGTTTTGAATATTGTATTGCAAAAACCTCTTCGGGATTTCATCAAACGATGTTTAGAGAATATCTACCTACCTTGGTAAGATTCAAATTTTCAGTTTTTCACATAGTTTTTGAGGGTTAAAAATGGCCGATTTCGCAATTTTTCAATTTTTAATCGCTTATATGTCAAAAACTATCATTTTTAGAGAAAAGTCACTAAAGACATTTTCTGTTTGGAATGATCCAAAAAACCTAAAAAAAAAAATTTTCCATGCAAAAAAATAATTTTAGGAAAAAAACAAAAAAAAAACGTTTAAAAAATTTTTGACCACCTTTAGGTCCTGGCAACATGCAAATTGGTTAAAAGGAGTCCTTTTTGAGTAAGATTGTGCAAAAAATCCGAATTAGAATATTTTTCCTAGCGGATCCGCAGTGGCTTTCTGGACTATATCTTCTTATTTACCACAATAAAACCTTTATAAACCTTAAATAAAACTAAAAGGTTTTTTTGTGCTACTTGGGATATGTATACGTATTTTTCATCAAAATTGCTCGCATAAAAATCCGCTCCCTAGTGATGATGATACCCAACCAATGATTAGGAGACGGCACTTAAAGAAGAATAATTAAAAAGTTGCTATTCTAGTTCATAAACCTTACCGTATGGTTCGCTTGTGTTCAACAATAAAAAGTTGCAATGTAATAGTATCCGCAGCGCTACGTGTACATAATATTTGACCCTCAATATTTTTCCTGTATTTTTCAAAGTGCTTAAGCAAAAGTCTTAGCATTCTCAATTGTCCTAGGATATAAGTTAGAGTACTGAAAAAGAAAATATCCATTGCGAAACACGTATGCCCAACTAAAGCAATAATTATTATCTCGTATACAATTGCTGTTTTGTGATACACTATGGGATCAAAAGGTAACCAACAATTTACTGTTAAGGGTCTTTGGTGATAAGTTACGTTAGTTACTGGGTGAATAACAGTCTCTTTTGGAAAAACAAAAGGTGCTGCTATGGTCGTGTAGAGTAACATAGCTGTAACATAAAAGAAAAATTATTATTGTTATTGTGTAGCATATTGGTTCATCAGAAGATGATCGTTAAATTGAAGGGGTCGGTGCAAAAGTAGCTAAGTCCATATTTTCCTATTTGAGTTAAGTAGTTATATCTGTATAAAATCATGTGTACTATAAGTTGGCGAAGTCAGATTTGTAACAAAAAGCGTCCTACTGGGTAAAATCCTATATGTTTAAATTTTAACCACTCATTATTTCAGTGCAAGAAGTTGCCAAGTGTCAAAAAGTGTATAAGTCCATGGACTTGACAACTTGTCGTTACTGACACTAGCTCGAGAATTGCACTATACAGGATTTGATAGTCGCGAGAAAAAATATCTGGACTATAATCTATCAATCACCAAACTAAATGAAAATTTCAGCATACATTTTGATAATAATATCTCATATAGGATTTTTGCGAAGGTATTAAATGAGGAATTTAACACTTATTGTTGATATCCAAGAAAGAATATATGCAACACCTGTACAAAATTCCTAGTTAGTATAAGGCAAGTTGAACTGGAACACATACATACTATGAAGAACTCTTAAAAATACTTAAAAGAGATAAGAAGATTCATCTTAGAGAAGCAGATGTCTTTAAAACACAACTAGCTAAAGTACATAAATCAGCTGATTCTTCTGAAATGATTATATGTTTTGATTGCGAAAAGAACCTTTATCTGTAACTAACGCACAAGATAATAGTACATTGTTTACCGGGTAGGAAAAGCTTAACATTCCTGGACGACTGTGAAGATTGCTAAGTCGAGGCGCAAGCCGAGACTTAGCAACACAGAGTCCAGGAATGTGGCTTTTCCTACGAGGTAAACATACTATTTTTCCGCAAATCGTTTAAAATTCGACAGATATTGATTGATTTAAAAAAAAACGCGATAATTTTATTCCCAAATAAATGGTGCTTTGAAATTCCTAATAAAATTACTTGGGTTACTATGGAAACGTATTGAGGTTGAATTGTCAAACTTGACGCTTATAAATTTAATTGCTGGTGTTCTCGAAAGTAAAATGATAAGTGATGATGAAATTTCCATTCCTGGGACTCCTCCAGAGCTGGTTGAGGCAGTGAATACTGCTTCATTAGAATTATTGCCAAAGAAATCAAGAGAAAAGTACGAAAATGCATACAGACGTTTTATGGATTATCGCATGAGTAAAAATACGAGTTCTTTCTCAGAAAATGTTGTAATGTCATACTTCCTAGACCTTTGTTTAAAGATGAAATCTTCAACATTATGGGCCAATTATTCAATGCTGAAGTCAACCCTTGCACTTAAACACAATGTAGATATATCTACATACTCAAAACTTCGTTCTTTATTGAAACGGCAAGCTCAAGGTTATAGGGCAAAGAAATCTAAAATTTTAACGAAGGAAGAAATTGAAAAATTTATCCAGGAAGCTCCAGATAAAGAAAAGTTAATGATTAAGGTAATTTACAAGGTTTTAATAGCAATGTGTTTTCTATCATTTATGTAGAACACTAACAACGGTACGGAAATATCATTTCCTTACAGTAAGGAAATGACATTTCCTTACAGTAAGGAAGTCCTGACTTTTTCTTCAAGAAATTTTGACAGGAATGTCAAAATTTCCTGGCGATTTGCGGAAAATTAATATTATATTAGTCAGTTATGGCTGTACGTTTTTAGAATTCACAATGTAAAAGGGCATGAATCAATAATGTACACTTTTTTTTTGAAAATTTTGCCCAGAAAGGGCCGAATGAGGTTATAACCTACTTGAATGATTATATGTATTGAAAAACACAAAGACTCGCTGCATACAAAGTTAAACATTTTTTGTGAGAAGGCATTTAGCCAAAACCTGTTTTGCAAATATTGCAAACAAAACATTTTTAAAAATATTGAAATATTATGGTATCCTATTCCAGGACACGCTATGATGAGTAGCAAGAGTACTTGAAGTAAGAGATTATAAACAATGAGTAATGCCATATTTTATGTAACTGGTGGTACATATTTCAAAAACTCGATTTGTTAAATTTGATAGTGAGAAAACCATTCAAACCAGAGGGTCTATGACAGGAATATAAAACAATATAGTGGGCAGTCCGATTAAGTACTTAGCCTACAAAAGAAAAAGAAAAATTTTGTAAAAGTGGCAATTTATTTCTCTACATAGTCTCCTTTTAGCTCGATACATTTCACCCAGCGATGCTCCTACTTCTTTAACCCGTCTGAAAAATACCTTTTCTCGAGGTCAGCAAAATAGACTTCCGTGGCGGCGATTAACTCCTCATTCGACTTAAATTTCTGCCCAGCGAGTGTCTTTTTCAAGTTTGGAAACACATAATAGTCACACGGTACCAAATCTGGAGAATACGGTGGATGGGATAACAGTTAGTAGCCCAATTCGACCAATTTGGCCATGGCGACGGCGGAGGTGTGAGCCGGTGCGTTGTCATGGTGGAAGAGCACTTTTTTCTTTGCCAAATGGGGTCGTTTAGTAGATGTAGATCACACCTTGTGAATCCCAGGAAATGCTGGCCATCACCTTTCCGGCCGATTGGACAGTCTTCCCTTCTTAGGAGGATGTTCGCCGGGTGCTGTCCACTCTTTCGACTGTTTCTTGGTTTCTGGTGTATACCAGTGAATCCATGTTTCGTCGACGGTTATGAAACGACGTAAAAACTCCTTTGGATCACACTTAAATAGCGTCAAACACTGCTCTGAAGTGGTCTCACGGTTGCGCTTATTGTCTGAAGTGAGCAAACGCGGCACCCATCGCTCCGACAGCTTTCTCATGCCCAAAATTTCATGCAGTATATGACCTATGCGGTCTTTTTGGATGCCTACTGTTTCAGCTATCTCGCGCACCTTCAGTCGCCGGTTTGCCAATACAAGATCGTGGATTTTTGTCACGATATTCTCCGTGGTAGCCATTTTCGTGGCACCTACGCGTGGCTCATCAGAAACCGACGTTTGTCCACGTTGAAACTCAATAAACCAATTTTTGACAATTGCCATCGAAGGAGGAGAGCCACCGTACACAGCATCCAAGCGCTCTTTGATTTCGCTGCCGGATTTCCCTTCCAAAAACAAGAATCGAATCTCCGACCGATATTGCTCTTTTTCCATTTTATTAAAATCCACGGACACGCTGATTTTCACACGCAATCACAACAATACTCTAATTTAGATTTGGCTGAAATTGTGACATTAGCCGTCTACCAGAACGCATTAAATGACAGTACACTTCATTTGCGATAGTGGCGCCATCGGGCGGAGACGCTAAGTAGTTATCGGACTGCCAGTAATCTTTATAAAGTAGGTATGAAGAAACAAATTTCCAGCAGTTATTAATTAGAATAAATGGCAATAGATACTTAAAAATTAAATCCAAAAATTTGAAGTTGTTACAAAATTTGTAAAACTAGATATTTCAGGTAGGTAATATTGAATTCTATACGAGGACTGTTTAATGTCGAAAATGCGACTACACTCACGCCACTGGGAATAAGGAGGAATATATCGAAACTTGATGTACATTTAAGATTTTCAGAAATATATTTTTAAGTTTTTAATTTTTCAACGTTTTTGAAGTTATACTTCTTTAGGCGCGATTGGGAGTGAATTTTTATTATTCTGCGCGCATGCGCACACAGACAATATGGCGTTAGTTGCCAAATCTTTCAAGCTATGTATATGGGTGGTTCGCCAAAATAAGCGGCATATTGTGTAACTCGCTTTTTTCTTAAGTCCTTTACATACTTTGTTTCAAATTGTGTTGCCAAAGTTAAGTTATACAATAGATGAATGTACGCCACTTAACAATAATTAAAAAAAAAGCATTTTTACAAGCATTCTATGCAATTTTACTGTCAAAATATCAACTCCGAGGCTGTAACCCACCTTGGTTTTTGATACGTTTTATAGTATTGCACACTGAAAAGTTACAAAAGTGCAGATTATTTTATCAATAAATAATTAAAAACCCAATGTAATTTAAAACTGTAAAATTAATAATTTTCATTTTTAAAATTAAACCATAAAAATCTACTACTAAAAACTGTAACCAACTTTGTGCATCAACACCGAGGCCTCATGAAAATATATGAAAATTTAGGCCAAACTGCACTATACTGTATGGCAGGCAGCTTGACAAGAGAGGAACGCTTTAGTCTAACCCAAATTGTGGAAGAAAGTGGACGAACATAATATCGTTAAGCGATAGAACATTTTTCAAGGTGTCTTAAGCTAAGCGTATGTTTTTATACAGTCAACACCGAAGCCTTCGTAAAAGCTTAATTTTGCTAATTTTTTAATATATTTTTCTTCTAAGTATGCGCTATAAAGTTTTTTTGACACACGATGAATAAAGCAGAATTA
Organism: Diabrotica virgifera virgifera; assembly: GCF_917563875.1. Classification (NCBI taxonomy): domain Eukaryota; kingdom Metazoa; phylum Arthropoda; class Insecta; order Coleoptera; family Chrysomelidae; genus Diabrotica; species Diabrotica virgifera. The sequence goes on along the minus strand of NC_065448.1, from coordinate 210,080,701 downwards.
TTTTTAATATTTTGTAGAAAGTAAAATTAAAAATGTATGAAATCATCAACACCGAAGCAATCAACTCCGAAGCCCAGTCGTGCCTCGGAGTTGACGAACGTGCCTCGGAGTTGTTTAAAGTGTGTGAATGGTCATTCTTAAACTAAAAAAATACAACTTAAATTTACTCTGATATGGGAAAAGGGTTACTGGGTAAGCTGTCAAGATGTTTCGGTCGGTTTGGTAATTAACTTCTTTTTATAGAAAATGGCTCGTATACACTGGAGTACGACGGAAAAATGAAGGCGAAAGCCACCAAAATCGTTAAATAAAGATTTTATGAAACAAAGTAATTTTTTATGCAGCTATGCTTATTCCTGTAAGAATATACCATTTTGGGTAGTCTTCTCTAATGTTAATAAAAGAGACATCTGCTGTAAATGTAGGCACATTATGTGAAAACATGGAGCTCATGTGTGGAAGCAGATAACAAATAATTATGTTGACATGGAGAAAACGGAGAAAAGAGAGAAGAATGTGTAGAAAGCAAAAGCCAAGATTGTGTTCAAAAGCAGATTAGATTTTTGAAGCTTAACGGAAAAGACACGGCTACATGTTGGAAAGTTTTGTCAACACGAAGGCCGGTCTAAATCAACTCCGACGCAATTGATATTTTATCTATTTTTCATGTTTTTCTGTAGTACTTTATATCAAAATGGAAGTGTTTTGTATAGTTTTATTACATACCAGTTTTTATTTAATTGTTACGATCATAAATTTCAATTAACAGAGAATTACGTCAACACCGTGGACACTTGTCAACTCCGAAGTCACAACATTTCCGTTTTTCGGAAAATATTTAAAAATGATCTCTGCTGGTATCATGGGTAAGTTGAATAGCTCATTTTATAAAAAATATTTAAAAATGAACTAATTCTAAACCATGTTTTAAATTAAATTTCTCTACCTCGAAATTACCGTCTATTTTGGCGAATCACCCATATATCAGCGCAAAAAAGATGTCAAAAGAATATATATACATAGTCGATTCGCTAATCTGAGACACAACTGTCTACACTACAATTACAATATAGATGCACTAGCAATAAACAAGCACGAGAAGCACTCCCAAATCATGATTCAGCTTGTCCTGGTTTATTTATTTCTATACAGTGCATTTTTATTGAGATTTTAGTGTAGACAGTTGTGTCTCAGATTAGCGAATCGACTTTATTATAGTAGGGGAGCAAATATGCTAAATGTGCAGTCACTCGAGCGCTTTGGGGACCCATTGGTTTGTGAAGATTTTGTCCTAAAACCAAAAAAAGTTAAGTAAAGTTTTCCATTTTAGTGGGTGCTTGCCATTTTTTAATTTAATTTTCCATTTGCAAGAATGGTTTTTTCCGATTATAGCGCCATCTATCCATAATTTGAAAAAATGTTTCGAATAAAAGTTGCTCATTTTTACGTAAAGGATCCAAATCTGGAATAAAAATTTGGGCTCCTATTTAAGATTTTAAAGTAACCTTTCACCCCACCTCCATGGAGGGTCGTGTTTGGTACCATTCGATAGATTTTCAAAAATATTGATTAAGTGTATTTTGCACTTTTCGATCTAATGTTTATTTTGCGAAATATCACGGGATTTGTATTTTAAATTTTAAATTTACCACCCATCCCTCTCTGTGGGGAGTCATGTTTGGCATCATTCGATAGATTTTTGAAAAATATTGAACACGTATTTTATAGTTTTTCGATCTAACGTCCATTTCGCGAATTACTCGCTTTTTTGTGAAATTTTTACTTGCCCATTTCCATGCTCAAATTGTCAGATTTTTTAAACATACACTCTTTTGCATGTACTTAAGTCACCTTATCTTAATCTGACAATTTCGAGTATTTTTTAGGATAGATTTTTTTTTCGCTCCCCACTTAACAAACTCCCCTGTGTTTAGAGCCAATATAGTAAACTCCCATATGGTAGAGGTACATCTGCAGGGCACCAGGTTTCTCCCCATATGATAATCTGACGAGCTCGAATAACTGCAAAAATCCCCGCTGAAGCTCCCCTACCATTAGCGTTTTCAGTAAATATATTTATTATAACTTTTGTGTCTTTGGATTTGTCGTCCTCGGGAGTGAGATAAGTATTAAAAACATTTTTATATTTATTATACCTCACTTTGTCTGTGTGTTACCGTGAATTGTCATTATGTCCGAGAAACTATATAAACAGAGAGCTCGTGGCGTTATTGGTAGAGCATTCGGCTACAGAGAGGTCTTGGGTTCAAATCCGGACCATTCCTATTATTTTTTCTGGAAAGTGGTAAGCATTAAAGTTAGTTTTATATTTCAATAAACTAAAAATAAACTGTTTAAAGTATATTTATTTCGTTGAAATCAGATAATAGAATTATAACTTCTTACGTGCGTACAAAGTACACACACATTATTTTTTTCACAAAAAGTAGTCAACTTTATATTTAAAAATATTTTTTTCTCATAAATAAATAAATTTGTAATTATGTGATATCTTTTAACATGTAGCTTAAAGGCGTACTTTGTTAATAAAAACCTTATAAGTGTTGGTTTTTAAAAATCTAGATGTGGAAACCATTTACAACTTTCAAACATCTATAACTCAGAAACACAAAAATGTGACTTAGCCACTTTTTGCAACTGTCCCTTTAATTGCTAAATGTGACAGTTTTGCAATATCAATAATTTATTGTCTTACCTCCTAATTGAGCAATTATATAATACCAATGCCATTTATAATTGTATTGGATATTCGTATTCATTAGATATATTATTTCTTTATCTTGAGAATTGTATATCTGTTTTTCCCTTTTCATTATTTGACGTAGAAGATCAACAGTTTTTTCTTTCCACAAATACAAGATTCTTATAATTCCAATAGTGAGACGACAGCAGCACGCAATTAACTGAGTACAATATCGTATATTAAAATCATACATAATATTCTGGTAGATACCCACGTAACAGGATATCGCAAATTCACTAATTACGGCGAAAAGTAACCATGAGTACATGTAGTACCATTTGTTCACCTTACTTTTGTCATTACGATTATAAACCATTGGCCAAAGGCCACAAAAAACAGTACATTGGATAACTGCTTTAAAGTGAGCTATTTGGGGAACCTAAAACAGTAATACTATCAGTAGAACATACGGTATGCTGTAGCGTGAGTACGCAAAATAGAATTCTATTTTGATGACGTCACAAACCGAATTTCACAATGCGAGAATCGACGGTTGCTAGGCAACGTGACGTCACTAAAATAGAATTATATTTTGCTTGCTCCCCCTACTCCAATATAAACAATACTGAAGTGCGTATGTTTCATGCGCCGAAACGTACTGAGCGGTTTCCGAACGTAGTTATAACATATATGTGAATGTGGTGTTTCTGTTAGGTGCTATAGGATGCGGAAAATATACGGAATGCATACGGAAAAGGTTGCGAAAATAATGATCCAAGCTAAAAATCAGTTGCTGTCGCATTTAGGCTTAACAAGCAGACAATACGGTTTCTTGGATTCTAACGCCCCGACGTAATTATCGAGCACCTTCTTCGCAGTGACCTTATAACCATTTGGTTTGCTGTATCCGCACATCACATTTTGGGGCCGTATTTCATTGACGCAAACAATGGCATACCGTTAACTGTTTAACAGAGGAACCTAGAGAGAACATATTATCACGCCATTTCTACATAATCTTCAGCGACTCTATCATGCCAGGAACCTACTACCTAATCAACAATGGTTTCAGCACTTAGGAGTAAACTGTTACATGGCCGGAGAGTCTCTAAGCGAGAGCGTTCACCAACGTGGCAACCAAATGGCATGGAAATGGCGTGCAAGTGGTGTGGTATCCCAGTGGTAGGCAGAATTGCTAAACCTTTATATATGTAGTACCTTTCGATACGTTCGACTACATATTATGTTTATACAGGTTTAGCAATGCTACCTGCCACTGGGACACCACACCATTTGCTCGCCATTGCCACGCCATTTGGTTGCCACGTTGGTGAGCGCTCTTGCTTAGAATGGCACGTGGCCATTTTGGAGATCGCTTTGTTTCGCATGTCAGTGATTTTTCATACCCATCGCTCTCACCAGACCTAACGCCACCTGACGCATACATAATATGGAGAATAAAATTCTGAAGGAGGCTGTTTTCGTACCGATCCATAGTTTGATATTTAGGAATTGCGGACAAAAATGGCGTATAAAGTTTAATAAATAGAAATCAGTTCATATTAACTTTACTAATACTATTATCTCCCAATTATCTTAAACAACAACATTGTTCCTAATAGGATAACAGCAAAATACCTGGGTTTAAATCTGGACGTCAAACTCAAACGGAAGGAGCATGTTAAAACGAAAACTGAGCAGTTGAAGATAAAGTATAAAAATATGTATTGGCCGATAGGTTGGTACTCTCAACTTTTCATCCGGAACAAAATACTGATTTACAAACAGATGCTGAAACCATTGTAGACATATGGCCTACAATTATGAGGCTGTACCAAAAAAAGCAATTATTTAAATTTATAAACGCTCCAGAAACGAAAACTAAGGAATATTGTAGGTGCTCCTTGGTACGTTTGGAATGACGATTTACGCAGACACCTTAAATTCTAATATATTCCAAATAATATCAAGAAAGTCGCCAGGAGACACAAAGAGAGGCTCCATAAGCATCCCAACCATAAAGTACTTTAGTTTCTTGGTTGGGATAAAAATTCCCAACTTCAGATGAGAAGGCTCAAGAGGAGGACTAAACCGTTCGAGCATAATATGTAATGTGTGAAGTTGTGCTGGCTTAGTTAGTGTAGTGTAGTTAGTAATTAACAATAGTTAGTGAGACAGTGAGCCAACAACATAAGCTGCTTGTTCTGGACATCGAAGTAAAAAGCGAAACTAAACAAAAATATCGGAGAGGACCACAAAAATCAAGTGGTGGATGCTAAAAGATGAGAAAGAAGGTCTATTCAGGGAAAGAATAGTAGAAAAAATATGTTAGAACATGAAAGGAAGCCCTAAAATAGTTTGGAGAAAAATGGCCAATATTATTAGAGAGACGGCTATTGAAATACTTAAGAAAACGTCAGGAAAGAAGTTTGAGGATAAAGAGACTTGGTGGGGGTCAAATGAAGTACAAGGAAAAATAATAGAGAAGGGAAAATATATAAAAAGTGGCAAGAAACCAGATCGGATATGGATCTTCAAATCCATATGGTCGCCAAAAAGAAAGCGAAAGTAGCAGTAGCAAAATCTAAAGCAGAATCGTATTCAAACCTATACGATCAACTTGATACCAGGGAAGGCGATGCAAAGATATATAAAATAGCCAAACCGAGAGCAAAGAAAGCAAGAGATTAATTCACATGAATTCACAAGAATAATCCACTAAAAGGATGTCAAAAAGAGATGGAGAAAGTATTTTGACAGTTTATTAAATGAATAATTTGACAGAGAGCCTGTGGAGTTAACAGAGACAGTAACAGCAATGGTTACCAGAATAACAAACCAGGAAGTGTCCCAAGCGCTTCAAAAATAAAGAAATTAAAAGCAGTCGGACCAGAAGATATTCCTGGGGAAGTATGGAGAGCATTGGGAGAGACAGGAATAAGTTGGCTAGCTGGTCTATTTAATAGAATTATGGAAGTTGGACAAATGCCAGACGAATGGAGAAGCAGTATATTAGTACCTGTCTACAAAAACAAGGGAGACATACAACAATGTACAAACTACAGGACTATAAAACTACTTAGCCACACCATGAAAATATGGGAGAGAGTAATTGATAGACGGATACGTGAAGAAACCGAAATATCCGATATGCTTTATGCAGGGCAGATCAACAACAGATGCAATTTTCATTGTAAGGCAACTGATGGAAAAATACAGTAATAAAGAGACCAACGCTCATATGGTATTCATTGATCTTGAGAAAGCATATGATAGAGTTCCACAAGAGATTCTGTGGTGGACCCTCAATAAGAAAGGAGTCCCTGGCAAATATGTAAAGGTTGTGAGAGATGTATGAGGGAGTAATGACTAGTGTTAGGACAGGTGTGGGAGAGACTAATAAATTTCAGGTGAAAGTAGGACTGCACCAAAGCTCGGTGCTTACTTCTTATTTATTCTCATTAGTTTTGGACCAGATATCAGCAAAACTACAGGGTAGCATTCCATGGTGCCTAATGTATGCTGATGATGTAGTGTTAATAGGAAATAGTGAAAGAGACTTAGAACAAAAACTGGAAGAGTGGAGACAAGCTCTGGAGGAAAAAGGTTTAAAACTCAGTAGGACAAAAACAGAGTATTTGGAATGTTCATTTAAAGATGGAGTGACTACAAATAAAATGGTATTTTTGGATGGTAAAATGATTGTGAATAGCAAGAGTTTTAAGTACCTAAGATCGGTATTACAGAGTAATGGAGAAATAGGTGGATATGCATGCAGTACAGTTAGGGCTGGATTGATGAAATGGAAAGAAGTGAGTGGTGTGTTGTGTGACAGAAAAATTCCAAGGAAGCTAAAGGGAAAATTCTACAAAACAGCCATAAGACCGGCTATGATATACGGAACTGAATGTTGGGCAGTGAAAAAGAAAGAGGAAGAACGAATGCATGTGGCGGAAATGAGAATGCTTAGATGGATAAGTATAGTGACAAAGAAGGATAAAATTAGAAATGAGTATATTAAGGGAAGTCTAGGTGTGGCACCAATAATTGATGCCAAAATGGGAGAGCATAGGTTGAGATGGTTTAGTCATGTTCAACGTCGAGACGTTTATCACCCAATACGAAGAATAGCAGAAGTGCAGATCCCTGGAAGGAGTAGAAGGGGAAGACCAAAGAACACCTGGAGGGAGACGATAAGGCAGGACATGTTGGTAAAAGGGATTGACATTGATATGACCCAAGATAGAATTGTGTGGAGAAATGCAATTAGGGAAGCCAACCTTGCACAGGGATAAGGCCAAGAGAATGATGACTTAGTAATTAACAATAAAACTGCGTAAAGCAATGAGCATAAGAAGAAAATATAGTATACAGTTTTATATATCAATTAAAAGCTGTGAACGAATACGGAGCCACTACCTTATCAACAGGGAAGCCAACTTATTGGCCGACAGACCCCAAAAAGACCTAATTGACTTTTTCATAACCAAAAATATATCGCAAAACTACCTGCAAATAGATGAATGCCATAAATTATGTTCTGACCATTCAGCAATAATAATAACACTAAGCGAAAACATAATATATAAAGAAAATAACCATTCGCTAACTAATAAGTACACCGACTGGATAAGCTTCAGACAATTGCTAGAAGAAACAATTAATTTAAACGTATCTCTTAGAGCCGTAAATGACATTGAAAAAGAAGTTGATCAATTCAATAAAGACATCCAAAGAATATCTTGGGAATGTACTCCAGACATCAAAAGACGCCTAAAAGGCATTAAAACATAATGCCAGTAACTGTAGAAGAAGTAATAAAAGAAATCAAGTATAAATCAAATAAATAATATAATCACTGGCTTTGATTTAATAACAGGACAAATATTAAAACAGCTCCCAAGAAAAGCAATTGTCAAGTTGACCTATTTAATTAATGCTGCGATCAGATTAAAATATGTTCCTTCATTGTGGAAACTGGCGGAAATAGTAATGATACCAAAACCAGGCAAACCACCACATATAACCTCCTATAGACCAATATCACTGCTACCCACAATGTCTAAATTATTTGAAAAGCTTCTCCTCAGAAGATTGCAACCAATTATAGTAAACAAAAAATTAATTCCAAATCACCAGTTTGGCTTTAGGCAGAAACACTCAACTATAGACCAACTCCACAGAGTCACCGATATTATAGAAAATGCACTAGAGGAAAGAAAAGTCTGTTCAGCTTTATTCTTAGATGTTGCCCAGGCAACTATGTTAGAGTTTGGCATGAAGGACTATTTCATAAATTAGAGGCTACTCTTCCAAAATCATACACAGACATAATTAAATCGTACTTAACTGATAGACATTTCAGAATTAAGCAAGATGATGCTTATTCCGAACTTAAAGAAATAAAAGCCGGAGTCCCCCAGGGTAGCGTATTAGGCCCGGTCCTATATCTCCTTTATACATATGATCTACCAGAATTCGATAACTACTGTTTAGCTACCTTTGCCGACGACACCGCAATATTAACAGTAGGTAAGGATAACGTAGAAACAGCCAATAAAATGCAAAATGCGATGAGCAAATTCCAAAAATGGAATAAGACGTGGAAAATTGCATTGAATGAAAGCAAATCAGTACATGTTAATTTCACTAATAAAAAATTCTCTACGCACCAATAAAAATTAATGGACAAGACATTTCTTATGCCAACACAGCCAAATACCTGGGCTTAACCCTAGACACGAAGCTTCGCTGGAAAGCACATGTAAAGAAATAGAAAGAAGAATTAAATATCAAATATAAATAAAAAATTGTACTGGCTATTGGGAAGATACTCAGGGTTGTTAACGTATAACAAGATGCTGATCTACAAACAAGTTATAAAACCAGTATGGACGTATGGTATCCAACTATGGGGATGTACAAAAAAGACAAACTTGAAAATAATGCAGATTTTTTAAAATAAAGTATTAAGAAGCATAGTTAATGCACCCTGGTACATCCGTAATGACGACCTCCACAAGGATCTACGAGTGGAGCCCGTCGACAAAGAAAACACGAAGAAAGTCATGAAAAAAGACTTCTTCTCCACGAAAATATTGAGGACAGCCAGCTCCTGGACAACTCAAACCAGAAAAGAAGACTGAAGAGGACCAAACCTCACGAGTTGGTGTAGTGCGACAAAGCTAATAGCGGAGCATTGCGCGACTAGTGTGCAAGCATCGTTTTGGTGCAGTGCGTGATAAAGTGAAAAGCAGCGCCTTGTGTGATAGTGCTCAAGCAAAAAGTGCCCCAGTAATAATAAAGACAACTAAGAAGACATCAAAAGGTGACTCTTAGATATTAAGTAGTTAGTAAAATAGGATAGATAAAAAGTTACTCATTGGTCAAAGACCAGATTGTAGCACTTAGCAAATAAAAAAAAATATCAATTACAAAGCTTTCTTACCTTCATATTTCAAAGCACGTCACCGCATTAGTGCTTTAGTGGTAGATAGGGTAAAGGTAAAGGTTTATATAGGAGCGTCATAACAAATATATAATAATTAATAATAATCAATACCTAATTAGAATTTAAAATGAACCAATTTTACAAGTGATACATTTTTAAAGGGGTAAGCTACAGTATAAAGCTTCATTTACACTTGGAAAATTTACCGGCTGAAAGTACTTGCGGTCATTTTCAAGTTTGTTTGCTAGTAGAAAAGAAATAGCTCCAAGTGCCGTAGTGCGTACTACTGCTATCAATGTTTGGCAAGTAAAGTTGCCAATAGTTTAATAGTTATATTATAACCCAAGAAAATCAGTAACAACCGAGTTTAGAGTAGAGATTGGATAAGGCGTGGAAATAATCTGGGTGGGTCAGAACGACTGTTAAATAAGATAGCAGTTGAAAATTTCCATTCTTATAAGAATTTTATGAGGTTAACTTACCAAAAGTTTTTAAGAACTCTTAGAACTAGTTGAGCCGATACTTACAAGGTCTGAAACATAGATGAGAAGTCCCATTTTTTCTTCAAATAAAAGTGGAACCCATTTAAAAGCTTCTCAAATGAGTTTTCACGTTTTAATATATTCATGTGATCTTTTAATTTTATGCTCTACAAACTTTCATATTTTTCGTATAGGTTTGAACCTTAGCCACTAACATGCGGTATGTCATACCGCACCGAAAATATGTTTTGTTGTAATACGTGTTTTATTAAAGATTCCACCATCTGTGTACATTTAAGTGGAGTGTAATTGAGGGGTCTAGATACAAAACCGGACATTTCCACTTTTTGGTCAAAATTAGTTGAATACACCTTTGTAATCTGTGATTAAAGATCAATATATTATTAACAATTTGATAAAGAGCAAATTTGGACAATTCATAGTAGTAATTCAGTGTAAAAGAATTGGTTCAGATGCAAAAGTGGACTTTTTTTCCAATTTGAGATAGAGAACAGTAAAGTTGTAAATTGTTTTTTTTTCAGTTTATTCGGAACGACATAAAGTGGCAATGTCCGGTTTTGATTCTAGACCCCTCAATTGTACCTTTTCTCCACTGCTGTAGTTTAAGTATGGTTTAGTCTTTGAGCTACGTTGACGTAAAATTTTCTTGCGGTGTAACCGCATGTCAGTGTTTACGTTTCTATAGTTAAAAGCAGTCCAGTTTATTCTTCCGCTATTAATATAGCAGCAACTTCATCCAATTGTCTTATCTAACTGCTATGAACATTATTTTACTATTTTTTAGTTACCAATACTTAAGTTTTTTTTGTAATTTAGTTTATAAAGGATTTTATAAGAACCTCCACCATTTTTTTATACAGTAAACTCTCTCTTAGCGGACACGGACACCTCTCTTCGCCGGACACCCTCTCTATACGGACGGTTTTTAAAACAAAAATCATTAAGCGATATATTAACCCGTTCCCTTTAACTTCCTTAGACGGACACTCTCAACAACCGACGAGGACAGTAAATGAGGGTAAATGAGGACAGTAATTGAAAAAAAAATTAACATTTTTTTTAAATATTTTGCAATATAAATGTGTAAAATATAATACATATTATTTCAAATCAACACAGATGTCTAAGACGTGATATTTGATACGGTTCACGTTATCAACATTAAGTAATAAAAATTTAATGTGTATGCCCGTCGATGAAAGAAATGCGACACCAAAAAACCAAATTTTTCAGGAAAGCAAAAAACGATTTTTAAATATTTAAAATAGGGATTAAATGAAGAGTAATCATCCAGGAGCATCGGTAAGGCATTTATTCATACAATGATGGCTTTTATTTCTATCCCTATTGGTTCGAAATTCATTATCTTAATTTAATCTCCCCATTTTCAACACTATCTACAGTTGCGTTATTCTTAATATTAAAATTTTTTTGTGCAAAGAAAGGATTCTAAAATATTTAGTATGCTGTATATTCTTACAGCGATGGCTTTTATTTTCATACCTACTGGTCCGAATTTCATTATCTTACTTATATCCCCATACATTTTCAACCCTATTTACAGTTGCGTCATTATTCATCTAAAACAAGGTACAAAATGGTGCGTAATTCAATAATGACGCAACTACCCTGTAGTGGATTAGCACATAGTTACAGCTCAGTCGCTTTTGTATCATCTGTACACAGTATTTTAGAAATTAATTACGCAATAAATAGGAATTAACAAAATTTGTAGTTACGTCATTATTGTTCCAAACCGGCGATATTTTATAGGTTTATACCGATAATTTCCCACCTCTACTAGTTTCATCTCCTTTTATTTCATTGCCCATTATGTTGTCCATCTTTTGCATTATTTGTCCGGTTATTAGCGCGCTCATCACTATATAATGGAAGAACTGTACCAATAATTATTACGTAACGCTACTGCAGAAATATTCTAATTGTCTTTCGAGCAACATTTATCTAATTAAAGCATAACTTATGCAATAGATCATTTTACTAATAAAATATGGATAGGCATCAGAATTATAATAAATATTAAATAAAAAATTTACATTAAAGTATAAGTCTTTCGTTACAATTTTTTATTTAAAAATTTATAGATATGACATCATGCATTTTGTCATACAAGGTCTTTCTTTCTGATTAAAATCAAATCAAAATAAAAAAAATTATAGAACCAAATTATTCCAATGTTTTTCACTTTTCAGAAATACATCTTCTCCAGGAAATCCCATATTTTTCTTTCAGGTTTTTGAGACAGTCAACTGTCGATACATAGAGAAGTGCAATTAAACATACTAAATTTTCAATCTAATAGTACATAAAGCAATATTCAAAAATGTTATTCTACATACTACCAGACTGAATGCAATGGGAATCTTCTCTGGTAACACCTCCGAGGCTTCTCCAATTTGCAAGCCATAACGGATGCTGAGACTAAGGAAGATTAGGGAATTTTACAATTTATAATTCACGTCCCATCTGCTCAGCGGGGTAAAGTTCCAACGAGAATGGTTCCCTTCGTACTTAAATCGGAGTAAACATTCGTTGCAAGACGAATTTACAGGCGTGTCATTATTTCAGTCCAATCAGAGAGTGCAGCAAGCACCTCTACCGGTTTCGAAACTTATTAGTCTCTCATCAGGAGGCACATATGCTACTCTCTCTGACCCCACTAGGACAAACCCGGCGTGCAGTCACGAATTGCAATGAACGAAATGGCAGGGATGCCCTAGAGGCAACTGCTATCAAAATACTAACTTTTCAATTTAATAGTACATAAAACAACATCCAAAAATGTTATTCTACATCCTACCAGACTGAAAGCAATGGGAAACTTCTCTGGTAACACCTCCGAGGCTTTTACAATTTGCAAGCCATAACGGATGCTGAGACTAAGGAAGATGAGGGAATTTTACAATTTATAATTCATGTCCAACGAGAATGGTTCCCTTCGAACTCCAATCGAAGTAAACATGTAAATAAAAAATGAATAACCATTTTCAATTTCGTTGCAACACGAAACTACAGGCGCGTCATTATTTCAGTCCAATCAGTGAGTGCAGCAAGCACCTCTACCGGTTTCGAAACTTATTAGTCTCTCATCAGGAGGCACATATGCTACTCTCTCTGACCCCACTAGGGAAAACCCGGCGTGCAGTCACGGATTGCAACGAACGAAATGGCAGGGATGCCCTAGCGGTAACTGCTATCAAAATACTAAGTTTTCAATTTAATAGTACATAAAACAACATCCAAAAATGTTATTCTACATCCTATCAGACTGAAAGCAATGGGAAACTTCTCTGGTAACACCTCCGAAGCTTCTACAATTTGAAAGCCCTATCGGATGCTGAAACTAAGAAAGGTGAGGGAATTTTACAATTTATAATTCACGTCCCATCTGCTCAGCGCGGTAAAGTTCCAACGAGAATGGTTCCCTTCGAACTCCAATCGAAGTAAACATGTAAATAAAAAATGAATAAACATTTTCAATTTCGTTGCAACACGAAACTACAGGCGCGTCATTATTTCAGTCCAATCAAAGAGTGCAGCAAGCACCTCTACCGGTTTCGAAACTTATTATTCTTTCATTAGGAGGCACATATGTTGCTCTCTCTGACCCAACTAGGACAAACCCGGCGTGCAGTCACGAATTGCAACGAACGAAATGGCAGGGATGCTCTAGCGCTAGCGCAAACTGCTATCAAAATAGTAAGTTTTCAATCTAATAGTACATAAAACAACGTCCATAAATGTTATTCCACATCCTACCAGACTAAAAGCACTGGGAACCTTCTCTGGTAACACCTCCGAGGCTTCTACAATTTGAAAGCCCTATCGGATGCTGAAACTAAGAAAGATGAGGGAATTTTACAATTTATAATTCACGTCCCATCTGCTCAGCGGGGTAAAGTTCCAGCGAGAATGGTTCCCCTCATACTCCAATCAGAGTAAACATGTAAATAAAAAATGAATAACCATTTTCAATTTCATTGCAAGACGAATTTACAGGCGTGTCATTATTTCAGTCCAATCAGAGAGTGCAGCAAGCACCTCTACCGGTTTCGAAACTTATTAGTCTCTCATCAGGAGGCACATATGCTACTCTCTCTGACCCCACCAGGAAAAACCCGGCGTGCAGTCACGGATTACAACGAACGAAATAGCAGGGATGCCCTAGCGGCAACTGCTATCAAAATACTAAGTTTTCAATTTAATAGTACATAAAACAACATCCAAAAATATTATTCTACATCCTATCAGACTGAAAGCGATGGGAAACTTCTCTGGTAACACCTCCGAAGCTTCTACAATTTGCAAGCAACAACGGATGCTGAGACTAAGGAAAATGAAGGAATTTTACAATTTACGATTCACGTCCCATCTGATCAGAGCGGTAAAGTTCTGACGAGAATGGTTCCCTTCGTACTCCAATCGGAGTAAACATGTAAATAAAAAGTGAATACCCGTTTTCAATTTCGTTGCAACACGAAACTACAGGCGCGTCATTATTTCAGTCCAAACAGAGAGTGCAGCAAGCACCTCTATCGGTTTCTAAACTTATTATTCTTTCATCAGGAGGCACATATGCTGCTCTCTGACCCAATTAGGACAAACCCGGCGTGCAGCCACGGATTGGAACGAACGAAATGTCAAGGGATGCCCTAGCGGCACCTGCTGTCAAAATGCTAACTTTTCAATCTAATAGTACATAAAACAACATCCAAAAATGTTATTCTACATCCTACCACACTGAAAGCAATGGGAAACTTCTCTGGTAACACCTCCGAGGCTTTTACAATTTGCAAGCCATAACGGATGCTGAGACTAAGGAAGATGAGGGAATTTTACAATTTATAATTCACGTCCCATCTGCTCAGCGCGGTAAAGTACCAACGAGAATGGTTCCCTTCGTACTCCAATCGGAGTAAACATGTAAATAAAAAATTAATAACCATTTTCAATTTCGTTGCAAGACGAAACTATAGGCCTGTCATTATTTCAGTCCAATCAGAGAGTGCAGCAAGCACCTCTACCGGTTTCGAAACTTATTAGTCTCTCATCAGGAGGCACATATGCTACTCTCTCTGACCCCACTAGGAAAAACCCGGCGTGCAGCCACGGATTGCAACGAACGAAATGGCAGGAATGCCCTGGCGGTAACTGCTATCAAAATACTAAGTTTTCAATCTAATGGTACATAAAACAACGTCCAGAAATGTTATTCTACATCCTACCAGGTTAAAAGCACTGGGAACCTTAGTAGAAGAGATATGGGAATCTGAGATCCAAGATCCAAGATGGCGGCCAGCTTGATGGCTAGGATGGCGTTGAGGCCGTAGCCTCTGGTGCAAGAAGTACACCCTGTCGTTATAAAAGAACCCTGTCGTTAAGAAGTACACCCTGTCGTCATAGGGGGTGAGAAGTAGACGTGTTGGCGGCGTTGAGGCCTCTGAAGAAGAACCCTGTCGTTATAAAAGAACCCTAAGAAGTACACCCTGTCGTCATAGGGGTGAGAAGTAGACGTGTTGGCGGCCAGCGGCGTTGGGGCCTCTGAAGAAGAACCCTATCGTTATAAAAGAACCCTAAGAAGTACACCCTGTCGCACCCTGTAGGGGGTGAGAATTCGTGTTGGCGGCCAGCGGCGTTGAGGCCTCTGAAGAAGAATCCCATAGGGTGGGGCCTCCGGGGGCGCTAAAAATGGCGTTATGTAACAAAATTAGGCAATGTAGATACGGTGTCGGCAAAAAGCAACGATTTTTTAGTATTATAATTTCATACAAACGAATGCACCCCGCCTGCATTCTACAATGTGCTTTTAGAATTCAAAGAAAAATACGTGAGTACCTCCAAGTAATAAAAATATATTGCAATGTGGACGCTGACGCAACGGCAACTATATATGTCGTTCCCACGAGTGAACCGGATACATCCACATTCCAATGATGTCATACGTTAATGCACGTGTGGCGAAATGAATGAACCGCGGGAAATACGCTGACAGTAACTATAAATATTATATGTCGTTCCCACGAGTGAACCGGATACATCCACATTCCAATGATGTCATACGTTAATGCACCAACTATAAATATTATATGTCGTTCCCACGAGTGAACCGGATACATCCACATTCCAATGATGTCATACGTTAATGCACCAACTATAAATATTATATGTCGTTCCCACGAGTGAACCGGATACATCCACATTCCAATGGTTTGCAAATTACTAAAGGATGTAATTAAAACTTATGTTCACGAGGCTTGCAATGTGGGAAAATACGCTGACGCAATATGGTAGCAAATTCTATAAATATTATGTCGTTCCCACGATTGCGTTTATTGTATAATTAGTAATAAACAGATGCAGAAAATATAATGACGCTTGCTAATAGGAAATTCCAATTAAGATGCACATACTATTTAACACATAAATATTTTATTAGGAACAGGTCAGGACTAAGGAAAATTTCAAACAAATATAAAATTAATATATATGTATATTTATATATTAGTTTAAGTAAAAGATGCTTCATTTCATCAATGTCTTCCGTGCAGTGTAGATTGGTAGAGTTTTGCGAAAAAATACAAAAGTTGAAAGCGGATATACAGTGGTACGAAGATAGAACCGCAATTGAAAAACGATTTGCAGAGTTTCATTTGTCTACAAGAAAACTACCAAAAACACAATACCCATTAAAAAGAATTCAACCAGCAAGATGTCTCAATTAACGGCATCGTTTATCATTCTCACAGCTATTGTTAACAATGTCCTTTATACAAACGTTCCAAACAATGTTAAGAACATAGCGATATGTTTTAACGATGTAAAAACTGATTGTAATCGAACTGAATGGACTCTAATGGATCATGAAGTGGTGAATTATGGCCAGCTTCCAGTATTTTTCAAAACGATACCAAAGTCGGGAGGAGCATTCTACAAGATCAAGTTAATATCCCCAAATAACACTGAAAGTGATTCAAAATGGAGCAAAACTAATAATGATGATGACATCGTCCAATATGGTTCATCGATTATACTGTTAACAATAATATTAGTAATAAATGTATTTCTAGCTGTTAATATCATTATAAAATTTTTTGTAAGTCGCAAATGTGAATCATCTTGCATTAAAATAAATATGTAAAAAAGGAAGGCAGTGTTTTTTTTAAATAAAACTAAAACAATACTTTTAATCTTTTATTCAAAAACCTAATTTACATAGGTAATATTTTTTCACAAAACCATTGGCGGAGGTGATCCACATTTCTCTCGGTGCAGGAAAATAGTCCAGTTGTGTGACAAGGATTGGCATTCTGAATAAAGTTTCCAGTATCAAGGGGTGTATCATCAAATTTACAAACATCAATAATGGTGGGAAAAACTCCAAAAATATGACATTTCTTTTGTAAAAATTCCACTTTTTGTTCGCCGCGAACGTAGATGTAATCAGCTGCATACAACAACTTAGATTCTAGTATTTCATTTATTTTTGAATATTCAACATCCCCATTGGAATACCGAAGACCGTGCAGGTGTCTCTCCAAGTAAGATACAGTCTTCTTATCTTTATTACTCAATGTAGCAAACGGTTGTGGAGACGTAAATATGTAATGGCATCGTTTATGGCCAATTTCAATGGTAAGCTCTTTGGGTACAAACCACCCATCTACGGTGAATCCTTGTATGTCAACTAATGCGATCCTCATGATGTTGCGATCAATACTGAAAGACATAGTTGTAGATTGTCCTATTTAAATTATATTTTTGACAACTTCAGTTAGTGGAAAGTATTCGAGTAGGCTGTCGTGAACAATTAAACAGTAAGCTCGAGTACCTGCTGGAAAACCTTCTTCTGCTTCGATTTCCAACTTAACATCGACAGTTCCGGATCTAAACGATGTATCATCCTGCTTGGAACAGTCAAAAACAAACAAAGCATATCTTTTAAATGCAGAGTAATCTAAGATGGGATGTTTTGTTAGCGAACGAGCATAACTGGGAAAGAATTCAGTATAATTGTAGTGAGCTATAGCGTAATCATTTTTTGTGAAATCCAATTGCATTCTCTCGTTAGGCCAATAGTCACCATTAATAACCACTCGTACGCTGGACATTCTAATGTGATCGAATAGCGTCGGATCAGCGTGAATATCATCTCGTTTAGAAGTTTGAAAAGCTACAATAACGTAGCGTGGACGTTCAACAGCTGAAGTTGTCTTTACACTCCATATCTCTCGTCGAGATCCTGCCGTAAGTGAAGGTAGTTCATTGAGCTCCCATTTACGGAAAGGTATGGTTATCGGTGTATTATTCTTAATCGGAGTCATTAATTCGATTTTCACATCATCATTGGGAAAGACATGTTTGACCTTGAGTTCCATGCTGGCGATGGTTAATGATACTGTTGTTACCGTCGTGGAACCAGTAGGTTCTTGGACAACAATGCAATCTTTATCATTACGCGCTCGAACAAAGCGAAACACTTGACGACCATAGGTTAATTTAGTGTAATCGTTGAAAATGTTGAAAATATGTTTGATTGGAATCAGTAAACTAAAGGCGTCCCCTGTTAAATGTGGATAATTCGGATAGTTCCATCCTGCAGTACTGAGAAATTTGGAATCTTCAGGTGTATAACACAACAAACTGCGAATAGTGCTGACTACACCTGGATCTCGAACTATTTCCATGTCATGTGAACTTTGGATGTATGTACAGGTATCAAACAAGAAGGATCCAGCATTCGGCGCAAGAGAAACAGTTCCATTACCAGCTTTCTTGATACTTCCTTTAATTTCTAAAAGTGTGTCGTGTATCGCAAAAAATGCATCTGATTGATTTATGATAAACTCGACAACATCACTATTATTAAATGACTTGATGTAAGGTGTATATGTACGAAATTCTTCTTTTCTAATAGTATCGTCGAACCGAGGTTTTTGGTAAAGATCGAAAATATGTGGTTCCTGCTGATGAACCTGGCGTCGAATATAGTGGCGTTTTGGCATTCTTCAGCCGTAATCCAATGGAAACAAGAAAAACTTTATTGTCAGCAGACACGTCACGTCCCATGTAGGATCCGTGTGAGACTAATGAATATGGATGTGTAGAGTTGTGTTTTATATCTAAACCCATCTATCGTTCCTTAAAATCCAAATGCAGAGTACTTTTCTCTCCTCTAAAGTTGACTGGTCTTAATTCTTGATCGACTACACTAACGGTAATTTTGGTAATTTCACGTATGCTGCTGCTTACTGGTATGTATATAGGGTTATGAGGACGTTCATCAATAGCAAACCCTGGATCAACACTAAGTGGAAAATGTAGAATAGTGTGCGCAGGTCTGTCCTCGTAGAAGGCTCCTTCGGTAATGTTGCATTCAAAAAGTAGACTCGATACTTTTATAATGTTTACAGGTTGATCTGAAGAATGCAGTGTACCTGGCGCCAATATTCTATTTGAGGAGAAACCCAATAATTTACCAAGACTATCATTTTTCTCGAAAGTAATGGTATGCTCTTGACAGAAAATTTCACATTTAAGCGTATTGTTGTTCGGTCTTAAAGTGAACTGCTGAACTGAATTGTATTTAGTGTGTAATGCACTTCGAATGTACGCTTCGATATCGGTAATTTCATAACATCCGGATGGAATGTCGATATGACGCAACTTTTTACGGTCATTTTGCTCATAGAAATAAAATTTTTCACCATCGATGTTTGGGATGGAATTAAATGTATGAAATCCCAACACTGCTACATAATACTGCTGAAGTGGATCAAGTACAAGAGGCACTTGAGGAGTAAACGAAAATTCGTTTGTAGTACTTGTCAAGGTTAACAATCGAGACATGACTGATACTTAATATAGGGTGTAGTAAGTTAAATATCAATATATTATGGTAAAAATTTCTTTATTTTTCTTATTATACTGTTACATGGTTTTGTCTTATTTACATTTTGCTTATAGATACCGCTCTCATAGACACCGCACAATACACATGTAGATTTCATATTGCCGCAAACATCACCCCATTCATGTTTATTATGATCTTTCTTGCAAGGTAAATGATCTCCTAGTGCGAGACGAATATCGTGGGGTAGTTTATACCAAACACCGCTCGTTATATTTTCCATAAAAATGCATGTGGCACGCCTCAAGATGTCGTTAGATGGTTCCATTGTAGAGAAACTTTAAGCATAAATGTCCACAGTTAATTTGGTTATAAGTTTGGTATGCGTCGTTATTATAGAAAATTCGTCCACCACTCAAATATGATGCTAGTTCCCGCGGTGGCTTCAAGCAACCATATGAATCAAAGTATTCTATGTTGTTATTTATCTTTCGGTAAGCTACCCAATGTGTACCAGGGTTCTTGGAAATATCAAGATTAATAATAGCACATTCGTGTTTACGGGGGGCTTGAGGTAAATTGTCCCGCATAAAAACTCCACGAAAATTTGAAATTTTTAATTGTTTAGCAAATTTATTCAAGTCCACATTGGTTAGAGGTCTATTAGGTAGCTTCAGCGGGAGTTTTTTGACTTCTTCAAGTATAATCCAAAGCCACCTTTAGCGTTTTTTCGTAGGTATAAACCTTTGCCTAGATGTTCCATTGCTTTATTATGACGTTTATCTTCTTCCAGTTTCTTTTGAGCATTCTTTGAGTCGATTACTGTCTTGGCAATGGCACTCGCACCCCCCGCTAAAGAGCCGAGAGCTGATAAGCCTGCAAAGATAGGGATTAAAGGTAAAATACCACCTGATTTTGGTTCAAATGGAATAATTCTTGGAACCCGCACATTTTTTTTCCCACCTACGTTTTTAACGGCCGTTCTAGCTGCTGCAAGTGCAAGTAGGGCTGATTTACGCAGATTTGGTGCTGGAGGAGTACGTTTCAATCTTCTGATAATTGGTTGCAGCACGTGTCGCTTAAATGATCTAACGCCTTTACCACGTTTCACACCCATACCTAGTTTTCGTTTGGCTTTCATCGCTGTAGTAGTTAACCAGGCAGTGGTTTTTTCACCCAAAGATGCGTCTTTTGCTTTAACTCGTTCCCACGCTTTATTTTCCAACACCCAATCTGCTTTATGTCGATCTTTTAAGGAATTACTTTGAGAGTATGCTATATCGTGATCTCTCGCAGCCTGATCTAATGGATTTATCCCAGGATCTCCTCGTGCTAGACGTTTCTGTAATTTAGTTCCAGGTCCTAGATAGTGGTAGCCAGGAGCGTGCAATTCAAATGGTAGACTATTGATTATAGAATTTAAAACTCCTTCACCTTGAACAACCAACATTGAAATGAATCGTTTCACACAAAATTGCTTTTTATATAACCAAGTGCATAAAATTCATCTCGATCACAAGATGAAGGTTGTTCAACAAGACAAGACACTAGCAGTGGAAAACTTAGATTTTGTCGATAACGTGACAAGAACCAGTAAACATGGTGCATTGCTACCACATTCTTTTCGTGCTATCATATGCGGCCCAAGCGGATGTGGAAAGACTAATGCTATGTTGGCATTATTGTTTGACCCGAATGGCGCTAAATTTCAAAATGTTTACGTTTATTCAAAATCGTTGTTTCAACCCAAGTATCAATTTTTGAAGGAAGTGTTAGCATCTGTGAAGGAGGTGGGCTATTTCCCATATAAAGATAATGATGCCGTAATAAGTCCTGGTAAAGCCAAACCAAATTCTGTATTCATATTTGATGATGTATCAACGGATCCGCAACAAACAATACGTGAATATTACTGTATGGGGAGACATAAAAATATCGATTGTGCATACCTATGTCAATCCTACAGTCGAGCAGGCAAACAACTCCTACGTGATAATGCTAACCTTATTGTATTGTTTAAACAGGATGAGCTCAATTTAAAACACGTCTTTGACGATCACGTCTCTCCTGACATGACATTTGAGCAATTTAAACAATTTTGTTCTGAATGTTGGAAGGACAAGTATGGTACATTTGTTATTGTTAAGGATTTTGATATTTCTAACGGACGCTATCGTAAAGGTTTCGACAAGTTTATAAAAGTTTAGACGTGGCTGAGACACCTGCATTATATAAAAGCATGTTGGACAAACAAGTGCTTCTACGCAAGCGCAAAGTTGCGGAATTAGCTAGAGCTATTCGCAAAAAGTATTTAGCGTTAAAACTAGGTAAATCGGAGGAGGATGAAACTTTGAAAAAAATGTTTAAACCCATAACCAGTGTTCTAAAAACATCGCAATACAATGCTAACGTTAAAACGGAGTCGATTAAAAAAGAAGAACCAATGGAAAAAGAAGAAGAAATTAAAAAAGAAGATATTAGCACCATAAAAAATACATCATTTATCAGCGATGAAGAGGTATTCAGCGATAAATCCGATGAAGAATACGAAGATAGCATAGAAACAAACCAATCGCAAGATAAGGTATCCGAACAAGAATTTCAAGATTACCTAGAAAAATACCATCATCTAATTCATCCTTATGTGAAAGACCATTGGCAGTATTCAGATAAAATAGATAGAGTATACGGTCCTACTCATGATCCCGTAACCTCTAAATGGAAACTTGGAAAAACTGTTATTGATTTCGCCCATAATGGTTGGATTGTGGCGAAAGGAGACTATGTTGTTGGAACTCGCGGGCTATATGAATTAATATTTTACAAAGAACCTGATTATTACACTGAGGACGATGTGAAACGATATATTACATTGCTGGAATTAACCAATGCTCATAAAAAACTGAATGGTACACTAAAGGGAACCAAAACCTATAAGTGGAATGAAATTATTAAACCTAATCTTAATAAATCACTTCTTAAACCTGACCTGAATAAATCATTTCGTCGTAATACAGTATCTGGTAGGGAGGAGGTTGGCTCAGGAATACCGACACATTGGGAAGACAGCGATGATCATGTGCAATATGTGTATTGGGATGACCCAAACGAACTTTGTGAGCGCCTCAAATTGTTGATGGCTGAGCAAAAAGCAGGAAACACCGCATCCCTCAATAACGAAATTGTTGCCATTATCAACGAATTACGTGAAGCAGATATTATATATTAACGTTAGATCAGATTATTGTAGCATCATTTCCAATATGAATGTTGACAAGTTTGGTCGCCATCATTATCGTTCTAATGAACAAGCTGTTAAAAAGCTACGTGAAGGCTTAAAACAATCTATTTTGGATGTACAAAACCAAATACATGCAGTAAAGAAGGATATGCAACGGAATCCTCCTGTAGCTGATACAGATCTTTCCAACAAGAAATACGTAGATGGTCGCATTGTTCATGTCAAGTCTTTTGTAAGAAAAGAGTTTAATTTGTTGCGCAAAGAATATAATGCAAAACATGTTCAACTTGAACAAAAAATCTCAGACACCATAAGTAAAGTAGAAAGTGATTCTAATAAAAAAATTAATTTGTTGCTTGATGAGAACAAAGTGAATGCTGCAAAAATATCCGATTTGTCGAAACAAGTACACGAGTTTAGAAATGACCTAGATTTATTTAAACGTGAAATGAATAAGAACGTTACAGATGCTGCTCACCAAAGCGCACAAAATATGTTGAAATCGTTGGAAATGGAAAAAAAGATTAAAACAACGGATCTTAATTCACATGATTTAGAAAATCGTCTTAAGGTAGTAGAAGAATACGTCGAAAATAATAAAATTGTCTAAAGAGTCAATTGATGGACGAGTTGCATAAAACCTATTGTACAAAGAATATTGCGTTAGAACGTAAACAGTTTAGGTAGAGTGAAGATGTCTGATGCAAAAAAGGTGAAAGGCAGAAAACATAATAAATTACTAAGCGAGTTACAGGTAAATCTACAAACCATAAATGATAATAGGATTCATGATCTTGAGCAATGGCAGAAAAGCATTCGATATGAATCAGATATGAGATCTTTACTAGATAGTAGAGTATCAGAGCTGTCAAAGACTTTGTATGAGTTGGATGAACGTTTATCTTCAGCAGTAAAAGAAATCCAAGATACACTTGCTATATTTAACACATATTTACACCCTTTACTCCAAAGAGTTAAAGCTTTAGAAAGTAGAAATGGCGTCGTCCATGGAAAAGGTCCAACTAGTTAACGAGCTACACAAACCTGCTCGAAAAAATTATCCAAGACGACGTACAATAGTCAAAGGCTTAGACGATTTATGGCAGATGGACTTGGCTGAAATGCGACCTCATTCTCATAACAATAGAAATTTTAAATTAATTTTAGTTGTTATTGATTGTTTTTCGAAATATCTGTGGACTCGTCCATTAAAGACAAAGACGGGTGAGGAGCTGACTCGAGCATTTTCGGATATCCTCGCACACAGCAAACGAACACCGAAAAATCTGCAGTCGGATCAGGGAACTGAATTTTACAATAACAAGTTTCAAAATTTAATGAAAAAACATAAAATAAATCACTATTCTGTTTTCACTACCATGAAAGCAGCCATGGCTGAACGCGTCATTAGAACGTTGAAATCCAAACTTTACAAGTATTTCAGCTTACACGGTACTTACAAGTGGATTGACATATTGCCCACAGTTACGGCTGAATACAACAATACAAAGCATTCAAAAACGGGGTACAAACCATCACAAGTGAACAAAACCAATGAAAAGGAGATTTTAAAAAACAAATTTACGCATTTAAAAATCGCAGGTCCCCGAAAATTTAAAGTCGGCGATATTGTACGCATCAGCAAAACCAAAATGTTATTCGACAAGGGATATGTTCCAAGTTGGACAACAGAATTATTCAAAGTTACCAAAATCAATATTACCAACCCTGCAACGTACATGCTCGAAGACATGCAAGGTGCACCGATCAAAGGAGCCTTTTACGATGAAGAGTTACAGAAAACAGCCAATCCTGATATTTACTTAGTTGAAAAAGTTTTACGTCGTAAAGGTAAAAAAATGTACGTCAAATGGCTTGGCCTTGATGTAAAACATAATAGTTGGATCGATAATGATGCTGTCATCTAAAAAGGTGGGGGGAATTCTGAAAAATTAGCAGAAACACGTTTTTCGTTCTCAGTGTGTTGCAGTCAGTTAGCTAGTAAAAATGTATTCCCAAGATACTGAATACTCAAGCGGCAGCGAGTATGATGTCACCCTTTCACCATCATCTGAAACATCAACTGTATGTGAAGACTACGATCATGAGCTGGATGCTCTTCTAGAGAAGTATGAAGAAGCAGCTAAGAACGAGTCCCATTATCTGCTGTACACACAGTTGTTAAATGGATCATACCAACTTGGTTGTGGTCTAAGTCCAGCCAGAACATATACTCCAGCTGTAATTATGTGGAAATCGCCATGGCAGAAAATATCTTTCAGTGCCTATGAATGGGAACAATTAATTACCCAACTCAATGAGCAAAGTTTTTTCCACGAAAACGTGACCGTCTCTGATGATCCTGTTGAAATTCAGTGTGGTGAATATTGCATAATTCGACAAATAACCTACAACAGCATGAAATTCCTCGAAATAATCAAGCACGGCATTAACTTTTGTCTCTCAGAAGTGCAAGTGAACACCCTTGTGGAAGCAAATAGTGAACTTTTAACACCGTATATGTCCATGCTAGAGACTATTGAATTTCCACATTATTATTATAATACGCTTAATATTGTTCGAAATAGTTTTAGTAGTCATAATTATACGTTTTCAGACGCAATTCAAAAATTGTATACATTTACACAGGAAGGAAATACTTTACAACATATAGCGTTAGGGCAACTTATATTTTTCTGTAAAAATAGGATCGCTAATGATCTTGAAAGAATTTAATAAAGCTTGTAAAATATATCTCTGTTGTTTTATTTCATGAAAATAAATTACAAGAGGAGTATTGGTGGGGTTTATTTATACAGTGATGTTTTCTTATTTGAACTAGTATCATTCGAGATGCATATCAATAAAGTTGTTCTGCTCATCGCAACCAGCATAAGTTTTTGCTTAGGTGGAAATTTTACTGAGACAAATGCAGTGTCATGGCTAGAACAATATGGTTACATCACCACAAGTGAAACTGCCAGTACTGATATTACTGAAACACTAGAACAGTTTCAAGAAAGATATAATTTACCGGTAGATGGGAAATTAAATAAAGAAACGATGGAGTTAATGCAGAAACCACGATGTACACAAGGAGACAATGCTTACGCTGTAAAATCAGCATGGAAAAAATTTGATATAAAATGGTATTTTCCACAAGCAACCCCTCAAGCTTTGACAGTCACTAAAAGAGTATTTGAAATATGGGAAGAAGCATCAAAATTTAAGTTTACTTATCTGAGAATCCCAGATCCAAATCCGGATATAACTATAACAGTAGTTCCAAAACAGCACTATTTTCGATACAATTGTCAGGGTAACGACGAATGTCCTTTTAAATTTACAAGTGGTATATTAGCACATTCTTATTTTCCACCTACATCTGGGTGCATAGAAATTCATATGAATAGCAATCTAACATGGGATTTCAGTTTAAATTCTACAGCAGAAGGTCGAACAAATTTCTTTGCAGTCCTTCTCCATGAAGTTGGTCACGCTGTAGGTCTAGCACACAGTAGCGATAAGAAGGCTGTAATGTATCCCTTTTATGAAACCTTTCCTTCTCACATAACTGATGATGATAAAAGAGGCTTAGAAAAGTTATATGGACATAAAAGTAAATCTGCATCTATTCCAACTCAACCTAGGAGTAGTTCACCAACTACAACAGAAAGATCTAGGACAACCACAGCAGCTAGGACTAATAAATCAAAGCAAAATATAATAACGAATGTATGTGAATTGGAATATCCAGATTTAATATTTTTAGCGTATGCTCCATCATTTCCAACATACCGAATGTATATAGTAAGTAAGGATCTGGTATGGAAATATGACTTAAATAATGAAAAGATACCCACCAATGCTGAACAATTTATAAGATACTTTCCAAGGGGAATTACGAACGTGACACATGTTTTTCAAAGTTCCAATGGAGATATGATTGGTGTAAGCAGAAATCGTATATATGCAGCAGCATTTCCTAGCTTAAGAATTCATACAGATAACATGGTACCTGAAATCAATAACGCAAGAAGTATTAACGGTTTATTCCAAACAAATTCAGGAAAAAAATTTGTTTGTTTTGATGGTTCATTTATTGAATTTAATGATAAAGACATTATCTCAAGAGGACGCATAAGTGACGTTTTTCCAGGAATACCAAATGATATTACATCAGCATTTAATTACATCGATGGACATTGATATTTCTTAAAGCACAACGTCTATTACAAGTTTAATGAATTTACAAGAAGTGTCATTGAAAAAGGTACTTTTAATTGGAATATGTTGGGGATCCCTTGTCCTGATAATGGATTAATAAAACAACTGAAATCCTTATTATCTAAAGTAAATTTATTTTATGAATAATTAATGTCTGGGGGTCCATCATCAATGGGATCTGGGGATCTGGGGATCTGGGGATTTTGTATGGGGAAAAGGTAAATAAAAATAAAGCATATTTTACAAGAAAGTCTTTTATTCGTTATTAGTAATCGATAATCGTAATCGCAAATCGTATTCGTTTAATCGAAGTAACGTTTTGTGATTATGATCAATACAACTAAAAGGTAAGTAATTACTTTACAAGAAAGTTTTTTTACATTTTACAGGTATAAACGTACAAAATATGTTTACCGAAAATGATACAAATATACAGATCGTCTTTACCAAAAGGTTTAAATTTTATTAGCATCTTAAATATCTGAGAATCTTACTTTTTTATTACGATTCCTGTGTAAGTCCTCCTCACAATCATATCTATCCTTTAGTTCAAAGAGTACCTCACAAAAACCATTTTGACACCAGGATGATTTTTTTCTAAATATCAAATGTAAGTCTGAAGCTAAACAACTAACATGAAAATTATCAGATTTAGCTTTTAGACATTTTTGTTTTTCAGAGAAAATTATTTTAAATACCCTGTAACATGGTCGACAGAGTAGCAAATTATATTTTGGTATTTGATAATACCTAAACCATAAGCAATAGTAGTCATTAAGTGCAAAAGTTTCAAAATCCTGACACTCTATAATTGCCTGACGAAGTTCAGGTGAAATATTCAATTCTAGATCATGATTCTCAAAGTCACAAACTTTAAAATGTTCATAAGGAACGGGATTAGTTTTAATTTGCATCCATTTAATTTTACTAAATTTTTGAACTATTTCCTCCGTTAATACCCATGGTAAAGGCGATTTACTAATAAATTTTGAAATTTCATGTATGTTTTCGATAATAGAGCTTATGCATAAATTCTGTAGACTTTCCATCTTCCACATCTGAAAAATGAATTCACCTATGTGTTATACTGTAGTGGCCCCAGGGCAACGTATCAAAAGTGTTGGAGAGTAAGTGCCGTTTGTCATCAAAAGGGTTTAAGGCTATTTTAGTTTGCTCAATACTGTAAACTTCATGTAATTTAGATTGTATACAACGCTGTGTTGCATAAAAAAGTGATTTTGTTTCGGCAGTTTCACGAAAACTTTTCAAACAATTCAAATAATCATCAAAGTTAATTTTCATCTTTACAACATTCATCTTAACCCCTTTCGACTTTTTAACATCTTTCTCCCCAGCCACTTTATATGTATATTGCTTTGAACGAAGACCAACGAAGTGAGTCATGATTTTCGAGTTATTCTCATCTTTCATTAGACCTGGCACTTTTTTGTTTACTAAAGGAATATTCCAAGGATTATTTGGGGGATAATCGCTTGTATCAAATCTATGAATGTCAGGCTTAATCATTTCCTCGTATATATCATTACATTCAGTTTCATAAATCAATCCATCAGTATCAATATAAAGCAATTTATTGACTATTGTACATCGTCTTGGATAATTTTTTCGAGTAGGTTTGTGTGTAGCTCGTTAACTAGTTGGACCTTTTCCATGGACGACGTCATTTCTACTTTCTAAAGCTTTAACTCTTTGAAGTAAAGGGTGTAAATATGTGTTAAATATAGCAAGTGTATCTTGGATTTCTTTTACTGCTGAAGATAAACGTTCATCCAACTCATACAAAGTCTTTGAGAGCTCTGATACTCTACTATCTAGTAAAGATCTCATATCTGATTCATATCGAATGCTTTTCTGCCATTGCTCAAGATCATGAATCCTATTATCATTTATGGTTTGTCGATTTACCTGTAACTCGCTTAGTAATTTATTATTAGAGTTACTGGAAATGTAAGACCTTTTAAATTAAGGACAGTGAAGTAATGAGGATATGAAGTAGTTTTGTTAGCGTTTATGTTAACTGAATATAGTGCTGATACAATGGCCCAAGCAAAACAAGCCTGGTCGTTATTCTTAACATTGATACAAGCTCGTTTTTTGGTAACTTTAGGATGCAATTGAATATACTATGAGGCTCCTTTAGCCATTTCAAATTTATTAATGTTTATTTCTAAAGATATAATTTGATTCAGTGCCCAACCACTCTGAGATTCCTCGAATTCAGATAAATCGGTCAAAACAATATTTTTAACGTAAACTTCAAACCAATAATTTAAATCGGTAGTCACATCAATAACTTCATTTTTAGTATTAAAATATTTTCTTTCTAAAATTTCCACCTCTTCAGCTTTTTTGATAAATTCCCCACAAAATGTAGTGTTTACTTTTAACATGCCCATTCTTTTTAAGTTGTATTCAATTTTCTTTTGAAACATTTTAAAAGCATCGGCAAAAAACTGTGAAATATCTTTATGCTCTTTGTTAATAATTATTCCTGTTTGTACTCTACTTTGAAAAATTGATGCTATATTTCTCCATACAACCTTTGCTTTACTTCTACGTATATTATTTAACCCACCGCCTGCAACGGAATTTAAATTTTGAAGTATAATTAAAAATCTTTTAAGGATCCCTGCATTGGTTTGAAGTTTTCGTAGCGTCCCTATACTTAAATCGCCATCCTTAATAGCTAAATTGCATAAACATATATGTTTTTTAACTTGTTTTATTAAATTTTTTGTTTCTCTATCCGAACAACGCTTTTTTAAAAAAAGTAATTTTTCAGTTTTATCAAATTTTTTAATTATCTCACTACTAAGAATAGCGATTTCCTCAGAATTCATTTTTCAAAATTTTGGATATGAAAAATCTACTTACAGTTTTTTAAATTTCAATTATTTCGAATGACGCTGCAGGATTTAGCTTGCTCGACGTGCTCACCAGGCCTCTGAATACGACAGCGTACTTTTCTGTCCTCAACTGATCTATATAGGGGGCGTAGTCCTCGGTAACCCGCTTCGGTAGGAACACCACACTTTCCTCTAATTCTAGAAGCACCGATTGACCAAATGCAGTGTTGACGATTTTACTGTTTATTATTTTATATGGTTTGTCAACTTCCAGTTGCTGTAGTTTTGTAATCGGTTTGTCTTCTTTCTTAACAACAGAAACTTTGTTTAGTTTGTTTAGATCCATCTGAAATAATTGCGAATGTAAGTTCATTTGCTACATTGCAGATTCTATTATTAAAAATTACATGATTTTGAAGTAAATTATAATAAAATTGCAACAGTGAAAATATGAAAAAAGACATTGACGTAATAAAAAGCTACGGCTACAAAATCATGTCTATATAATAGGATACATTACATACGAGTTGTAACAACTCATAATAGCCGGTAAACGTGGACTAGGATACACACGAAAGTCATAACTTAAGAATGTACACACGAATAGCAACGAATACCACGCTACGCTGTCTCTTGCAGGTCTGAGGAAAATTGCAACAGTAAATCATAAAAGATGACATTGAAATGATAAAAAACTAAAACTGAGGTAAAATTGTAACAGTAAAATATAAAATATTACAAAACATTAAACTGGTAAACATACAGAAACTACATAATCACAGTATAAGGGCTATACAGGAACGAGCACACAAAAATAAAATTTCCCCAGATCTACTGCAAAACTGAGCCTTTCACAACATCGGGCAACAGCGCCTCCCATAAGAGCCTGTGTATTAGCGTAAGATAGAAAATCAATTTTCCCCAGATTCTGGGGAAATTTTAAAAAGATTTTAAGGATGCATTACGTACGAGTTTCTACAGCTCGTAATAGAAGGTAAACGTGGACCAGGATGCAAACGACGCTCATAACTTAAGAATATACACACATGAAGGTTTGAAAAAAATGATTTACCGGCACATACACTATTATGTAGATTTCAGGTCTTTAAGGTAAAATCGCAGTAGTAAAACATTAAAATGATGAAAAAGCAGAAACTACAAGATCATTATTATATAATAATAGGATGCATTACGTACGCCTTTCTACAACTCGTAATAAACGTGGACCAGGAGGCACACGCAACTCATAACTAAATATACACACATGAGGGTTTGAAACACAAACAGCATTTACCGGTAGAAAAGCGGAAACTACAAAATCATAGTTATACAATAGGATGTTTCTACAACTCATAATAGAAGGTAAACGTGGACCAGGACGCAAACGGAACTCATTACTAGTTTCTACAGCTCGTAATAGAAGATAAACGTGGACCAGGACGCACACCACACTCATAACTTAAGAATATGCACAGGCTTGAAGCAAACAAGCATTTATCGACAAATACGCTATTATGTAGATTTCAGAACTTTAAGGTAAAATCGCAACAGTAAAACATAAAATATGAAAAAACATTAAAATGATGAAACAGTAGAAACTACAACATCATAGTAATATAATAGGATGCATTACGCTGAGGTAAAATTGTAACAGTAAAATATAAAATATTACAAAACATTAAACTGGTAAACATACAGAAACTACATAATCACAGTATAAGGGCTATACAGGAACGAGCACACAAAAATAAAATTTCCCCAGATCTACTGCAAAACTGAGCCTTTCACAACATCTGGCAACAGCGCCTCCCATAAGAGCCTGTGTATTAGCGTAAGATAGAAAATCAATTTTCCCCAGATTCTGGGGAAATTTTAAAAAGATTTTAAGGATGCATTACGTACGAGTTTCTACAGCTCGTAATAGAAGGTAAACGTGGACCAGGATGCAAACGACGCTCATAACTTAAGAATATACACACATGAAGGTTTGAAAAAAATGATTTACCGGCTATTATGTAGATTTCAGGTCTTTAAGGTAAAATCGCAGCAGTAAAACATTAAAATGATGAAAAAGCAGAAACTACAAGATCATTATTCTATAATAATAGGATGCATTACGTACGCCTTTCTACAACTCGTAATAAACGTGGACCAGGAGGCACACGCAACTCATAACTAAATATACACACATGAGGGCTTGAAACACAAACAGCATTTACCGGTAGAAAAGCGGAAACTACAAAATCATAGTTATACAATAGGATGTTTCTACAACTCATAATAGAAGGTAAACGTGGACCAGGACGCAAACGGAACTCATTACTAGTTTCTACAGCTCGTAATAGAAGATAAACGTGGACCAGGACGCAAACCACACTCATAACTTAAGAATATGCACAGGCTTGAAGCAAACAAGCATTTATCGACAAATACGCTATTATGTAGATTTCAGAACTTTAAGGTAAAATCGCAACAGTAAAACATAAAATATGAAAAAACATTAAAATGATGAAACAGTAGAAACTACAACATCATAGTAATATAATAGGATGCATTACGTATGAGTTTCTACAGCTCGTAATAGAAAGTAAACGTGGACCAGGACGCACACGGAACTCATTACTAGTTTCTACAGCTCGTAATAGAAGATAAACGTGGACCAGGACGCAAACCACACTCATAACTTACAAAAATTACATAAGAATACACACAAGAGGACTTGAAACAAAAAGCATTTACAGGTAAATAGGCTCCAGGTCTTTAAGGTAAAATTGCAACAGTAAAACATAAAAGAAGACTTCTGAAGTAGCAAATAATTAAATACCAAAAATATTTACTTACTTTTTTAGTTGTATTGATCACACTCACAAAACGATTACTTGGTGTAGTTTGTGACTGACAGAAACTCTATAAAATGGCTATCCCCCGATTTCAGTTTAAATAGTAGCTACTCCGGAAATGCCTCGTGAACACATTCACGTTTTAATTGCATCTTTTAACTAGTAATTTGCAAACGATTAAAAAACATTTGCACTTAATTCGTGGGAACGACATGTGCATAATATTTATAGAATTTGTACATCCTTTAACTAGTAATTTGCAAACCATTGGAATGTGGATGTATCCGGTTCACTCGTGGGAACGACATATAATATTTATAGTTGGTGCATTAACGTATGACATCATTGGAATGTGGATGTATCCGGTTCACTCGTGGGAACGACATATAATATTTATAGTTACTGTCAGCGTATTTCCCGCGGTTCACTCATTTCGCCACACGTGCATTAACGTATGACATCATTGGAATGTGGATGTATCCGGTTCACTCGTGGGAACGACATATATAGTTGCCGTTGCGTCAGCGTCCACATTGCAATATATTTTTATTACTTGGAGGTACTCACGTATTTTTCTTTGAATTCTAAAAGCACATTGTAGAATGCAGGCGGGGTGCATTCGTTTGTATGAAATTATAATACTAAAAAATCGTTGCTTTTTGCCGACACCGTATCTACATTGCCTAATTTTGTTACATAGCGCCATTTTTACCCCCCCGGAGGCCCCACCCTATGGGGTTCTTCTTCAGAGGCCTCAACGCCGCTGTCCGCCAACACGAATTCTCACCCCCTACAGGGTGCGACAGGGTGTACTTCTTAGGGTTCTTTTATAACGATAGGGTTCTTCTTCAGAGGCCCCAACGCCGCTGGCCGCCAACACGTCTACTTCTCACCCCTATGACGACAGGGTGTACTTCTTAGGGTTCTTTTATAGGGTTCTTCTTCAGAGGCCTCAACGCCGCTGGCCGCCAACACGTCTCACCCCCTATGACGACAGGGTGTACTTCTTAACGACAGGGTTCTTTTATAACGACAGGGTGTACTTCTTGCACCAGAGGCTACGGCCTCAACGCCATCCTAGCCATCAAGCTGGCCGCCATCTTGGATCTTGGATCTCAGATTCCCATATCTCTACTACTAACCTTCTCTGGTAACACCTCCGAGGCTTCTACAATTTGCAAGTCATAACGGATGCTGAGACTAAGAAAGATGAGGGAATTTAATAATTCACGTCCCATCTGCTCAGCGCGGTAAAGTTCCAACGAGAATGGTTCCCTTCGAACTCCAATCGAAGTAAACATGTAAATAAAAAATGAATAACCATTTTCAATTTCGTTGCAACACGAAACTACAGGCGCGTCATTATTTCAGTCCAATCAATGTGTGCAGCAAGCACCTCTACCGGTTTCGAAACTTATTATTCTTTCATCAGGAAGCACATATGTTGCTCTCTCTGACCCAACTAGAACAAACCCGGCGTGCAGTCACGAATTGCTACGAACGAAATGGCAGGGATGCCCTAGCGGTAACTGCTATCAAAATAATAAGTTTTCAATCTAATAGTACATAAAACAACGTCCATAAATGTTATTCTACATCCTACCAGACTAAAAGCACTGGGAACCTTCTCTGGTAACACCGAGGCTTCTACAATTTGCAAGCGGATTTTGCATAACGGATGCTGAGACTAAGAAAGGTGAGGGAATTTTACAATTAATAATTCACGTCCCATCTGCTCAGCGCGGTTAAGTTCAAACGAGAATGGTTCCCTTCGTGCTCCAATCGAAGTAAATATGTAAATAAAAAATGAATAACCATTTTCAATTTCGTTGTAACACGAAACTACAGGCGCGTCATTATTTCAGTCCAATCAAAGAGTGCAGAGAGCACCTCTACCGGTTTAGAAACTTATTATTCTTTCATCAGGAGGCACATATGTTGTTCTCTCTGACCCAACTAGGACAAACCCGGCGTGCAGTCACGAATTGGAACGAACGAAATGGTAGGGATGCCCTAGCGGCAGCTGTTATGAAAATACTAAGTTTTCAATCTAATAGTACATAAAACAACGTCCATAAATGTTATTCTACATCCTACCAGACTGAAAGCAATGGGAAACTTCTCTGGTAACACCTCCGAAGCTTTTACAATTTGCAAGCCATAACGGATGCTAAGACTAAGGAAGATGAGGGAATTTTACAATTTATAATTCACGTCATATCTGCTCAGCGCTGTAAAGTTCCAACGAGAATGGTTCCCTTTACAGCATCCGTTACGGCTTGCAAATTGTAGAAGCATCGGAGGTGTTACCAGAGAAGGTTCCCATTGCTTTCAGTCTGGTAGGATGTTGAATAACATTTTTGGATGTTGTTTTATGTACTATTAGATTGAAAACTTTATATTTTGTTAGCAGTTGCCGTTAGGGCATCCCTGCCATTTCGTTCGTTGCAATCCGTGACTGCACGCTGGATTTGTCCTAGTTGGGTCAGAGAGAGCAGCATATGTGCCTCCTGATGAGAGACTAATAAGTTTGGAAACCGGTAGAGGTGATTGCTGCACTCTCTGATTGGACTGAAATAATGACGCGCCTGTAGTTTCGTGTTGCAACGAAATTGAAAATAGTTATTAATTTTTTATGCAATTAAACAGTTTTCTTTTCTTTATTTCTACCAATAACCTACCATTCTTCTGTAAGTGCCATCTCCGCGACGAATATTGACAATCATCATGGCTATTCTGACCTTCGAGGCAGCTGCTCTGAACAGTTGCCATGGCCTTGAGCTGCAACCAAACCATTCTCTCAGGTTTTTCAACGAGGAAACGCGTCTACTTCCTACGCTTTTTCTACCCTCTATTTTTCCTTAAATTATGAGTCTCAAAATGTATCGTTTGCCTCTTATCACATGTCCGAGATATGGCAGTTCCCTTACTTTTATTATATTTTCCATTTCTTTCTCTCTGCCCATTCTCCGTAACACTTCTTTATTCGTGACTCTATCTACCCATTAAATCCTTAACACTCTTCTAAATGTCCACACTTCAAACGCGTTAAGTCGATTTATACCATTTCGGTTTAATTTCTATGATTTAGCTCCATAGTAAAGCATACTGTGTACATAATATTTAATTAGCCTTATTCTGAGGACCAACGGCAGATCTTGCATAAAATCTTTGCTACATAAAATATTTTTCATTTTCACGAAGTTGGCAGTTGCTTTTTCAATTCTTACTCTTATTGCTACAGTATAATCGTTATTTTCTGTGATTATTTGTCCCAAGTAAGTATAATTTTTTAAGCTTTCAATCTGCTGCCTTCCGTTAATATTTCGTTTGTATTGTTGTAATGGGGTGTAATGCTAGTTCGCCTCCATGTGGTGCACCCTGGGTAACGCTAAATGAAGTAGCAAAAATTTGGCGGCAGACGAACGAAAAACAAAAACAATATCCTGCCAACATCACAGATCACAAACAGAAATCTTATCTATACGTAAACATACGATGGGAACAAATAAAGGTTCTTCTCAGAACCAACTGACTAGAGATCTCGGACCGTGTATCCGAGTCTGTCACCTTAACATCGAGGGCATAAGCCAGGAAAAATGCCAAGTGTTGCAAAAAATCCTACACGATAACGACATTGACCTGGTTGCCATACAAGAGACCCATACTGAAGACAAAGTCCAGCTTGATTTAAGGGGAAAGATACCTGGCTACGATTTACTGGGAGCCACCTATGATAAACATTACGGCGTCGCAACCTACATTCGCTGCAATATAGAAAATGGTTTCCTACTTTCTGCTTCCAATGAAAATAATATACATGATGTAGTCACCAAGATTGGAGATATTACCGTAGTTAACATATACAAACCTCCAGCCACTACATGGAACCCAGATGTGCTAAAGACTCATCCACATCCTACTATATACATCGGCGACTTCAACAGCCACCACGAAATGTGGAAGTACACCACGAATGATGAAAATGGGGAGGCACTAGTAGAATGGTCCGAAGAGCAAAACACATACCTAGTTTTTGATGCCAAAGACAGAGGAACATTTAAATCAGCTGCATGGAGAAAAGAATATAACCCAGACCTATGTTTTGTCTCAAAAGATACCAATGACAGACCACTAACAACTGCGAGAAGTGTCCTTGCAGACTTCCCACATACTCAACATCGTCCGGTGCTTATCACCATCGGAATATCAATTCCAATAATTAGATCATATCCTCGACCCAGGTGGAATCTTAGAAAAGCAAACTGGAAGAAGTTCTCTGAACAACTAGACCGGACCTTGAGCTGGGTCCCTCCAACCAGCAAACATTATGAGAGGTTTGTGGGCGAAGTAATAAGCACTGCCAAGAAAACCATCCCTAGGGGGTATCGCAAAGAATATGTGCCTGGATGGACTGAAACATGTGAAGACTTATACACGAAGTTTCTCGAAAGTGGTGACCGAGAAATAGCCGATGAGCTTTTACACAACATCGATACAGCTAGACGCCAAAAATGGATAAAGACTGTCGAAAACCTTGACTTCAAAAAATCAAGCCGGCAGGCATGGTCCTTGTTGCGGAAAATTGGAGGAGCTAACCAGCTGGAATCCAGAGAGTCTAAAATGTCTCCTAACAAGGATGCCTCCCATATAGTATCTCTATCCAGAGCTCCACGAGATCGAACACATACTACCAACGTGAAAAGAGACTTAAGGGCATTAAAACAAATGAACAGAACGAACTCCGAATATTCAGCAAGAATACTTATTTCTGAAATCACACATGCGCTGAAAGAAATGAAATCAGGTAAAGCACCTGGCTTTGATGGTATCCATCCAGAGTTCTTGATACACAGTGGTGCATACACGAAACAGTGGCTTGCAATGTTCTTTAATGATATACTTCAGTCAGGTAACATTCCTTTCTCACTTAAGCAAACAAAGATAATTGCAATTCCGAAACCGGGCAAACCAAACGATAAGCCAGAAAACTACCGCCCCATAGCTCTACTCAGCATGGTATATAAACTATTAGAAAAGCTTCTCCTCAACAGAATTAGTCACAGGATACTAGAAAATGTCCCCATTGAACAAGCTGGCTTCCGCCCTCATCGAAGCTGTACGGACCAAGTGCTGTCATTAACAACTTTTATAGAAGCTAGTTTTCAAAAGAAACAAAAGACAGCAACAGTATTTATAGATCTAACAGCAGCATATGATACTGTTTGGAGACAGGGATTAATATATAAACTGGCCCGCATTATCCCCTGCAGAAAGATAATTAACCTCATTGACAACATGCTGACCAACAGAGCCTTCCAGGTTATAATGGGAAAGGAGACGAGTAGACAGATGAAACTTAACAATGGTCTTCCACAGGGTTCTGTCCTTGCCCCTTTACTTTTCAGCCTCTATATTGCTGACATGCCTGAAACCGAATCTCGGAAGTTTGGATATGCTGACGACTGGACCCTTGCAACAAGCCACCAATCTTTAGAAACTACAGAAATCACTCTCACAAATGACTTATCCATCCTCAGCGAATACCTTAAGAAATGGAGACTACAGCCAAGTACTACAAAAACTGAAGTATCAGCTTTTCATCTAAACAACAAGTTGGCAAACAAAGAATTGCGAGTGTATTTTAATAACAAGCTGTTAAAACACAATAAATACCCGAAATACCTTGGGGTTACTCTAGACAGAACGCTCACATTCAGAGAACACCTGACGAAAACAGCAGCAAAATTGAAAACACGCAACAATATAATACAGAAACTCTGCGGCACTACATGGGGGTCCACAGCATCAACATTAAGATCCTCTGCTCTTGGCCTGATATATCCGGTGGCAGAATACTGTGCTCCAGTATGGCTAAATAGCAGGCATACCCACCTGGTCGACACCCAACTAAACCGTACTATGCGTATGATAACAGGCACAATTAAGCCCACCCTACAATGTGGCTACCTACCCTTAGTAATATAGCACCACCCAACCTACGCCGCGAACATGCATTGGTTAAAGAATATAACAAAATAATGGACAGTCGCCAGCTTCTAGTCCACACCGACATCCCCGATATTCTTGGAAACCGTCTCCGATCCAGGTTACCCCCTCTACAATCTGCTCAAGCGCTGCAGCAATCCAACTTTGACTTAAATACCCGATGGAGAGAAGATTGGAAAAGTAGGACAGATCCGCATTACCATAGTCTACCGGACATCATAGGGAAACCTGGCGAATTTGAACGTCCCCGTAAGATTTGGGCAGCCCTTAATCGAATTCGAACAAACTGTGGAAGATGCGCCGACTCCCTCCACAGATGGGGTAAACTCCCCTCGCCTTCTTGTGACTGCGGCGCTGCAAGACAGACGATCAGTCACATTGTTCAGGACTGCCCACGCAGAGCATACACAGGCGACCCTATAGATTTTGTAATGGCAACCGAAGGGTCAATCGAATATATAAAAAAATTGGACATCTGTTTGTGATGCATTGTATAATGCATAAATCTAAATATATTCTGTGATATACTTAAGCCATACGCTAAATAAATAAATGTATTGTTGTTCTTGCTAATTTTGATAAATTTGGATTTTTTGATTATATAATAATTTATTGTATTCTCCACTATATCTTAATATCTTGTCCATTATTCTTTCTAAGACACCCAAACAAGTTCGCCAGCAAGTTCACTGATGACCATAATGATATACGACGACTGAAGAAATTCAAAGTAGTGGAGCTAGCAAGAATATTCGAATAATCTGTGATAACTAAACTTATTTTAACTTGTTTTAATTTAATTTACGTAAAGAGGGTGATCACTGGATCTCCCTCTACAGGTCAAATTTTAAATTTTTTCAAATAATTTACATATTGTTCTTAGTTAGGGACAGATTGTAAATATTACAGTAAAAAAATAAAGAATTCTTTCAAGTCTTCCAAGTTGTTGACTATGATGACTGTATCGTCGGCATACCTAATGTTATTAATTAAACTTCCATTCATTTTTATGCCGAAGTTCTCGTTTACCAAAGCATCTTGTATGATTTCTTCAGTATAAGCATTAAATAATAATGGCGAGAGTATGCAGCCTTGTCTGGCCCCTCTCCTTGTCACTTCTCTTCCAATAGAAAAAACTTCAACATAAAAATTATCCGAAAAAAAAACACTGTAAATATATTTAAATTACTTTATTATTTAACTTAATATACAACAAAGCGAAAGCTATTAATGCTAAACTATTTTATTTTATAAGATTATTCTTACTCTGTTTGTTCTGTTGTGTCATACTTCTTTAGATCCTGTTAGAGCCTGTTTAAAGAGAAAAATATCGGTTGCTTACATTCATATAGACATATAGATTGACCTGGCAAAATTTATACAGTTACTTTACTTTATTACGTTTTCATAATATTTATTATTTTTATAGCAATTAACCAAAATTTCAGTTAATACACACACCCAAACTTATATGGAATCATCTGATATTTTTATTATTTCGTGCGTATTTAAAAAAACACTGGACGGAAGGGTCGCCCGAGAACTTTCTCGTACCGATCTATTATCGTTATGGTACTACATGGATACTGGCATTCTATAAAAATAACAAAATTACTCGTTATTTTGATATTTTAGAAACACCTTCTGTACTTGAAAGTATTTTATGGTTCTACGCATCATTAATTCCTGCATTTGAGAAAATGTTCGATGCCATATTTCGGGGACACACTATAGATGTATAGATTATTGCATAAATCAATAGAATATTATAGTCATACTTTCATTTCAAATTAGTTCATTTTTCTGAGAAATTAATAGTTTACAATATTTGCATTTCATTCTATTTCGATTACGCCAGTCAATGCGCGAGATTAAGAACAAGATATTATCTCCGAATTCTATCCTACTGCATGGATTTTAATGAAATTTTGGAAGTAGCCCAATTTCCTAATTCAAAGAGATTGCTCTTAATTCAAAGTCTATCCTATATACTATGACGCTTTTATCATGGGGGCGGTTCACACCACTTCTCAGAGGTGAAATATTTTTATTTTCGAATTACATGGAGAAAAAGGAAGATTTTTAAGAAAATTTAACAATTCATTTTATAATTTGATCACATTTTTTACAAAAACCATTCATTTTAAACCCGTTCAACTTTTTGAAAGTAGAAATAACACTGTATTAAAAGGTATTGCAAAAGAAAAACAATGCATGTAAATTATGGTGGATGGGGAGTTAAATGTATATACTTTTCATTTTTCCTTAAAGTACATTAGTCATATATATCTCTTTTGCACCATATCTCGCTTAGTTTGTATGTAACCGACATTTAACGATGCTCGTTTTAAAGGCCTTTTCAAACACTACAAAAGATGTTGGTAGCATTATACACCTAAAATCTACCGTTACTCTGTTATTTCAAGTTGAATACACCAATTTGAGCATGCACCAAAAAACAAACTATTTTCACCTACCATATCTCTTTTTGTATTATAAATAGAACATTTACGAAGGAACGAATCTCTTTATTATTTATAATCTAAAAAATGTTTTATATAGTGTTTTTAGTTCGATGCATAGTTTTTAAGGTGTTCACAAAAAATCAGTCCGAAAAGGTGTCATTTTTCAATGAAAATGGCCAATTTTCAACTACGCATAACTCAAAAAATATTGAGTTATCAAAAAAAAAGTATATGCCAGTTTTTGCTTAGAAATAGGTTCTCTAGCCACTTCCGTGCTTATTTTGACCAACAAATTTTCCACCCCAACATAAAAGCGCCATAGTATATAGGGTAGATTTTGTTTCTTGAGCTATTCCCTACTTACTGTGAAAATATCAAGTACATCAATGTAGTAGGATGGAATTCGGAGCCAAATACCCTCATTGACTGCCCAATAATGCTCTGCTATGATCGCGTGAGAGAGGACACAAATAAGATTATAGCAAAATTTGTATTTACCGTAACTTTTCGAGTTTTTGAGCAACAGTAATGAATTTTATGTCATTGGAAAGCTAATTTTGCATTCTTTCAAAATGTGTAAAAATATACAGGGCATATCTAAGAAAATTAAGATTTTTTATTCATTTCCGGTTCAACCGGAAGCCATATTTTTGGTAAAATTTATTGTGATAATAGATAATAAAGTATCATATACGTTTGCAAAATTTCAAATTTTAGTTTCTATTAAGAAGGAAGTTACGGGCACTCAAATATTTTTTTATAAAAAAGTCATAACTCCCCTCCTATGGGGAGTTAAGAAATCTGGCTAATGTCATTTAATTTACCAATAGGATGTTAAAAATATATTAAAAAATAAAAAAAATCCTTGGAGCCATTTTTGAGAAAATCTAGTTCAAATTTATGTCAAATTTTGACCCCTTAAATATAGGCAACCCGTAACTTTTTTTGAAAAACGATAATATTCTTCTTATAGCCCCATCTTTAGGCTATATAACGACTTTCTCAAATTAAACTTATGTTAAACAAGTTTTTAGATAGGTAGGGAAATGTGTCGGGTGGGCGGTCGGCCATGTTGGCCGCCATTTTGAATTTGGAAATGTCAAACTCCGTATTATTATTTACCTATCGATGAGCTTACTTTGAGTCGAATTTCATTCATTTCGGTCAAAATTTGCAAATATGGGCCCTAAATAACCCCCCTATTTCGGCCCCCCTTTCAGAGGTTTTTTTTAAAAGCTTAGTTTCTCGACAAAATTCTCTTAAACTTACTCATACCGAATTTCATCAAAATCAGTCCGGTAGTTTCTGCTGGACGGTGGCGACATACGTACGTACGTACATACGTACGTACGTACGTACGTACGTACATACTTCCGACATGTTATTTTTATTTGCTTTTTAGACTCAGGGGGACTCAAAACGTCGAAAAAAAGTGAAATCCGAAAAAATTTTTTTTGCACGATCCTATAACTTTATCTATTATGCTATACTACATAGGTATATAGTACGATAAAGTAAAACGAACATATGAAATCAAACTTAATTTATTTTTTCTACAACCGTAACCGTGTTAAAAATGCAATTTTTAGCACTCCATACGACCGTTAAAAATGCTACTTTGAGGCACTAGTGCTTTAAAATATTTTTAAGGCACTGCAGTTCGTATTGACCGTATAGACAATTTTGATGTAATGTCCAAAAGATATAAAAATGGAATGTCAGTCAAGTTCAAGTAAAAGTTTTTGTAGATATTGTCCTGTAATTACGTTTGTAGAAAAAATATTGTATGATATGCGTGTTAAAAAGTACATTTTTAAGGCACTCATGTGAATTGCAGAACTCGCTATCATTCATTCTGCAAACTTTCACATGCGTGCCTTAAACGTGTACTTTAACACTTATATCATAAACAACTATTAAAGCAAATTAATAACAAATACCTAACAATTAAATAAAACAATAAAGTATTTAACAAACAAATTAAAACTAGGTGTTTTAAAGTCAATAGGATAAAAAATTTCAATGTAAAATTAATAATGTTTAAATTGTTTTTATTTATGTTTTTCTTATTTTTTTTTTGTAGTCAGTGTTATCACCTCTAGTCCTATGCATGCTTCAGTTCAACATTTTGTTATCGTAGGTTGCTCCATTCTTCAAAAGCAGCTTATACTAGCCGTGCGGTGTTTTGTGGATTATCGCGGCGAGCTCTAATTTTTCTTTTAAGCATATCCCACAAATACTCTATAGGGTTAAGTTCGGGTGAGCGGTGTACCGTCAAAAGGACGCGGAAAAAAGGACGCGCGACAAAAGGACGCGGACAAAAGGACGCGTGACAAAAAGACGCCTAGGAAATAAGGACGCGCGACAAAAGGACGCGTACCAAAAATGGACCTGTGGTCAAATACCTTTCTCACTCTAATACCCGAAAGTTAAGTTAGGACAGAAGGGTTAGGTCTTCCTCCTTTCCCTGACCGCTGCGCGCAATTGCAGTCTGCCCGATGTATTATACCCTCGTTATTGTTGTATATCGAGTAAACGACCGAGTCCA
The DNA here is from genome assembly GCF_917563875.1 of Diabrotica virgifera virgifera. NCBI lineage: Eukaryota > Metazoa > Arthropoda > Insecta > Coleoptera > Chrysomelidae > Diabrotica > Diabrotica virgifera. Next base: position 210,036,978 of record NC_065448.1, on the reverse strand, counting down.
GATTTACTATAACCTTCTTGGAAGAAAGTAAATCCTAATTATTGCTGTAATATAATAAGCAACTGGGAGATTTCGGTAGAATTTAAGTTTTTCTATTACATAAGTACATAAATATCTATGCTACATTTACATTTTTGATACGCGTCCTTTTGTCGCGCGTCCTTTTTTCCGCGTCCTTTTGACGTAGATTCCGGGTGAGCAAGCAGTCCACTCCAAACAAAGGATGCCTTCTGCTTCAATGATGTCTCTAGTCACTCTAATGGTATGTGGAGGTCCATTATCATGCATGAAAATTAAATTTTCTCCTGCTGCACCTCGCCAAAGCCTAACTACAGGTTACCAACATACCTGTGAGCAGTTAAAGTTGATTGGATGAAAACTAAAGCAGTTTTTTTACGGATCGCAATTCCTCTCCAGAACATTATACTTCCCCTTGTATATTTGTGAACAGATCTGACAGTTTTCGTTCTTGCTTGTCTTCTTCGACCTCTAAGTACACGATTTCGTGGGTCATCTGATTTTACACTAAACCTGACTTTTTCTGAAAATAGCACATTTTATCAACTCCCAATATTCCAGTTTTGGTGGTGAAGACACCAATTTAGGCGATCAATCTTATTCTGCCTGGATACCTCGGGAACTCGTAACTGTCTCCTGCTGTATACTTCTTGCCACGAACTCTTCTTCTTATCGCTTTAACTTAAAAAGTTACACCTGTTGCTTCCAAAACTGCTTTTTGAGCTGCAAGTGAGAAATGGTTGGGTGTTCTCCAGCTAATTGGACAATTAAACGATCGTGGCGAGCCGCTATTACTTTTTGGCGACTTTCCCTTGCTTTATTTTTAAGCATTCCTAGTTCGTGTTACTAGGATAGGTTTTGGACAGAACGCCCTGTGTTACGAATAGCTCTACAGCTATGTCCCTCTGAGAACATTACTGTCCCTACAAGACCAATATCTTTCCCCTTGTAAGTTCTATAACCCCACATGAGGCATATTTTCGTTTTTGGACGCAAAAGTTAGTTTATTTATTTTCGTTCAATTTGCAACTCAAACAAATAACCTATACCGTACCGAGCTGTGCTATCTGATTGTCTTATCGTTTTGTTCATTTTCAATAAAAACCTTTATGTGAATTGCATAGTGTAGAATTCCTTCCCTTTGTCTTCACTGCAGCATCCACGTGCTTGCATATCGTAGAAGCCTTGGAGGTGTCACCAGGAAAGTGTACCATTAAGTTTTCAATTTAAAAATCTTTTAGTAATGCTTTTAATATTTTCAATGTTATTAATTTTGCTATTAGGATTGAAAACTACTTCATCTGTCAATTGCCAGATGACGCTAGTCACCTAATACCTTCACTTCAGTTGCAATGGGTGGGAAAAGCTCTCGGTGCTGGTCAATTAGGGTATGAAGAAGAGTGCCTACGTTCTCTCCGATGAGGCTCCAATAAGAGCCGAAAATCGCGATTCAGAGGACTGGACCGCGCTCCGTATTCTATTAAAAAGTGAGATTGTTTTGCCTTCGCATTGCAACTGAATAAAAATGGTATACATTTTTATTTTATAGTCGTATTACTCCGTAGAGTAACCAGGTGCATTTTCCGTTGGAACTTTACCAAGCTGCAGACGGGGGGATGTGAATTGCATAGTGTAGAATTCCTTCCCTTTGTCTTCACTGCAGCATCCATGTGCTTGCATATTGTAGAAGCCTTGGAGGTGTCACCAGGAAAGTGTACCAATAAGTTTTCAATTTAAAAATCTTTTAGTAATGTTTTTAATATTTTCAATATTGTTAATTTTGCTATTAGGATTGAAAACTACTTCATCTGTCAATTGCCAGATGACGCTAGTCACCTAATACCTTCACTTCAGTTGCAATGGGTGGAAAAGCTCTCGGTGCTGGTCAATTAGGGTATGAAGAAGAGTGCCTACGTTCTCTCCGATGAGGCTCCAATAAGAGCCGAAAATCGCGATTCAGAGGACTGGACCGCGCTCCGTATTCTATTAAAAAGTGAGATTGTTTTGCCTTCGCATTGCAACTGAATAAAAATGGTATACATTTTTATTTTATAGTCGTATTACTCCGTAGAGTAACCAGGTGCATTTTCCGTTGGAACTTTACCAAGCTGCAGACGGGGGGATGTGAATTGCATAGTGTAGAATTCCTTCCCTTTGTCTTCACTGCAGCATCCATGTGCTTGCATATTGTAGAAGCCTTGGAGGTGTCACCAGGAAAGTGTACCAATAAGTTTTCAATTTAAAAATCTTTTAGTAATGTTTTTAATATTTTCAATATTGTTAATTTTGCTATTAGGATTGAAAACTACTTCATCTGTCAATTGCCAGATGACGCTAGTCACCTAATAACTTCACTTCAGTTGCAATGGGTGGAAAAGCTCTCGGTGTTGGTTAATTAGGGTATGGAGAACAGCGCCTACGTACTCTCCGATGAGGCTCCAATAAGAGCAGAAAATCGCGATTCAGAGGACTGGACTGCGCTCCGTATTCTAATTGAAAAGTAAGATTGTTTTGCCTTCGCATTGCAACTAAATAAAAATGGTATACATTTTTATTTTAAAACCTTTATTCTTCGCAACAATATCAAGTTTTTTCAAAAGAAATAAATATTGCTTTGAAATACATGGTGATTTCATATAAGTTTGGGTGTGTGTAGTTCGCTTATTTTGGAGTTTTGATTTACACTTCGAAACTCGTTTTCAAAAGTCCAACTGTAACCAGTGTAACTTCTGCAGAAGATTAGTAGGCTCTTGGTAACGTCTCATCTCATTGACGATTTATGTAATTTTAGTAAATTGGATCGTTACTGTTTTGTTTTTTTTTTACTATTTATAAGCTTTGTCGATAAAATTGTAAAATTTTTCATGGCAATAAAGCATATTTCTATCTATCTATCTCAGATTTTTTTTTATTTGTTATCATTTAACTCGCTTTTATAGTCGGAGAGATAGAAGCGGATTTTGTGCGTGACAAGTAATATGGAAAAACTATACGGGGATATGTTGAATTAGTTGTGTACATGACTTTCACCAACTACCGGAAACCAGAGTTGGGGCCGAGGGTATTTATAAGGGGTCAAAGTCGCGGATTTTATTATTTTTTTTTATGACGCTTATGATCGAGATAGTGCACTAAAATTTGGAAATAAGTAGGTCATGACGTAACTAACTAAAATCTCTAGGGGCGGAACGCTGCATGGACGACAAAGGGGTGGGGGTAGGGGTGAATATAAAAAATATAAAGGGTTTTTTGCGACGTTCGTGATTGAGATAGTGGACCAAAATTTGGTAATAAGTAGATCATGACATTACTAAGTAAAATCCCCAGAGCCGGAAACCAGAGTTGGGGATGAGGGTAGTTATAAGGGGTCAAATTCGACGTTTTTATTATTTTTTTTTGTGACGCTCATGATCGAGAGAGTTCACCAAAATTTGAAAATAAGTAGGTCATGACGTAACTAAGTAAAATCTCCAGGGGTGGCACGCTGCGTGGCCGACAATAGGGTGGGGCAGGGGTGAATACAAAAAATATAAGGGGTTTTTTGCGACGTTCGTGATTGAGAGAGTGCACCAAAATTTGGGAATAAGTAGACCATGACATAACTAAGTAAAATCCTCAGAGCCGGAAACCAGAGTTAGGCATGAGGGTAGTTATAAAGGGTCAAAATCGCCGCTTTTATTATTTTTTTTGTGACGCTCATGATCGAGATAGTGCACCAAAATTTGGGAATAAGTAGGTCATGAGGTAACTAAGTACAATCTCCAGGGGTGGAACGCTGCGTGGCCGATAAAGGGTTGGGGGTAGGTGTGAATATAAAAAATATAAGGGGTTTTCTGCGACGTCCTAGATTGAGATAGTGCACCAAAATTTGGGAATAAGTAGACCATGACTTAGCTAAGTAAAATCCCCAGAGCCGGAAACCAGAGTTGGGGATGAGGGTAGTTTTAAGGGGTCAAATTCGCAGTGTGTAATATTTTTTTGTGACCCAGCACGACATTTGTCCCCCACGCAGCGTTCCGGCCCTGGAGATTTTACTTAGTAATGTCATGATCTACTTAATCCCAAATTTTGGTGCACTATCTCGATCACGGACGGCAAAAAAAACGCATATATTTTTATACTCACCCCTGCCTACCACCCCTTTGTACCACAAGCAGCGTTCCGCCCCTGAAGATTTTACTTAGTGACGTCATAACCTACTTACTCCCAAATTTTGGTGCACTATCTCCATCATGAGCGCCACAAAAAAAAAATAAAAAAAACCGCGAGTTTTACCCCTTATAACTCCCCTCGTCCGCCCCTCTGGTTTCCGCCTCTGGGGATATTACTTAGTTATGTCATGGTCTACTTATTCCCAAATTTTGGTGCACTATCTCAATCACGAACGTCGCAAAAGACCCCTTACATTTTTTTATATTCACCCCTGCCCCACCCCTTTGTCGTTCACGCCGCGTTCCACTCCTGGATATTTTACTTAGTTACGTCATGACCTACTTATTTCCAAATTTTGGCGCGCTATCTCGATCATGAGCGTCACAAAAAAAAGAATAAAAACTGAACTTTGACCCCTTATAACTACCTTCCTTCCCAACTCTGGTTTCCGGCTCTGAGGATTTTAATTATTTATGTCATGGTCTACTTATGCCCAAATTTTGGTGCACTATCTCAATCACAAACGTCGCAAAAAACCCCTTATATTTTGTATATTCACCCTTACCCCCACCCCTTTGTCGGCCACGCAGCGTTGAGCCCCTAGAAATTTTACTTAGGTACGTCATGACCTACTTATTCCCAAATTTTGTTGAACTTTTTCGATCATGAGCGTCATAAAAAAAATAATAAAAACCGCGAATTTGACCCCTTATAACTACCCTCGGCCCCAACTCTGGTTTCCGGCCGTTAGTGAAAGTCATGTACACAACTAATTCAACATATCGCCGTATAGTTTTTCCATATTACTTATCACGCACAAAATCCGCTCCCAGCTCTTAGACTATTAGTGCTATTTGTGCTTTATATTTCTGCTGCTGCTTAGACATTTCATCAAACCGTCTTACTTACACTAAGGCTGAAGGTAAGAAATTATTGTATCCAGTAGTGTTTTTCTACGAGCTTGTTATCAGAAAAGCAAAATCTACTGTGCTGAAAAATATGCACATGTATGTAAGTGTCACATTGTTAAGGCTTAGTAGTAACCTTGAAACTACGAGATTGTTTAATGCATTAAGTATGGCAAAATGTTAAGCACCAACATGTATTTTTACATTTGCAGTGCAAATTGAACAAACGTGTAGGCTCCCTTAAACAGCTGAAATGAAATAAAATTTTATCAAAAATTTAATGAAAATATAAAGCAGAAATCTTAAGAGTAAATAGTAGCGATCAACAGGTAGCAACAAAATATAAATTATCATTTTTTGTTGTGAAGCAAAACAAATTTCGATTTTCGCATAAATTTGGCACGGTTTTTAATGGACTTTTTCTTGGAAGGTTTCACTTTATTTTTCGTTTGATTTATTTTTTCCATTTTGTTAAACTATTGATAATATTATTAGAATAAAAAATCCTCCTAAAACCTTATATACTCGCATTAGAATTTGAAATATTTTTACGTAAAATATACTTACCTACCTACATATAACTAAAACTCACAATAATTAACAACAATCTATTCTTTTAAAAGGCCAACAACTTATACAACAACAACAAATATATAATAAATTAACTATCAATAAATACTACTTTCCTATGAAACAACAAAAACGAATTCTTAAATTAACACATTACTGCACTGAACAGATATCCATAAAGATGACATAACAGATTAGGGAAAATCTGACGGAGGTTTGTCAAAATGACAGTGTATTTTCTCTATGTTGCCTAATTAGTTATTTAGTTAAAATATGTTCGATTTCTTATTAGAAATAAAAATTTTTAGTAGTTCCAAGGTTACACAAAATCTAGGCATGGGATAAAAAAGTTTATTTGAAGAAAGCTTATTTTTGTTTCTTCTTAATGGCGGTACAGGCTCCTTTTTCAATATTTTTTTTAGTTATAGAGTAATTTCCACGTACTAACATATTTCTGTAATTGGGCTCTCTACCGCCATTCTTTATTATATTATGAATATGTGTGCCAAATATCTCGACAAAATATTCAAAATTAGAGCCGCAATCTTGGAACGCGTTTGTTGCTACCTGTTGATCGCAACATATTGTTGAAATAAAAACCTTAAGAACAAGATTGATACTATTACCTAGCGAAAATATAATCAATATAAAATAAGAATCCTTCTAATAATATATCATTTATATATTAGGAGATAAATAGTTTACAAGAGATAAATATTATATTATTTATAAATATAAACCCGAAGATAAAATCCATTGTTTACACTCAGTGTATTCAATTTTTTTTTCTAATTTCCGCTTATTTTTTCGTATCTCTATCCAATTTTATCTGACTTCCTTAATTTTTTTATGACTCCCTCAATTTTTCTGTGTCCCTTAAATTTTTCTGACTTCCTGATATTATTGGCTTACTAGTCGTCGTATTTTCTTTCCTGTTTTATTATTATCCTGGTTTTTTTTTCCTCTTGACTTAACATTTATTTTAAGCGGAGAGCAATGTTTATTTCTCAAATAAACATTTTTTTCTGTTTCTCGACAACAGTAAAATGTATTTTGAATTAAATAAATTATATATGTTATAGTCAAAGCCCGAATTTCAGGCACTCCTAGTTTTGACTAGACAATCTTCAGGTCTAACTGACGGTCTTAGTCAAAGCCAGAAATAAATTACAGTTTCGGCCTTTGACTAGTCACACCTACGAGAGACTAAGTTGGTCAGGCAAGGGTCGAAATTTAATTTTATGAAATCGGGATTTGACTAGTCAAACCCCGATCACCTACTAAAATGTCGTAATTTGTTATAGTCCTTGGGCATACATATAAAATTATTATTTATGACCACACCGTCGAAACTTTTTGTACGTGTTATTTGGGTGGAGTCGGACCAATTTTGAGCCTTGCGTATTATGGTTGTGGGGCGTTTGTCTGTCAAGCTGTCACGAAGTTGTCACTTCGTTTCCTGACACTAAAGTTGCAATTAATTTAAAATTTTTATGAGGCTTCTACAAAACATATCTATTTTTTATAGACCCGTGTACAATACATATAACCTCAAAATTCCTTTTTTATTTTTTTAAAACGTATTTTTGACTTCCAATCCATATTTTTTTAAAACGTCCAATGAATATTGTACATCTCTCTCTCGCGGACGGCCGCTTCAATACATGCATAGCGCATAGCGCTCATGTTTAATTATTAAAAATGATAGTAATAAAACAATGACAAAAATTTCTTTAGGTTATTGCAGGGGGGGCTTTAAACTGTGAGTTGGTCACTTTATGACTTTCATAATAATAATTTTTAATCGAGTTATTAAGCCTTGAAAATGGCCATTTTCGCGTTTTTCAAATTTAAAATTGCATGTAACTCGACAACAGTCAATTTTATAGAAAAATCACAAGAAATTTTTGCTCAGCTTGATCCAGAGAATCTAAAACAAATTTGTCCGAAGTGAAAAATTGATTTTTTGAATTCGTTTAAAAAAATGTTTAAAAAATTTCCTACCGCGGTACTGCCTGGCACCTTGTGGATTTGTTATAAAGACCTGTTTTTGAGTAAGTTTGTGCAAAAAAATTAATCGAAATAATTTACCTAACGGGACAAGCATACAGCGGGGACTATTTGCATTATGAGTCAAACGTATGTAGATGGTTTGTAAAATACACAAAACACAAAAAAAATTAGCAGCCATCGCCAAAAAAAGTTATACGTACCTATTAAAAAACAAAAAAAATGAGGTTATAATATGTACACTCGACCTTCGGGTCCATAAAAATTGATGTTCTCTAAAAGCCTCAGCTGTGCGTGTGAATTTTTTATAATTTATAATTTAATAATTACTAACTATTCTAAATGCGAAATAAGCCACAATTTAACTAAAAAATAATTTTTATTAACGCCTCGATGTCCGCCACGACACCGTTGTCAAAATACAAAATATTAATAAATTAAACAAAAATGTTGCTTGGTAAAAAAAATCTTCTAATAATTTAATTTAATCTGACTTATTTATATAGATCGTCCCGAACCATTTTTTCAGTGCGTCACAGATTATCGAATTCTCTCTATCGCATTACAGATGGAAAATAAAATAATTTTTTAGTTAAATTGTGGCTTATTTCCCATTTAGAATAGTTAATTACAAAAATGCCACAAAGAAATAGCTTCAGAACAACATTTATAATTTAATTGCAAACCAACTTAAAAAAAAATAAAATCGAAAAATTGACATTTTTGGCTGTGGGTGAGGGGGAATAGGGGAAGTGGGCTAAAATTGCGTTGAGTCCTAATTTTTTAAAATCATATAGAACGTAAAAAAATAAAAAAAATATTGAGGCTGTATCGACCTCAAAAAAAAATAATTAGACCCTCAAAAATCCTTACAAAACTTTAAACAAACATGGTTTTTGGGGGGTTTAAAAGTGTTTCGCCCAATTTTTGAATATCCTAATATACTCAGTTATTTCCAATTATACATAATCTATTAACAAAACCTTGAGTTGATCTATGTTGCAGTCTATAAAATGGAGAAAATCCCAAAAAAACCCCTAAAAAACAGTTTTCCGGATTTTTCAAGATGGCGCACCAGACGGAAAAATCTGAAAAAAATCAGGGAGATAGCTTTTGATAAAATACACAAAATTCAAAAAAAATTGGACCTGCAGCCCCCTCCAAAAAAAAGTTATAGGTTTTAAAATAGTTAAAAAAAAATTGAGGTTATGTACACTCGACCTAAGGGTCCATAAAAAATGGACATGTTTTGTAAAAGCCTCAGCTACAAGTGTGAATTTTTTGAAATTTTTAAATCAATTGCAACTCAACTAAAAAAAATTAAATCTAAAAATCTACGTTTTTGGCTGTGGGGGGAGGGTGGACAATTCGACGTAGATCTCAGGATCGAATTGCTTTGTGATGCCCCTTTTTCCGCTTCTTCTCGATCGACGATGGTAAATAAATGTTTGAGTGTGGAGTAAAAATATGGTTTTATTGACAGCTATGTAATTACACTATAGATGATGTTCAGGTAACTTTCTATGATAGACTGCCTTTAATGACAGCTACTGATAATAATTACACTCGGCGTAACTTCTAACAACGACTTACGCACTTGTTAACGAGGTAACTATTTCAATTAGACTGCAACCCAAAATATTCCCTTTGGTTAATTTATAATCTCGTCAAAATATACAATTCATCAATAAGTTGCATGACAACCGAACTACGGACTTTGCATGTTGAAAGATTGCAACTATAGTTTAACGGAAGCTATTGCAAAACTTATAAAGTTCAATTGGAAAATATATTATTTGGCAATTTACTAAGTTTGCAGGTTTAATGGACTCTAATTATTAAAATATTACTCGATGTTTCCCAATGTTTCAATTATACATGGTGAAACTATAAAAGTTTAGGAAGTTAAGAAAAAATGTGAGATTACAAATTAAGGGACTAATTTGAGATTGAACATATTGGCCACTTAAAAGAAAGAGACGACCAATAGAAAATGTTTAAACACATTATAATATAAAATAATATTCATATAACAATAATCCTAACACTTATTCACTCGGTTTTTGAATTATTATCTCACCCGAGCAGTGCTACCTATAACTTGAATATTTAGAATTTACTATTCAGCTAATCTGTTTAATTCAAATCTAATCTATTTAAGTGAAACTGTTCTAGATGAAACGGTTTTAAAGTGTTAGTTAAATTTGGTTGTGATGCTGTGTTTTTTCAAACTCTCATCGAGGAACTCATCTCCCCGAATAGTTACATTATGATCGAATATGTTGATCGGCTTTTATGAAATCTGCTGCAAGCAGATTCCTTGGGACCAACAACGAGAAAGCAACGCCATCTTTTACCGACAATGGAAGAGCTGTGGCAAATTTTAAAAATTTTCTGACTATATGCATACGTGCTGACTTTTTCCTCCTTTTCAGGTCTGCATTTGACCGTTTGAAAATGTTAAAAATACTAAATATATTATACTTATAACGAATAATTTTTTCCCACCTAATACATACTCTATAATTTGTATTTTGTGCGTTTGGCTCTCTGACTATTTGTTTTAACTTGTATATCAGGCTTTTACTTATTTTTCCGTTTATATTATTTCGAAATGTAGGACTCTGGTAAAAGATTCTATTACATTTAAAGTCTTAGAAAATATTCCTTCCTCAGCAAGTTCAACATTCATCGGTTTCATTTTTATAATTTTATTTTTAGATTCTGCTAACTTTTCAACTAATTTTATTTGAAACCTTCCTGGTTCATGTAAGTTAACAGCATATTCTATTTTACCTCGAATATTATCACATTTATTAAAAAATGCATTTGAAATTATTGTATTTATTTGTTGTTCTGCCAATTTAACCTTGTTAGTTTTATGTTTCTCTGTAAATCCAGTATCGTTTACTGTTATGGTAATTTCTCTTTGAAAATTTTCAGTGTGCAAGACATTTTGCTGTGCACTACAAATTGTATTTAACTTTTCAAAATTCAAATTTTCCGTCATACCATCACTTGGCATGTGGACATTTACTTCTATCTCTTTCAAATCAATTTCTTCGGTACTGTTTATATAAATTTTTCCATCTTCTATATTATTATTAACTTGTTCTAACTGCATTACATGATTCTTGGCATCTTTATTTTCAACAGCTCTCGAACATTCTGTATTTTCTATACTTTTATTAAGCTGTTCTATTTCCTTTGAGTCAATTTTAATACTTTCTGTCTCTTGTACAACTATTCTAGTTTTATTTTGGTCTGTACCCTCGATATCAGAAATTTTTTGAACATCTTTATGGGATTGAGTCATTAAATCATCAACCCTTTCATTTATTGTCTTGGAATTTTCTTCCTCAAGTATAAACGATTTAGAATCCTTTCCCTCGGTTGTCTTTCTTCCCGAATCGAAATTAGTTTCTTTTGCAGTTTGGGTTGGCTCTAATTCCTTGAAATCAAGCTCGACTACAGAAGCTTCTATTTTGCTATTAGCTGATTTTATTTCATTGGTATTTGTTTCAACCAATTTCAACTCTTTTTTAATATCTATAGTTTGCTCTATGGCTTTATTTTTAGGTACTTCCGAATATCTAGTCATCTGTCTCCTACAGAACATACTGAGTACTTGCATCTGCGGGATATGCTCTTGCTGTGCTACCCCTGACATTATCCAACCCAATTTTGTATTTTGGGCGAGCAAACCATTCTTTGTTCGATCTACTCCGTCAAGTAAAATCAAACTATATGCTTTGGCTCCTAATAGTATATCTATCGGGCCTGTTTCATTAAAATTTGGATCAGCCAGGACTAAGTTCCTAGGGTTCCTTTCTTTTATTTGTATCTCCTTTTCCGGTAGATTCTTTGTTATTTTTTGTAGCACAAGAGCTTCGGTCTTCATTTCAAATTCATTTTTGAAATGCGCCTCTAAGTTTACTGTCACGCTCCATTTCGACGTCCTTTGGTCTTCATTGCCAATTCCAGATATCTGAGCGTGGACAGCCTTTCTTTTTATTCCGAGACTTGTAGCGGCCTGCTCCGTAATGAATGATGACTGCGAGCCTTGGTCAATCAATGCTCTCATCAATTGTGAGCTTCCTTTTGAGTCTCTTACTCGTACTAATGCCGTTGCAAGTAGCACTTCTTCATTCTGATGACTTAAACAGCTCACAGTATTCTCTTGTCTCCTTGACGATCCGTCGTAACTGTTGTCATCTCTGGTCCCACTAGAAGTGGGTCTATTTTTTGGCCTTCTGTTTTCAGAATTCCTTCTGTTATCATACTGACCTTCTGACCCACTAGAATTGGGTCTATTCTGTGGCCTTCTGTTTTCAGAATTCCTTCTGTTATCATACTGACCATCTGACCCACTAGTATTGGGTCTATTTTGTGGCCTTCTGTTTTCAGAATTCCTTCTGTTATCATACTGACCATCTGACATGTGTAGTAATGAGCTATGCTGTCCATTACATTCTGCACATCTATAAGTGGAATAACATGGTACTTCTTTTTTATGTAGTAGGCATCTACCGCACCATTGCTTTTCCTTTACTATTTTGTTTCTTTCACGTACTTGTAGACTTAGAAACTTTGGACATTTGAACAGTTTATGTTCTTCATGACATACCACACAGGTTATCTTCTTCTTTGCCTGTTGTTTGTGATCTGTCCTTTTCCTTTCTTTTTCCAACATCTCCAATGTCTGGAATCTTCTTTGTAGGAATTCCTGTGTTGACTTATATGTCGGAATGTCCCTACTGTTTTGGATTGACGTTTCATATAATCTCCTGGTTTCTGTGTCCCACTTTAACATGCTTATCCTTGCTATAAGAGGACTCCAGGACTCTGTCATTATACCTAGTCCACTAATCGCTTCTAAGCATTCGTGGATAGTATCATGTAATTTTTTAAGCGCCTTTGCTGACGCTTCTTTTATCTCCGCAGCCTGAAGTATCTTGTCTATTAATATAAATAGATTCATCCTCGGATTATCGTACCGATCTTGCAACATTTTCCACGCAGCACTGTAGTTTGCTTCTGTTGTGTTTAAATGTTGTATTATTCTACTTGCTTCTCCTCGGAGGCTTGTCTTCAGATACTGCATTTTTTCCACATTTGATAGTTGATTATTCTCATGTATCAATTGTTTAAAAATATCAAAGAATGTTCCCCAAGCCTCGTATCTTCCTTCAAAAGAGGGCAACTTTGCCTGAGGGAGAAATATATATTTTTTAGATTCTTTGAGACTATGGGGTTTTATAGCTATAAGCGATTTAAAATGCGATTTTCGTTAACAAATTGCTTTCTGGCTGCATCCTGTATCTCCGGCTTTTACAATATATAAGCACAAGAGACGACTAATATAGAAGAAAGCAAATAAAGGACACTTTTTTCACGTATTTACCTTATTTTCGTCTAGGAAAAGGACCGAAAGACAGTTTCAGGTACTCAAATCTGAGTAAAGATGAAAAAGATAAAGGCAGTTTTTATTTTTATTTGATTCATAGTTGGACCACCATCTCCATATAGCTATTTCAGCATCTATGCATCCTCAGTGAAGCTATGCACTCACAACTCTGAAACGAATATCAACAATCCTACCTATTTAAGGGAAAACATCGCGATGCAATGTTTCCACCTTTTGATACCCAAAACAGCGACATCTCTCGTAATACGACGAAAACGAAAAGCCCTAGATACAAAGCTTACTACTTTTATACAATTAGAATAATTGAAATAAAAATATTAAACAATACTTTAAATCCAAGACTGTTCAAGAAACTGCTTTCTGGCTGCATCCTGTATCTCCGGCTTTTACAATATACTTTTATATATTTATATAGTGCGGCAGATTCGTGCAAATATTATTAAGAATTGCACATTTCATGATACAAGCATATAATTTGGTACACATATACTGCACATATAGAGGTTCAAATTTAGATATGAGGCCATCTCAGATTTTGCCTTTTACAAAAATGGCGGTCATTCAAAATGGGCGACTATACATATGTGACTAATAGCACGACATCTTTTGAATGGAAAGTCCCATTTTAACCAAATTTGGTATATAGGTTCTTTTTCTGATTTACAAGATCGTTGTCGTGAACTGGAAGAATCGGTTTACTAGAAGTTGTGTTTTCCTGGTTTTTTATGTAAAACTATTTTATATTATGTAAATAATTTATTTCCAATTTTTTCACCCTGTATATAGTATTTTTTCAAAATTGTAATACCACCATTGAAAAGAGCGTAAGAATATGTTTTAGGAAATATTTTGAACTTTTTAGTTATGTGAATTACCATTTAATAAATGCATAACGTATCTGCACATGTACCTATGTGTGGCAGATGCGTGCAAATATTATAAGAATTATTGTGAATTTAATAGTAGAAGCATATAATTTGGACCACATATACTACACATACGAAAGTTTAAATTTAGATATGAGACCATCTCAGATTTTGCCTTTTACAAAAATGGCGAGCATTCAAAATGGTGGCTATACATTTGTGACTAATAGCACGATAACTTTTGAACGAAAAGTCCGATTTCAGCCAAATTTGGCATCCAGGTTCTTTTTTTTTTATGGATAAGATTGAAGTCCTGAACCGGAAGAATCGGTTTACCAGAAGTTGTGTTTTTACTATTTCTTATGTAAAAATATGTTGGTTTTTTTTTCAATTTTTTCACCCTGTATATATTAATTTTTCAAAAAGGTAATACCGCCATTGAAAAGAGTGTAAAAATATTTTTTAGGAAAGATTTTGAAATTTTTAATTATGTTAATTACCATTTAATAAATGCATAACGTATCTTCACATGTACCTATTACCTATGTGCGGCAGATTCATTTTGAATGCCCGCCATTTTTGTAAAAAAAAACAAAATCTGAGATGGCCTCATATCTAAATTTGAATCTTTGTGTGTGTAGTGTGTGTGGTCCAAATTATATGATTTTATCATTAAATCCACAATAATTCTTATATTATTTGCACGAATCGGCCGCACATGGGTGAATAGGTACATGTGAAAATACGTTATGCATTTATTAATTGGTAATTAACATAACTAAAGAGTTCAAAATATTTCCTAAAAAATATTTTTACGCCCTTTTTAACGTCGGTATTAACTTTTTGGAAAAATTAATATATACAGGGTGAAAGAATTGGTAAAAAAACAACATGCTTTTACATAAAAATCGGTAAAAACATTTTCTGGTAAATCGATTCTTCCGGTTCAAGACCTTGGTCTTACACATCAAAAGAAGAACATATATACCAAATTTTGGTAAAGTCGGAAATTTCGTTCAAAAGTTATCGTGCTATTAGTCACATATGTATAGTCGCCATTTTGAATGCCCACCATTTTTGTAAAAGGTAGAATCTGAAATAGCCTTAAATCTGAATTTGAACCTTGATGTGCTTAGTACATGTGGTCCAAATTATATGCTTCTACCATTAAATGCACAATATTTCTTATAATATTTGCACGAATCTGCCACACATAGGTACATGTGAAGATACATTATGCATTTATTAAATGGTAATTAACATAACTAAAAAGATCAAAATATTTTCTACAAAATATTTTTACGCTCTTTTTAATTGCGGTATTACCTTTTTGAAAAATTAATATGTACAGAGGGAAAAAATTGAAAAAAAAACATATTTTTACATAAACAACCAGTAAAAACACAACTTCTGGTAAACCGATTTTTCTGGTTCACCACATCCATCTTATAAATCAAAAAGAGAACGTATATACCAAATTTGGTTGAAATCGGGCTTTTCGTTCAAAAGTTATGATACTATTAAACACATATGTATAGCCGCCATTTTGAATGCCCGCCATTTTTGTAAAAGGCAAAATCTGAAATGGCCTCATATCTAAATTTAAACCTTTATATGTTAGTATATGTGGTCCAAATTATATGCTTGTATCATTAAATGTGCAATTGTTTCACATATCGGCTGCACTAATATTATAATACTTTTGTCTCTATTTTAGAAAGGCTAGGGAATTAAGTAGGCAGACCCCTAAAAGCAGAGGAGTCAAGAAAAGCATGGTTTTATAACTGTGTAATTTTTGTGTTGATATTAAACATGTTTAGTAGTTATAGTAATTCTATTTTTTTAACTAAATTAAAACTTACCCCAATGCAAATATTCCTAGACATTATTGTTATGCCTCCAATCTCAATTCCCACCACTGTGTGACATCTTATTAATAAAATCGATAACATTTTTTTAAATTCCTTTGATTTGTTGTACCATTTGATATCATAAATTGCATCAGCTAAATCGTAGCTCTTAAAAAATAATTATTAAATTATTTCGATAATAATAATAAGTACATAATATTATCATTATTAATATGTTGGACATTGAACATTTTGAAAATTGAAATTAACTCGCAAATAACTCAAAAAATATTAACTCTGTAGACTTATTTTTAAATATTTTTCGCCCCCCAGAAACTTGAGGGCTTTCACCTCTTTTCATAAAATATTAATATTTTGTATTTTGATAACGACGTCCGAGGTAGAAATCGAAACGTCTATTAAACCATTTTTCAAGTTATATGGTGGCTTATTTCCCAATTAGAATAGTAAATGAAGAGGAGTGTAATTCACTTCTTTTTAAGGTAAATTAAGTTAATTTTTTTCTTTTTTAAGTTTATTCTTCTTAAGTTATATTTTTTAAGTTAAATTGTGGCTTACAAAATATTAATATTTTGTATCTTGATAACGACGTCCGAGGTTTAAGTCGAAACGTCAATAAAATCATTTTTCAAGAATCGTGGCTTTTCAAAATTAACGCACCACCTTAACGCACCTTAAAAATGGGACATTTTTGATGTCTCGTCTTTCCTAAACCTGTTGTTCGATTTGAGTGATTTTTTTTAATATGTTATAACTTTATTATTTAAGAATATTGGTGTAATAATATTTTTGCTAAACAGGTAAGTGTCATTGTATACTGGGTGGAGAAATGATAGTGAGTTTTTTCCTCAAAGTCCGGAACACCCTGTGGAATATTCCAGCGCATATAAAATATTGAAATTAAAACTTAACTATAGCCTTAGGCTTTCTTAACATTTTGCTGTTTGATTTATTTTCTTATGTTGGATAATAAAAAATTTACGTACTTTAACAACTACCAACATTCTTCATCAATACAGGGTGTATCTAAATAAGTGCGACAAACTTTAAGGGGTAGTTCTGCATGAAAAAATAATGACCATTTGCTTTATAAACATATGTCTGCAAATGCTTCTTTTCCGAGATAAGTGATGTTGAATTTTTTCTTACAAAACCGACGATTTATTTATTGCTCTAAAACCGGTTGAGATATGAAAATGAAATTTGGTAGCTTTTAAGAGGTGGTTATTGCGCATTTTTTGACATACAACTTAGAATTTTACATTGACTATTGGAGTACATACGGGTCATATTACCCGGTCATATTAAACGTATGCACGCTAATGGTGAATATAAAATTCTTACTTGTATGTCAAAAAATGCGCAATAACTGCCTATTAAATCTACAATCAATCAATAAATAAGAGAAAGCAAGAGAAATGAAAGAGAACCTCTCCGTGAACCCTTCTAAAACTAAACTGGTAGCCTTTACAAATAAGAGGAAGCTTACTGGACTGAGTGAGCTGAAATTATTTGGAGAGGTACTGGAAAGAACCAATGGGGTTAAGTATCTAGGGGTAACACTGGATTCGAAACTCAATTGGAATACTCATATTACCAATATAACCAATAGGGCTAAGCGACTCTTCTGAAACTGCAGACGAGTTGTAGGTAAAACCTGGGGATTGAAACCAAAGGTGATATGTTGGTTGTACACATCAGTGATACGACCGACAGTTACTTATGGGTCAGTACTCTGGTGGAGAAAGACGGCTTTGCAATCTTGTGTGACCACTCTCACCACCCTATAAATACAAGCGCTTCTAAATATAACAGGAGCCTTGAATAGTACAGGAACGGCTTCATTAGAGGCTATCACAGGTCTCCCTCCACTGGAATTGTATATTTCGGCGGTAGCCTTTATGACCATCCTGAGGCTCAAAGCAAACAATACTTGGAGGCCAAATTATGTATTGAATAGCCACACAAACATTACTGGGACTATACTTGAGGAATCCATCTTTATGATGAACTTAGATATGATGACACCAGAACTAATCTTCACTGAGAAGATTAACACAATTATACCATCTAGAGAACAAAAAGTCCCAAACATTAATGGAGACTTAATATGGTTCACTGATGGATCTAAAACTGCCCATGGTACTGGATCAGGAGTCTTTGGGCACACATGTAACTATAATAAATCTTACAGCCTAGGTCAACATACAACGGTGTTCCAGGCTGAAGTTTTTGCTTTGGTGGCCTGCATTGATGAAATCATTGATGAGGACCCTAAAGCTAAGGGAATCAACATTTGCACAGATAGCCAATCGGCTATTCTGGCTGTAAAGAACCCTCTCACCAAATCAAAACTGGTGAGAAACTGCAAAGATCTCCTCAATAACCTGGCAAAAGACAATAAAGTGTCTTTAATATGGGTGCCGGGTCATGAAGGGGTGCATGGGAGCGAACGAGCAGATATGTTAGCGAAACAAGGCTCGAGAAAAACTTTTGAAGGCCCAGAACCTTTCTGTGGCATCACTAAAGATGCTATAAAAAACGAGGTTCAGAAATGGCTGATAAAGAATCATCAAAATATATGGAGAACCACTCAAGGGCAAATCCAGACTAAAAAAATAATACAATACAATACAATACAAAAAGTTTATGTTGCCAAAAAAACAGAATATTACAATATACAACAGAGAATATACAAAACGTTTTTAGACAAAAAAGGATCTTCTCACGATTATAAAACCGATTACAAAAAGTCCACCACAAAGGTAGACCTTTGCGAAAAGACCCCAATGAGAAGTAATATTTAATATAAGACAAAAGAAAAAATTAATAAACTAAACCAAAACTGAACTGTGTTGAAGGAGAAGGGCATTAACAAATCAAATACGATAATATTTATAATATAACTTCTAGACCCAACGAAAAAGTGCCAAGGACGAGAAGCCGGACAGTGTGCAGATTCTCGACAGCTGGATAGATGGTAGAAAAATAGTTGTTAATAATTTAATTTAGTTAAGTTGTTCTTGTAATAACATGTTTCTTATATACTTTCTAAATTTAACCAGAGACAAGTTTTTTGTTCTTTTTGACAGCCCGTTCCACATTTTGACAGCTAGATAAGAAAATGATTTTTGGAAAGCCGCAGTTCTGTGACGCGGAAGAAGAAATGTTCCAGTGTTCCGTGTAGTATGTATTCTAGACAAATCTGAAAATTTTTCATTTAAATATGGAGGTTTCCCAGTCTTAACAATTTTGTATATAAAATTATACATATGTTGCCTCCTTCGATAAACCATTTTGAGGATGTTATGTTGATTAAGGTAAGGTGTTATATGGCGATTATACGGAATTCTATATGAAAATCTTACACAACTATTTTGGATTTTTTGGATTGACTTTTTAAGTAACCAAGATATAGAGTCGCCGTAAACAACGTCACCATAATCAAACAGGGACAAGACAAGAGTATTGCAAAGATAATATTTTTGTTTAGATGTTAAGTATTTTTTTATTTTATATAAATTTTTTAATCTGAGATATCCTGCAGTTAACTTTTTCTTTACATGTTTTTGGAAAGAAAGTTCATTATCAAAGATAATACCCAAATTTTTTGCATGTTTTACAATGGGGATTGGATTGTTATTAATGTTAATTTGTAATGTATTTTCGATAAGCTCTCTGGCATTTTTATTTTTATTTATAATTATTATTTGCGATTTGGATGCATTTAATTGTAAATTGTGATTTTCTGCATATGAAGATATACATTTAAGGTCCGCATTTAATTTATTTTGAGTGTCTATTATAGTGTGTCTATTTATAGGTATTTTTAACTGGGAGTCATCAGCAAACTGCTTAAATTTGCAGAATTTAATGCAGTTTTTCATGTCAGCAACATAAATGGAAAATAACAGAGGTGAAATTACCGAACCTTGTGGGACGCCATTTTTAACTAATTTAAATTCTGACTTATCAACACTTGAGTCTTTTTTAACAAGAACACAACTAAATCTATTCGTCAGTAGGTTTTGCATGAGATTGACTGCACTGTTGGAAAAGCCAAAGTAATGAAGTTTGGCCAACAGCATCTCGTGACCAATAGTATCAAATGCTTTACTAAAATCCAAAAGGGTCATGCAAGTACTATTTTGTTTTTCTTCATTTTCTCTGATGTCATTCAAAATGCTGACAAGTGTTGTAGTGGTACTAAAATTTTTCCGGAAACCCGACTGGCAATCAGGTATTATTTTGTTAATTTCAACAAATGACTCAATTTGATTATATAAGTGCTTTTCAAAAATTTTAGATAAGACAGGAAGTATACTTATTGGTCTCAGATCTTTCAGCTCCTTTGGTTCAGGTATTTTAGGTAATGGTTTAATTATAGCTTTTTTCCAGCCAGATGGATAGAATGAATTCAAAATACACGAATTAATTATATTCAATAATGCATCTGCACAAAAAGGGTAGCATAATTTTATATCTTTTATTGTTAACCCATCATCACCAGCTGCATTAGACGATATTTTGGAGACGATTTTATTTAAATTTTCCCTGTCCAATAGTGTAAAATTAAACTCGTCAGTGTTGTCTGTAAGCCTGTTGCTTTTATAAAATTCTATCAAATCTGTAGAAACTGTGTTGTTTTTGTTATCGATTTCTGAAAAAAAGTTGTGTATATTTGTCGCATTGTTAAGATTATCTGGTATATAGAATTGATTTTCGTTATAAGTAAAATTGAGTTTTTTTGCTGTTTTCCAAAATTCCCTCCCTTTACTCTGTCCAAATGTATTAAAAAATGTGATTTTTTCCCGTATTATAGCATGTTTGGTAAAATTCCTCAATTGTCTGTAGTACTGTAGAGACCCTTCCGTTTTTGTTCTCATATATTTTTTATGTGCTTTATCTCTAAGCTTAATCAACTGCTTTATGTTGGTAGTTATCCATGGCAAATAAGGTTTTTCGGAAATTTTCCTGGTTTTCACTGCAGCATGCTTATTTAAAATTTTATTTATGTGAGACGTGAAAATCTCCACTTTATCTTCAATACTATCAGTCACGAAAAGCTGCTGCCAATCGAGCATTCTTCCTTCTTCCATTAATAAATCATAAATGATGTTACTGTAGTCTCTGTACGTTACAGTTTTTTTGTGGCAGGTTATTTTAGGTAGATTCAGTATTGTATAGACCAGGTTATGATCCGTCACACATTGAGATATTACCAATGATCCTGATTTTATGCATTGTATGTTTTGACTAGTAATAATTATATCGATTAAACTAGATGTGTTATTTGTAAAATTAAACCTCGTGGGCTCTTTAATATGTTGATCAAATTGTAAAGTTTGTAACAAGTTTTTTAGTCTGTTTGGATATGTTGTACTTAAAAAGTTGATATTTAAATCGCCGACAATAATAATGTTCTTATGTGCAACGGTTACATAACCCAGTAAATCCTCAAACTGGTCTAGAAAAACAGATTCGCTTACAGAAGGTGGCCTGTAAATATTAATAAGTATATAGTTTATATTTTTTACAGTGAATTCTATGGCAATGTGTTCAAAAAAGGGAAAGTTTAAATCAATCAAAGAAAATTTTATATTATTTTTAATATAAAGTGCAACGCCACCCCCTCTTGCTAATCTGTCCTTTCTTACAAACCTATATCCCGGAAGTCTGTAGGTGAAACTTGGCATGTCGGAGTTTAGCCAAGTCTCAGTCAACCCCAACATGTCAATATCCAATTCCATCATATAGTTTGTAAACTCGTCAAAACCAGTATTTAAAGATCGTACATTTAAATGGCCTACTGAAAAATTACTCAAATTGCTTATTAAAAACTCGTCGTTATTATTTTCCAACTGTCGAGTGCCCAAATAATTAGCCATATCCCATAATAGCTCCTCTCCCAGCACCAATGTAGGTCAAATTACCTCTTCCCAGATTACACAGTTCAGTTTTGCCCAAAAGATTATTTAAAAAAGTTTTAATAACTAAAAAAAGTGCCCTAACTAAATATTTCATATTTTTCAATTTTATCTCACAACCCGCCTATTTAACTTTATCTAAGTAGTTACTAATGTCCCGGAAAAAAAGAAAGAAAAAAAATATATACAAAAAAGAAAATCTACTAATAGATAATAACATTTTTTAAAGAGTTTCTGTTTGTTTTGTTATTGTTTACAATTTTACAAAGTAAGTATGCTTATACATATACATAAATTTTTCGACTTTTTGAATAAGATGGAACGATAAGCCTACCCATTATTATATTATTATAATGTAAGTTTGCTACTAGGCTATTAATATTAGTTAACGAAAAGTTTTGATATTTTTTGATATCGATTCGGAAGAAAAAAAATAATAAAAAATGAAGACATGAATAATAAACAGTATAGAAAAGAGCCAGTTTTTAAATGTTAGAAAGGTACCTAGTCTTATAATGTAATAAGTTTATTATTAAATATTGTATTATTATAGACAAATATCACTTATCTACACAAACAATCAACATAAAACACAGCATACAAGGTTACCTTCAGCAAAGAAGAGATGTAAATAACTTTAATCCATACCATAATTCGGTGTTTTATTAATTCATAGCATAGTGGTTAGTTTCCATGATAAATTTTTTCCAATTCGGGCTCACTGTGAATGCGAAAAACTTTGTTAATTTTATTTTTCACGAAAACATTGCCGTTAAGCACCCACGCACTATTTTTTGAGAAAAGCTGTATGGCCTTCCTAAACAAACTAAGACGTAATTTTGTTAAATCTTCTTTGATTTGCACTCCCGAATTTTTGAGATTTTTTCGGTTTCTCAAAATCGACTCTCTCACTTGGCACGTCGTAAACCTGACTAAAATTCCGCTTGGCAAATTGTTATCATTTTGGTTTTTATTAGGTATACGATGGCATTTTAATAGTTCACTCTTTTCCACGTTTATTTTCAATTTATTTTTAAACAGGCTTAAAACTTTTGCTTCAAGGTTTTCTTCATTTTCACTATTTAGACCGAAGATTCTGATGTTTTGATTTCTAGATGTTTGTTCATGGTCGTCAGACATTTTCAGGAGTCGTTTGTTTTCTTCAACCAATGTGTTTACTTGGGATTGAAGGGCATCAATTGCCGCCGACTGCTGATTAAGCCTTTCCTCCAGCTTGCTCGCTACAATTCCTGCTACTTTTTCAGCGATTTCTTGCAAGTATTTATCATTAAAAATACTTATTATGGCACCTTTTATTTCGCGCATG
This sequence comes from Diabrotica virgifera virgifera, assembly GCF_917563875.1. Classification (NCBI taxonomy): domain Eukaryota; kingdom Metazoa; phylum Arthropoda; class Insecta; order Coleoptera; family Chrysomelidae; genus Diabrotica; species Diabrotica virgifera. The sequence goes on along the minus strand of NC_065448.1, from coordinate 210,013,901 downwards.
TCTGTCGTTGATATTACCATAATGGCGACTGAACCACTTTAGATTTTGTAATATTCACCAAATTTTGCAAACAAATAATAGCGAATCTCACTGAAAATGTATTGTAAACACAAAACAATAGTTTATACTACACTTTATACTAACTTTTGTAATTAAAAACTGTATGCAATTAACTATATCGGGAAAAATTTGAAGAGCGGTTGCAAAACTACAACGTACTACTCGTGCGCCATCTACCTCCTCCTAAAAAAATAATCAATAATATTGATAAAAAACTCTCGAACAGTTTGATGAACCTCAATAAACGAGAGATCAAAACGGTCACTGAAATGGTGACTGGACATTTCCGTTTAAGAAATCACCTATACAAACTAGGTAAGGTGAATGAACCATGGTGCAGAAAGTGCGAAATGGAAGAAGAAACTGCCATACACATACTCTGCCATTGCAGTGTGCTAGGTGATGTAAGGCAGAACTTCACTGGTCAAATGAGGTTTGAACCAGAAGAGATCCTAAAACTACCAATAAGAAAACTGTTGGCCTTCGTTGAGGCCACAGGACTTATTAAAGTTTAAGGAGAAGAACAGGGTTTGGTACAAAGGTCTTATGACCAAGTGCCAGAGACTAACGAGAGTCTCGCCTGAGTTAAGAAGAAGAAGAAGAAGAGACGGGATGTTGAATTTTTTCTTACAAAACCGACGATTTATTTATTGCTCTAAAACCGGTTGATATGTGAAAATGAAATTTGGTAGTTTTTAAGAGGTGGTTATTGCGCATTTTTTGACATACAACTTAGAATTTTACATTGACTATTGGAGTACATACGGGTCATATTAAACGTATGCACGCCAATGGTGAATATAAAATTCTTACTTGTATGTCAAAAAATGCGCAATAACTGCCTATTAAATCTACAATCAATCAATAAATAAATAATCAGTCTGTAAGAAAAAATTCCACATCCCGTATCTCGGAAACGAAGCATTTGCAGACACATGTTTATAAAGCAAACAATCATTATTTTTTCATGCGGAATTACCCCTTAAAGTTTGTCGCACTTATTTAGAAACACCCTGTATTGATGAAAAACTTTGCTAGTTGTTAAAGGACCTAACTTTTTTATTATCCAACATAAGCGAATGAATCAAAAAGCAAAATGTTAAGAAAGCTCAAGACTATAGTCGAGTTTTAATTTCAATATTTTATATAAGCTGGAATATTCCACAGGGTGTTTTGAACTTTGAGGAAAAATCACACTATTATTTTTACACCCGGTATACAATAAAACTTACATGTTTAGCAACATTATTATTACATCGATATTCTTGAATAACATATTAAAAAATCACTCAAATCGGACGACAGGTTTAGGAAATAAGAGACATAAAAAATGTCCCCTTTTGAATGTGGTGCGTTAATTTTGATGCTTAGCGTAAATACCACAAAGAAATAGCTTCAGAATTTCTTCTTCATGTGCTGTGCTCGATTATCTAGCATTGGTTATCAAATTGGCTACAGTAATTTTTTGACAGCAGCTCGGAAAAGCGATGAAGGGGATCTTTTCAATCCTGACGTTTTTCTTCGAACTGACCCTCTTCTTCCGTCTACCTTGCCTTGTATTATTAAACGGAGTGCATTATATATCTGTGGGTGTCGCATAACATGGTCAAAATATTCAATTTTCCGATTTTTAACTGTTCTTCTGTAACTTTTCCCATCGGATGCAAAATAACTTCGTTACGAACTCTATCCACCTCTAACTTACTAGTAGGATTCTCCGATACACTTAGATTTCAAAGGCTACCAATTCCTTGAGAACTGTATCTGTTAAAGTCCAACCTTCGACACCGTAAAAAGAGTAGAGAGCACATAACATCTCACTAAGTTAATTTTCAGATTCAAAGTAATACTGAATGTAATAAGAATGCAACTCTGGCTTTGTCTACATATACGTATTCTAATATATTTCTTTTCTTATGTCCTAGTTCTCGTTGAGATTACAACCAAGGTAGATGATATAGTCTGTTCGCTAAACTCAGACGCAACTGGCTACATATTTTAGTCGATAATTTTTTTGTTTTTTGTCAATTTTGCAAAAATTGGCGAAAGTACTAACTATTTAGTGATTATTAACTATTTAGTAATTATTTTTTGCCAATTTTACTAAAATTGGCAAAATTACCGACTAAAATATCTAGAAAGTTGCGTCTGAGTTTAGCGAACAGACTATATTGTTAGTTCTCTTTAGTTGTTCACCATAAGCTGTTACCATTTCCGGTTATATTGGCGTCTTACTGACAACCACCACATTGGTCTTTACAAAGATAACACGGTATCGCCGTATTTCAAGCTTATTTATTGACCTAGAAACAAATATATCATCCCTCATATTGAACATTACAAGAAGTCAATTGGCGTCAGTACGATCACACTAATAGCCCAAAAGCCCGTGGCCGCTAGGTATTCTATATTTAATAAAAGCTGAAAATTTAAATAACATAAGAAATCATGTCACCCTTTGTCGGACAGTTTCAATAGTGTTTTCATTTTGCCGCACGCACTGAAAATCTACTGTAGGTATGAGCGCGACACAATAGGTTTGTTCTAGCAAACAGTAAAACTAGTCAGAAACCGTCAGCAAACAGTTGATCAGTGAGAGAACATAATACAGTCACCAGTGCTATCCCCTCTAAGTACTCGCGCTGGTCCGCTATTCGTTTATGGTTTCAAACCATTTGAAACTGATGCTAGAACAAACCCCCCCAGGTCTTCTTTGGTCTTCCTCTCCTACTCCTTCCAGGAATCTGCACTTCAGCTATTCTTCGTATTGGGTGATTAACGTCTCGACGTTGAACATGACCAAACCATCTTAACCTATGCTCTCTCATTTTGGCATCAATTGGTGCCACACCTAGACTTCCCCTAATATACTCATTTCTAATTTTATCCTTCTTTGTCACTCCACTCATCCATCTAAGCATTCTCATTTCCGCCACATGCATTCGTTGTTCCTCTTTCTTTTTCACTGCCCAACATTCAGTTCCGTGCATCATAGACGGTCTTATGGCTGTTTTATAGAATTTTCCCTTCAGCTTCATTGGAATTTTTCTGTCACACAACACACCACTCGCTTCTTTCCACTTCATCCATCCAGCCCTAATTCTACTGCCTGCATCTCCATCTATTTCTCCATTACTCTGTAATACTGATTCTAGTTACTTAAAACTATTGCTTTTCACAATCATTTCACCATCCAAAGGTACCATTTTATTTGTAGCAACTCCATCTTTAAATGAACATTCCAAATACTCTGTTTTTGTCCTACTAAATTTTAAACCTTTTTCCTCCAGAGCTTGTCTCTACTGTTCCAGTTTTTGTTCTAAGTCTCTTTCACTATTTCCTATTAACACTACATCATCAGCATACATTAGGCACCATGGAATACTACCCTGTAGTTTCGCTGTTATCTGGTCCAAAATTAATGAAAATAAATAAGGACTAAGCACCGGGCCTTGGTGCAATCCTACTTTCACCTGAAATTTATCAGTCTCTCCCACACCTGTCCTAACACTAGTCGTTACTCCCTCATACATATCTCTCACAATCTTTACATATTCGCCAGGTACTCCTGTCTTATTGAGTGCCCACCACAGAATCTCTCGAGGAACTTTATCATATGCTTTCTCAAAATCAATGAATACCATATGGGCGTTGGTCTCTTTATTCCTGTATTTTTCCATCAGTTGCCTTACAATGAAAATTGAGTCTGTTGTTGATCTGCCCTGCATAAAACCAAATTGATTATCGGATATTTCGGTTTCTTCACGTATCCGTCTATCAATTACTCTCTCCCATATTTTCATGGTGTGGCTAAGTAGTTTTATAGCCCTGTAGTTTGTGCATTGTTGTATGTCTCCCTTGTTTTTGTAGACAGGTACTAATATACTGCTTCTCCATTCGTCTGGCATTTGTCCAACCTCCATAATTCTATTAAATAGACCTGCTAGCCAAGTTATTCCTGTCTCTCCCAATGCTCTCCATACTTCCTCAGGAATATCATCTGGTCCTACTGCTTTTCCTTTCTTTATTTTTTGAAGCGCTTGAGCCACTTCCTCGTTTGTTATTCTGGTAACCATTGCTGTTACTGTCTCCGTTAACTCCACAGTCTGTCTGTCAAATTCTTCATTTAATAAACTGTCAAAATACTTTCTCCATCTCTCTTGGATATCCTTTTCGTGAATTAGTATTTTATTATTTTTATCTCGGATACATCTTATCTGATTAAAATCTCATGCTTTCTTTGCTCTCTGTTTGGCTATTTTATATATCTTTGCTTCGCCTTCCCTGGTATCAAGTTGATCGTATAGGTTTGAATACGCTTCTGCTTTAGCTTTTGCTACTGCTACTTTCGCTTCCATTTTCGCCACCATATAGTTTTGCAGATCTGTGTCGGATCTGGTTTCTTGCCACTTTTTATATAATTTTCCCTTCTCTTTTATTTTTCTTTGTACTTCATTTGACCACCACCAAGTCTCTTTATCCTCAAACTTCTTTCCTGACGTTTTCCCAAGTATTTCAATAGCCGTCTCTCTAATAATATTGGCCATTTTTCTCTAAATTATGTTAGGGCTTCCTTTCATGTTTCAACATATTTTTTCTACTATTCTTTCCCTGATTAGACCTTCCTTATCATCTTTTAGCATCCACCACTTGATTTTTTGTGGTCCTTTCCGATATTTTTGTTTAGTCTCGCTTTTTACTTCGATGTCCAGAACAAGCAGCTTATGTTGTTGGCTTACTGTCTCACTAACTATTACCTTGCAGTCCTTGCATTCACGTATGTCTTCTTTCCTTATCATGAAGTAGTCTATTTGGGATTGATGTTGTCCACTTTTGTAGGTAATAAGTTGAGTTTCTCTCTTTTTAAAGAATGTGTTAACAATCGCCATATCCAATGCTGTTGCTAATTCTAGCATGTCATCTCCAGCTGCATTTCTAGTTCCAAAGCCTAGTCCGCCATGTATTGTTTCATATCCTGTCTTGGCTTGGCCCACATGTGAATTGAAATCACCTCCTATTATAACTTTCTCCTCTGCCGGAATATAACTCATTACGTCTCCTAATTGGTCATAGAAATCTCTTCTTTCATTCTCACCCAGACCTGTTTGAGGGGCATACACACACACACACAACATTCAATACCTCTTTATCAATTACAAATTTCACTGACATCATTCTATCACTCGTTCTTACAACTTCTACTACGTTATCTTTCATTTCACTATCAGTAATTATACCAACTCCATTTCTAGTGTTACTACTCCCTACATACCAAAATTTATATCCATAACCTAGTTCTTTCGCCCTTTGTCCTTTCCACCTAGTTTCTTGAATAGAAGCAATTTGAACTCTTCTTCGTTTGAGCGCATCCGCTAACTCCAGACTCTTACCTGTAAGACTACCAAGATTCCAAGACCTTATCCTGATTTTTCTAACCTGTAATGGTGTTCCCCCTGAGATAGTCCTCACCCGGAGATCCGAACGGAGGCTCATTTTACTTCCGGAGCATTTTACCTCAGGAGATGCCATCATTTCAGTATAAGTTTTTATTGCGTTTGGAGAAGGTCTTTTCATTATTATGGCCTGAAAAGATTTTGTTTGTATATTTGATGCCTGAATGCCTTTTCTATCAGCACCATACCCTACCCTGCACATTAGCCAATACACCACCAATGCAACCAAAGTGCAGTATTACCCCACACCCGCCTGCATTTTTCTGTATAGGCCAGGATCCCTACTGTAAGGACTGCCCTATAAGCCAATGTGTTGTTGTCCGTATCCCACCACTAGGAGGCATGTACTTTATTCGGGATACTTATTGCAGATTTGAATATCACATATAAAAAGTAAGTGACATTTATTCGAGACATTTGTTAATTTTGTGGATAGATGGCGCTAATAAATCGTATATTTCCAATTAGAGCGCCATCTATCAATAATTCTAAAACATGTTTCGAATAAATATTCCTTATTTCTTCATGAGTCATCCAGACCTGCAATAAAAACCGAGGTTCCTATTTAAGATTTTAAAGTTACCCCCAGCCCACTTCCAGGGGTGGAGTAGGAGGCCGTGTTTGGTGTCATTCGATAAATTTTTGAAAAATATTGAACACCTATTTTTTAGTTTTTCTAACAAAATGAGTTTAAAGTGGTCAGAGAGTGTTATGTTCAGATTTTTCTATCCTTCTCTATCTTCCAAAGCAAGTTCTTTTAGCAGTTTCTGAAACACCACATTCATTTCTTCTTTTAATTCAATTTGGTATCCAGAAACTACGTTTTTATATTCGTTATTCTGTCTTAACATAATTTTCGTGAGTTGCTGAATCAGTAAACTACTATACTAAATTTACAATCAAGATGCAGTAGAAATAAACAAACCAAGAGTCGTTAAATGCTACTAGGAGCACTCCCGAATCATAATTTACAATGTATAAACTTTGGAAGTCATGATTTGGGATATACAATATATATATATGTTACCGTAAAAACCAGATTTCAGTTAAAACCCGAATTTACTAGGAAAAACTACTTTTAACTACGCGCTTTAGACAATTCTAGTTTTAACTAGTGAAAACTAGAACTACCTAATATTATCAGTTAATTATAGTTGAGACTAAACACATTTCAGTCAAAACTAGTTTTTACTAAACTTTTCAGTAATTTCCAGATTCAACTAAAACTCGGTAAATAATTTGCTACCCCGGTTGCTTGTAAATACTTTCTCTAAAACGTAAAATAATGCATTTTATGTTTACGTACTAGTACTAGTTGTTTTACGGACAAGGTAAAACAACTAGTTTAAATAATGCATTTACTTGAGTGCAAAAGAAACTAAATCTGAATGCTTGTACAATAGTAAAAACATAACACTAATAAACTATCAAACAGTTCTTTGGATTAAAAATAAAAAAAATGATGTGGAAGTATTTGTTTGTGCAGGGCTGGCTATCGTGGCAATTAAAGTTGCATGACTTGCCCTTATTTTTACAGAAGCAACTATGTAATAGTGTTGCAAGTCTTCTTGCATATGCAACGTGTAAATCTATGACCTTCCCCTATGTCAGCGTATCTAGCAGCAGTTGTTAAGGAAATATTTTCTTCGAGTACTTCTTTAGATGTCAAAAACTTTTCTTTTATGTCAAATTCCGATCTGAAAAAAAGATAAAATGTCCAAGGGTATACAAGTATACTGAGTACAAAATTACACAAGCTACTTTCAAATTCGATGTTCAACATTCGGTTGGGGCAAATGGTAAATTATAAGAAGTAAATTAAAGAAAGAGTAATAAGATAAAGGCAGTTTTTGTTTATATTCTTAAATATAAACAAAAAGTGCCTTTATTTTTTCCATTTTTACTCAGTTTTGAGTATTTAGAAACTATCTTTCGGTCCTTTTCCTAGAAGAAGAGAAGGTAAATGCGTGGCCTAAGTGATTTGCTTTCTCCTATTTTCGTCGTCTCTGTGATTATATATTGTAAAATCCTGAGATACGGGATGCAGCCAGAAAGCAGTTTATTAACGAAAAGTCTTAGATTTAAAATATTGTTTTCGTACTTCCGGGCCTAAAGTGACAACTTCACTCCCTTGTGACAGGTACTAAAGTGTCACATTTAATCCCTCCGGGATTAAATATTGACGAAACTCCCGGAACGATTAAATCACAAACAAACGAATTTAAGGGATATTTTATTGAAAAATATAATTAATTAGAATGGTAATTAACGTTAATATTCAAATTAATATTGTGACAGTTCGTCATATTGACCAGTCTTTCCTGGGTTAATGCAGCAGGTAACTGACGAGTAACAGATAGGTCCTTTTCATATTGAACTGGTGTTTGTTTCGAAGATCCTGCGGAAACAGGAAGCGAGAATGAGGACTGTGGCATAACTATAGTGGACGAATCGGCGACTTGACCAAATATTTTATCTGAAATTTTTTGTTTATTTTTAATAGACGATTCAATATATCCCTCGGCCACGTTGGAGGATTTCCATCCTCCATGTCTCTTCAGCACGTCTATTGTTGCTCCCGAATCAGCTAACAAAGACGCAGATGTGCGTCTAAAACAATGTCCCGTATAAGACGTCGCATTTTCTAATTTCAAGAAAGCTGCTATTTGCCGTGGAATTGTACCAAACATGTTTTTTCCTACTACTCGCGTAGTACATTCTTTGTTGATGTATTGAACAAAAAATTTTGAATGAGTTGTCCCTGTCTTTCGCAATGCCACATATTTCCGAAATATCGCCACAAAACTGATGGCACTGTTTTCTGAATTTTTGATCACAAAATTTCGGTCAATTTTATTTTTGGTGTTTCTAATCGCAATTAGGAAGGAATAGCCCAAATCTCTCACATCGTCGATTTCTAAATCAACCAACTCTTTTCCACGACAAGCTCCCGCAACGCCCAAAATAAGTGCAACCTACAAAAAAATTGATTTCTTAAAATTTCTGAATATAAACAAATTTCCAAATTTACCTTAAGCATTAAATATTTATCATCCGGAGCCTCCCGTAAGAACTGATCTACCTGCTCAGACGTGAGAATTCTTGACTTCTTTGGCTTAAATCCCTCATTTCTTCTCTTCAAAAAAGCTAATAATTTTGGAAATTTACTTATATCAATATCTTCTCTAATGTTAATAACCGATTTCAGCATTGAGTAATGTGCCCAGAGAGTTGAGGCACAAACCGCTTTTGATTTATCATCGAAGTAGACTAACAGCGCATTTTCAGTAGGTTGTCTCACATTTTTTAAGCGGCACCACTTTTTAAAAGCATCGTACTGCTGCTCGTATAGTTTTCTAGATTTCGGTGGTAACAATTCTTCACCTACTTCGGCTGCTCTTTTATCAATATCAGATACACCTTCTTCACTCATGATACCAATAATTATCAATAACAATGTTTCTTTACAATGACACTAGTAATGACAATGTTTCTAAATTATAACTGTCACAACGCAATGTTACTATGGTAACTTATTTTAAAGACAGTTTATTAAATGAGTTGAAGAGAGAAAAAACTGATTGAAATTATTGAAATAATTAATAAAATCATACCGGAAGTACGAAAAGTATCGTATATACCTTGCGACTGAAGTACATTTAATCCTTCAGGTAAATTATGGCCCTCCCTGCGGTCGGGCCATAAACTTTACCTTCAGGATTAAATGTACTACTTCAGTCCCGCGGTATATAATGTACTATTATTGTATTTTTATTTCAATTATTCTAATTGTTTAAAAAGTAGTAAACTTTGTATCTAGGCCTTTTCGTTGTTTTCCTCGTAATAAAAGAGAAATAACTTTTTTTCATTAATTTTATAGACTTTTTCTTTTTTATGCTAAATGTATTTTTTCTATCTTTTATTAATTTAAATATTGAATTTGGTTTTATGAAATCATTTGACGTCGCAAATAGAACTAGGTATATTTTATAAAAATAAATTTACATCCCAATAATCAGCATCAAATTAATAACAGGCTATTCTCGTACTTATCGGCAATACAGTTTTTCTATTATTCTATGTTTTTTCCAATTTTCTTGGGTTTTTTAAGCACGATTCTGATCTTTCTTTCTCCTGGGTCTCTTCCTTTTGTAAAATCTTTTCCAAAAAGCGTCCTTTCCATGTTCTTATACCTCAGCTGTCAACCTGAGCTTCAACATTATCACTCATGGTGAATAATACACAGTATTGTAATACAATCAATAAAAACTATGCAGAAAAATCAACAGTTTGCACACACTAGTTTGATACCAACCGGCCGCCTTCGTCAATAACACTACTTCGAATAAGCCAAATCGTATTTGTCTCTTCTTGCACATAATTTGCTAGTAATTCCAGAATAAAACTAGTTTGAACTATTATAAACTACTCTAAATAAAATTAGTTAGAATTTTTAGTTTTAACTGAAATTTAGCAGTCAAATCTAGTTTTGACTAGTTAAAACTAGAATTGTCTAAAGCGCGTAGTTAAAACTAGTTTTTCCTAGTAAATTCGGGTTTTAACTAAAATCGGGTTTTAACGGTAACTACATTGTAAATTATGATTTGGGAGTGCTTCTAGTAGCATTTAACGTGTCTTGGTTTATTTATTTCTTCTACTGCATCTTGATTGTAAATTTAGTATAATGATAATGATATTTATACTTTTACGTATAAATTACTTGGCGCCATTTTATTAAAACTAATTGCTTCAATTTTGTTTGAAATGTGTGAACTAAAACTTGACCGATTTTAGTTGAACCACTAAAGTTGATCAACTAAAATTGAACCGTGAGAATGCGCCTTTATTCTAAATAAAATATGGAAAAATTAAGCTTTATACTTTAACGAAAGTAATATAATATTTTACACACCTTTGCTACCTGTTACTTGCTCGAGTAACCACGATCCAAACTTCGTACTCGCTGAGATCGTTTTTACCTGTGTTGGGGACATGCGCAGAGAAACTTTCCGCTTTTATTAAATAAGGAATGTCTAGCGGCCATGGGCTCTTGCTCTATAAAACCGTAATTCCCAAAAAAACCACTCAAATTATTTTTTATCTTAATTATCTTACCTCTGATGTTATTTCGTCACCGTACCAGTAAGAGATAGCCACATTTCCACCCGTTAGTATTAAGTAGAACAGTCCTAAAGCCGGTAATAAAAGATTGTCTCGTTTCTGAAAATGTTTTAATTAATTATTTAAGTAATATCACCAAGAATATGTATTATATATATATATATATATATATATATATATATATATATATATATATATATATATATATATATATCAAACAGATGAAATAGAGAATGTGGAAAAATCCCCTTACGAACAATTCACACATCCACCATTTCGGGTTGGGAAAAATTTTTTGAATAGAATCAAAGATCCAAACACCAGTTCTTAGAAATGTGTTTCGCCGGCGAAACACATTTCTAAGAACTGGTGTTTGGATCTTTGATTCTATTCAAAAAATTTTTCCCAACCCGAAATGGTGGATGTGTGAATTGTTCGTAAGGGGATTTTTCCACATTCTCTATTTCATCTGTTTGATTTCGTACGAGTGGTCGTCAAACCATTAACCTTGGATCTTTTGATCACTGAGTGTGTTTCAAGGATCTACATCTCATGTTTTTAAACACACACATATATATATATATATATATATATATATATATATATATATATATATATATATATATATGTTACAGTTTAAGTTGATTATCCAGTTGGAGTTGACTATTCCTAGTTCGAGTCAACTCAAACGGCTGGACTACTAGTAAAAGTAAACTCCTACTAGTAAAGTATACTCTTCCCAATGCCGTTTAGTAAGAGTTAATTCACACAAACAACCGATTCTAGAAACTAAAAATGTTACTGGATATTAGACCAGGAAAAAATCATTTTGGCTCGCAATTTTTTCGTCCAGCATGGATTTATTTGAAATTTTCACAAAAGATAGGGAATAGCCCAAGGATCATTTTATATATCATGTCGCTGTACGCTAAAATCTTAGGGGTGGTTGCCACCCCATCTCGGGGGCGGGAATTTTTCATTACATGGAAATCGATGGAAAATGTGATTCTAAGAAAAACATGTTCTTTACGTTTTCTTCGTAAAACTAATATTTTTCGAATTATTTGCGGTTGAAAGTAACAGTTTTTCGACGAAAAAATCGACTTTTTAGAGGGTATTTTGAGAACTCAAAAAATATACATTTAATCAAAAAAAATTGTATCTTTTAGAAACACAAACTTTGAAATTTAGGGTATGATTAAGCACCAGAAGTCTCAGCATTCCGTGTAATAAGAACGTTCTAAGTTAATTTTTACATAAGTTATGAATATTTATATAAACTCAAAATTTATGATTTATTTTGCAATTTTCTAAGCAACCAATAAGGATAGACATATTGATATTGAATAATTGATATTGGGAAGGGTTAAAAATGATAAAAGTTATAAAAAGCAGTATAAAAAAAAGGGGAAATTCATCCAACTGGTTCATAATTTTCTAATACTTCTGCTTCCTCTTCTCCTTGTTCTTCTTCTTCTTCTTCACCTTCTAGTTCTTCTTGTTCTTCTTCTTCTTGTTCTTATTTTTCTTGTTCTTCTTCTTCATGTTCATCCTGGGTGAAAGTAAATTGCCCCAATAATGACACATCGCATGGCTCCTCGATAGAATCAAATGAATCCTCAATTGTTGGTGATTCAACATTGGAGCACGACCGGTCTTGACAATTAGTGCATTCTACCGAACAACACAGTCCAACTTTTTTGCAACCACATTTAGCGCTACATCCCTTTTTACAGTTGCAAAAAATTGTGTTCAGGAGATTTCCGGCGCAGGTGGGAGTAAAGTTTGAATTGGTTCTAATGAACTGTCGACTAATTTCCATCCCCAGTCTTTTGGATCTAGTTTAACCAAGCCTAAGGATAACCAAGCCACACTTGAACTTGGTAATATGTATACTCGAAAAAGATGTTGATGAGCAGCCGCTGAGGTTGGAGGAAGACGAGATAATTGCACTTGTTTTTTATTTCGGGTATTTTTAAAGCAACATGCATATCGAAACTTATCTAAGCACGTAGTTTTTTTAGGCGCTCCATACATAGGGAGAAGAAAGCTAATTCCGTTGAAAATAACTTCTTGTGGAGTTAAATTAGTTTTTTTTTAAACTTCAGCACATTTAAATAAAATTAGGTTTAACACGTATATTCACTCCGGAGTAGTACTTAAGACTAATTAATACCTCGAGGGTGTCATCTACCTGAAGGATTTCGCCACCCAGGAAGATAACGTTGTAATTTGTATAATAATAAACAAACTAAATTTGCATAAAGTTTATTGTATATTGAAATGTTTATTAGTACTTAGCAATAAACATTTTGCCTAGAAAGTTGGCTGTCATTATTATGTTCACACCCTTCTGAGAAAAGAATAGGTATGGTGATTAGATTAGCCGACGTACCTATAGAACGTGTTTATTCCGACAAAACCCATCTTAACAAATTGAATAAGACGCATAAGTAAGAAGAATTATTATAAGTTAATACTTTGTCATATCAATTTACTTTTTTTGTAGAGAATAAGCCGTAAAATTAAAATAATAATTATTATTACTTTCGCGTTATATTCACTTTGTAACGATTTTTTTTGGCACTGTAATATAATACAGCTCATATATTGCATCCCTCGGTAGACCGCAAGCTGTATAGTAGAAACATTATCTTATAATATCTTATATTATTATGTGTAATATAAGTTAGGTTGACCTATAGAATAATGTTTACTTGTATTACAGCTTCAGTCATGTATATACGTGGTGTACTAATACATAAAGATGACGATTAGAACTCTTTCAACTCTTTTAATCGTTGTATCTCAAAAACGGTGGCTCTTACGAAAAAAAGTATTAAGATATTTTTTATATATAATTATCAAATCTACATTTTTTGTTAGAACTACTTTTATGATAAAACTTACCGTTTCGCTGAAAATCGCTAAAAACCGTATTTGGTGACCTTTGACCCCGCGTAAATTTTTTAGCTCGGGTCGGATTTATGAGGACTTTTTAGATTTTATTTATGATGGTATTTTGAACAATCCTGCCAATTTTCAGCTTGATGGTAATTATTGTAATCTCACTCCTATTTTTGAGTCTAACTAGACCGGTCTATAAGCTGAATCCCTACACGCTGAATCCAAGAGCCGTTCCCGAATAGTGGCAGCTAAGTCTTCGCTGGTAATGGTATGGGCAAGTTCACGATAACGATTATTTTTCTTCAACCTCCACAGCTTCTGCACTAAACAACAACTAAACTTTCTAATGCACCCGTTTCACTATCAGTTTTGCTTCTCCACTTACATTATTTCAATGTCACATCTGTCTACACTACTGATCACTCACATACACTCCCGAAAGTGAGTCTCCAGTACCCTGAAGAGGCTTAAGCCTAAAAGGGGAATAAATTAACGTGTTTCGGTCTTTCGTTCGTTGGTTATATGTTAATTTTTTCTCTATAATTAGTAGCGTAGAGTCGCTACCGATATAAAATTATGATCCCTGTCTATTTTGTTTGAAAATATGGCATTTATACTCTGGGCTAATTAGGAAAATACAAGGAAAAGTTATTTACCAGCAATTTTATTGCTGGAATCTAATCTTATGATTCTATATATTAATAATATAGGTATGTAAAGTCCGCAGATAGTGTGCTACTTTTTTTATAAACAAAATGGCGCCCGAAAATCGTGTTTTTTTCAATTTTTGCTATATAACTCCAAAGATTTTAACTTTACACCAAAAACACCCAAATAAGAATTCACCGTAATTAAATTATGCATAGAGACGTGTTTTTCCCGATTTACATCGACGAAAATTTTCCCCGAAAAATGCGGGTTTTTCCAACAAAATCTTTAATTTTCAACTAAAATTTTAGATAAGTAATTGTTTATCAGTAATAAAATAACTTTAATATAAAAGCTCTTTTTGTATAGATTATAATTCCAGAAGCCGATGGAAATTGAATGGACAGTTTAGCAACAATTGAATTGTTAATTAAAAGTTTACGGTCGCTATAATCACAATAATTAAGATACATAAGAATAATTATGATTTTTGTAGAAAAATACACTGTACCATCTAATATACTTCACACAATTGAAATTGGACTATTTAAACGGCCTCATGAATATTTTAAATTTATAACTAATTTTTTGGCTTATAAACAAATAGAATATCTCGGGAAATATTAAATTAAATTAAATCATGAAAACGGTTTTGGAAAAAAGCGGCTGGACACTTCTTTTAAAAGAAAAAATGTTTAATTGTGATGAGTGGTAGTCCTGTCGCCAGGGGGGGTACAACGGCCTCGTTAATTCAGATGGACTTACTCAAGTTTTTTTTATGTATTTTGACCCGTAGAACACGAATTTTTTGGGTAACAGTTGATCCGGATGTCGATAAGATTGTTATAGACCAAGAACTTGAGGAATCAAATAACAGCGATTTTTGGCAAAACAAAACAATATTTTATATTTTTTGGGCCATTTTAAGTAAAAAATATTTCTACAAGTTTTTTCGTAGGATGCACAGTTTTCGAGATAAACGCGGTTGAACTTTAAAAAAATCGAAAAATTGCAATTTTTGAACCCGAATAACTTTTGATTAAAAAATAAAATAGCAAGTCTGCTTACCGCATTTGAAAGTTTAAGTCAAATTTTATCGGTTTTGATTATTTGCATTGGTAAAAATTTATTTTTTTATTGTTTAACAAAGCTATAAACACGTAGGGTTTCCCGTGCTTTTACATGCGTTTTAACGCATGTAACGTAGAAATAGTCTTGATTGCACTAGTACCTATTCTACCTACTCGTTCGATTTTAAATGAGAAATCATAGAAACATCACTCACGCACTAGTTGTTTGTAGCTTTGTTTAACAATAACACAATAAATTTTTAGCAATGCAAATAATCAAAACCGACATAATTTGACTTGAACTTTCAAAGGCGCTAAGCAGAATTGCTATTTTATTTTTTAATCAAAAGTTATTCGGGTTTAAAAATTGCAGTTTTTCGATTTTTTGAAAGTTCAACCGCGTTTATCTCGAAAACTGTGCATCCTACTAAAAAACTTGTAGAAATATTTTTTGCTTAAAATGACCCAAAAAATACAAAATATTGTTTTGTTTTGCCAAAAATCGCTGTTATTTGATTCCTCAAGTTCTTGGTCTATAACAATCTTATCGACATCCGGATCAACTGTTACCCAAAAAATTCGTGTTCTACGGGTCAAAATACATAAAAAAAACTTGGGTAAGTCCATCTGAATTAACGAGGCCGTTGTACCCCCCCTGGCGACAGGACTATGGTTCCTGAGACACAATCGGTCAAAGTTGACCTACATTTCGGCAAAGATATAAACAATAGGATCATAATTTTCGAACCATCACCCTTTTATTTTTATCATCTTTCGCTACACCAATTTTAATATCTTTAAAGTACTCATAACATATATTATTATAATAAAAACTATCGATATTACGAGTGAAAATTGACAAAAATAGTAAAATTCCAATCAAAAATTAGGTTGAAGAAAATGTAATCTCAAAGTTCAAAATCGGCATACGTTAAAAAAAATACATTTTCTCGGCTTCCCATGGAGCAATTTTCATTCTTTTTTTTTTCTCAAGTAACTCGAATAGAGCCATCTAACTAACGTATTATTAAATGTCAAACTTGCTTTTGTTTTGTTATAATAGATTAATTTATTTATAAGAAAAGAAAACTACATATTTTCCAGTTGTAGACTTTTTTTAGATAAACTTACTACAAGTGTGCCTTTTAACGTTAAAAACACAAATATTCTCATTTGAAAGCTGTATAAATTATTTAAACAATATTTATTTAAACAAATTAAAAATTTTTGTTAGAAAAAATAAAATAATTTATGATAACAAAACAAAAGCAAATTTGAAATTTAATAATCAGTTAGTTAGATGGCTCTACTCGAGTTACTTGGGAACAAAAAAGAATGAAGAAAATTGCTTCATGGGAAGCCGAGAAAATGCTTCCAATGCTGCCAATTTTCACTCGTAATGTCGATAGTTTTTATTATAATAATATATGTTATGAGTACTTTAAAGATATGAAAATTGGTGTGAAGAAAGAGGACAAAAATAAAAGGGTGATGGTTCGAAAATGATGATCCTATTGTTTATATCTTTGCCGTAAATTCCGGTCAACTTTGACCGGTTGTATCTCAGGAACCACTCATTACAATTCAACGTGTTTTCTTTTCAAGGAAGCGTCCTGCCGCTTTTTTTCCAATACCGTTTTTATGATTTAACTTTATTTAATATTTCTCGAGATATTCTATTTGTTATAAGCCAAAAAATTGATTATAACACTAGTTTACAACCAATTTGCGACTGGAATGCAAAATGCTGTTTTCTGTTCATTTCTGCTCTCTGAATATGAATATGATGATAAAAAGTTCCTAACACGTAAGATTTTTGAGTTATGATTTTTCAAAAAAAATGAGTTACGATTTTTGAGTTATCAGTATTTTAATAAATTTTTTTTTAAACAGTCATTTGTAATATATCAGTGAGTGATGTTATCAAATTAACGTTCTTCCTAAAAATTGTGCAGAATTTGACAACACTGGGATATCTAATGTCTACGAATAACACATTGACATTTAAATAAAGAATAAACCAAAGGTAATCCTTAATCAGTAAACCTACCCATTTAAACCTACTAGTTCTAAACCGTTTTAACGACTGTTACTTCTGCATGACAAAAGTGTCTGGGTTTCCAAGGAAAGGCAAGAAAGGCAATGGATATCCAGATATTATCTCAGCAATAAAACCGGTTTTCCATGGAGAAGATTTACCAGTTCCAGGACCCCCGGCAAATTTGGAAGAAGATTTGGAAATGTATATGGCGATAAAAGTAATCCCGATGATATATAAGACAATAATGATTTTTACCCGAAAGCGACGAAAAAGCACCTTATTGCATCCAACAAGCCGAATTACATGATTTAGTTCGAGACCTTCACTTGCCCAAAGGACATGCTTATCTCTAGGTTCTACATTACAATAATGAATTTTTTATAAATGGAATTTACTAGCGAGTAAAACTTACAATATTTAGGAACCGTAACCAGGAGCTATCCAAGTTTTTTACTATGCAGGATAAAATGTGTGTTTGTATTAATCCACATAGTGTTATGGGAAAATTGGGATAGGCAGAAAATTGTGTACAAAAGACTTAATATGGTTTTTGTTTCTAGTTCTGAACTTATGTGTATATAGTATAAAAGATTTTTTATAATAAACAGCAATATTTGATGCATTCTATAACTCAACATCTAACATTTCACCTTACAAGAAAATGTATGCATGGACCCCTAGGCAGAAATCTACGGTACCTGAAGAAGAAGATAATTCAAAATCCATACGTGGTGGAAAATTTTAGTATTTGAATTCGCATTCAGGACGCTTTAAACTCCCCG
The DNA here is from genome assembly GCF_917563875.1 of Diabrotica virgifera virgifera. Lineage (NCBI taxonomy): Eukaryota > Metazoa > Arthropoda > Insecta > Coleoptera > Chrysomelidae > Diabrotica > Diabrotica virgifera. The sequence continues at coordinate 209,995,819 of NC_065448.1, read as the reverse complement.
GTACAGCCATTTTAACATCAGTCGCAATTTTTTTTTTGTTTTTTTGTTGACTAGTGTAATTTTTATACAAAAATCATAATTATTCTTATGTATCATGATTATTGTGGTTATTATAGGGACAAGATACAAGAACGTAAACAAATTAAAGTCAAGTTACTTGGAATGAAAGACGACGATGAGAAGCAACGATTAGAACAGAAATACTGGGAAAAAAATAAAGAAGTCAAAAGAAGCGCAAGAAATGACAAAAGATCATACCACAACGGACTCATTAATGAAGCTGAAAATGCGGCAAGAGAAAACGACCTAAAAAAATTGTATGACATCACAAGAACCTTGACAAGAACAAGCTGAAATGGTACCACTAAAATAAAAGATAAAGATGGTGTCGTACTGAAAACAGAACATCAAATTCTTACTAGATGGATGGAATATTTCAAAGAAATATATGAAGAACAGAATATAATAAACGAAATAGAAGAGGAACCTAACAGACAACCAATGAACATGAACACTTTTAATCAACTAAAAAGAGGAAAAGCTGCCGGAATAGACAATATCCCTGCTGAGTTAATCAAAGCTGACATCGAAACGTTCACCTCTATACTGTACACACTTTTAAATAAAATTTGGAGAACCGAAGAGCTACCCAGAGAATGGACGCAAGGCTTAATTGTAAAAATTCCTAAGAAGGGCGACACATCCAAACGTGAAAATTGGAGGGCGATCACCCTGCTATGCACAACAAGCAAAATAATGACCAGAATCATGCTTGAAAGAATGAAGAAGGAATTTGCTAAAGTTATAAGAGAAAACCAAGCTGGATTCCGGGCACGAAGATCCTGCATTGACCACATTTGTACGATGAGAACGATTATAGAGCAATCATTAGAGTGGCAGAATAAGCTATATGTGAACTTTATAGACTTCGAGAAAGCGTTTGATCGTGTAGATCGCAAAGCCTTATGGAAATTGCTAGAGAAATACGGAATGCCCTCAAGTATATCAGAATTATAAAACTGTTCTACGAAGGGTCCACAGCACGCATAGTCCACGAAGGCAAGTTAACAAAACAAATAGATATTGGTACAGGAATAAGGCAAGGTTGTGTGCTCTCTCCAATCTTATTCCTGATAGTAATCGACTGGATCATGTCTAAGGCTACTAGTAATAAGACTGGAATGAGATGTAATGTTTTTAACCAACTTGAGGACTTGGAATTTGCAGATGACATATGCATTTTAACAGAAAAAAGACAACACATGCAACGCAAAACTGAAAAAGTAGCAGAGGCAGGGAAGAAGGTCGGACTTAACATAAACGTCAGAAAAACTAAGATAATGAAAATAAATACACCAAGAGAAATGGGAATATCACTGGGAGGCACGGAATTAGAAACGGTAGAGAAATTTAACTACTTGGGCAGTATTTTGGACAACAAAGGAGGGACGGAGGAAGACGTAAAACGGAGAATAGGAATAGCTCAAAACACATTCAATATGCTAAGGAAAATGTGGTCTTCACGTCAGATGACAAGTAAAACCAAGATAAGATTATTCAACAGCAACGTGAAGACTGTGTTGTTGTACGGAGCAGAAACTTGGAAAGTGTCAAGAAAATGTATCTGACAGATGCAAGTGTTTATAAATAAATGCCTAAGGAAGATTCTTAACATTTACTGGCCAAACCGCATATCAAACCAAGAATTATGGACAAGAACTAACCAGCTACCTATATCTAAGACAATATGCAAAAGGAAATGGAGTTGGATGGGGCACACACTAAGAAGACCTGACACAGACATAGCGAGGCAAGCCCTAGAATACACACCACATGGCAAGAGAAGACCAGGTAGACCCGTAGAAAAGTGGAAAAGAAGTGTGGACAAAGAAATTAATGCTATTGGGAAAACCTGGTCAGAAATAAAGATTAGTGCAAAGGATAGGACAGAATGGAGGCAGAGAGTTGACGCCCTATGCTCCGCATGGAGTGAAGAGGAATAAGTAAGTAAGTAATTATAGCGACCGTAAATTTTTAATCAACAATTCAATTGTTGCTAAACTGTCCATTCAATTTCCATGGGCTTCTGGAATTATAATCTATACGAACAGAGCTTTTATATTACCAAGTTATTTAATATTGATAGACAATTATTTATCTAAAATTTTAGTTGAATATTAAAGATTTTGTTGGAAAAACCCGCATTTTCCGGGGAAATTTCTCGTCGAAGTAAATCATGAAAAACACGTCTTCATGCAGAATTTAATTGCGGTGAATTTTTATTTGGGTGTTTTTGGTGTAAAGTTAAAATCTTTGGAGTTATAGAGCAAAATTGAAAAAAAAACACGATATCCGGGCGCCATTTTGTTTATAAAGTAGCACACTATCTGCGGACTTTGCATACTTATATTATTAATATATACAATCATAAGATTCGATTCCAGCAATAAAATTGCTAGTAAATAACTTTTCCCTAAAATGGGCTATCCACCGATAATCTGCCCAGACTATTAATTTTATGTTTAATATTAGATGTTCAGTTCTTCGACTTCTCCTTCTTACGTGCCATCTCCGCGACGAAGGTTGGCAATCATCACTGCTATTCTAACTTTTGACACTACAGCCCGAAAGAGTTCAGTTGAGCTGCATCCACATCAGTCTCTGTGATTTCTCAGCCAGGACATTTTTCTCCTACCTATGCTGCGCCTTCCTTGAATCTTTCCCTGCATAATTTATTTTATTATTTCATATATGTCACCACGTGTTATATGACCCAAGTATTGAAGTTTTCTTATTTTGATGGAATCCAGTATCTCCCTGCTTTTCTGTATTTTTCTTAGTACTCCCTCATTGGTTATTCTGTCTGTCCAGGAGATTCTCAGCATTCTTCGATACGTCCACATTTCAAATGTTCCAATCTATTGAGACATTGTTTATTAAGAGTCAATCTCGCCACACCATACAAAAGAACAGAAAACACATACCTAACAATAAAAATGGTATACATTTTTATTTTATAGTCGTATTACTCCGTAGAGTAACTAGGTGCATTTTCCGTTGGAACTTTACCAAGCTGCAGACGGGGGTTGTGAATTGCATAGTGTAGAATTCCTTCCCTTTGTCTTCACTGCAGCATCCATTTGGCTTGCAAATTGTAGAAGCATTAGAGGTGTCACCAGGAAAGTGTACCAATCAGTTTTTCAATTTAAAAATCTTTTAGTAATATTTTTAATATTTTCAATATTATTAATGTTGCTACTTGGATTGAAAAACTTCATCTTACATACCTAAAATTATAGTACTAGCTTTCTAAGATTTAGGTTGAGGTCCCTACTACAAAATATTTGTTTCATATTCGTAAATGCACTTCTAGCCTTTTCTGTTATAATTCTGATTTCTTTGGTAAGTATAATCGTTTGTTTCACTAATGTTTGTCCCTAAATAGTTATAATTCTGAACTCGTTCTATCGTCTTATTATTTACGTGTACATTGATGTTTCTAATATTTTCTTTGATATATCGAGTTCTACTGTGGTGAATACACTCATTAAGTAGTTTAATTTATTGTTACTTACCAGTTCATATAAGTCATACATAATTAATACTCCTATCTGGAAGGAGGTTTGAAAGAAATCCATCAGCACCAAGGTTCTCATACACGAATTGAAGTCATTGATAAAACTACAATAGAAAAATATATTATAATGTCTGTAGATATACACTTGTTTGGCAAAATCTCTATTATATCCAGAGCCGTACGGTACATATTTTCAATATGATGCAAGTCTTCGAAATGCCGCCCCTTAAATATTATTGAAACTTGACTTTTATTTTTATTAAATGCAACTGCACAAAACGAACTAAAACTTATTTTAAAAACAACACATAATTTAAATTAAATGAAATATGTATTAACATTAAATAAATATTTACAAAAATTTCAATTTTATCCTTCTGACTATAATTTTGGTAAATTCGTCAGATTATTGTAGTCTAAAGTAGGAGCTAGTGAGGACTCTTGAAATGAGTGCTCAATTTTTTAGTTTTGTTTGTCTTATGGAGCTTCGTAAATAATTTTTAATTTTGAAAGACTTCTTTCACCACTAGCTATCGAGACAGGGAGTGTTAATAAAATTCTTAGTGATACAACTTATTAGTTCTTATGTTTGTATTTTATTATGTTGTATGTTTAATTTGCAATTTATATTAATTTTGTAATACATATATTGGTTTTGTTTTTATTTTAATTTTGCTTTAATTTATTAACTTGTTTTTTAATATTGCCGATTTATCTAATTTCAGAAAATTGTATGTGTTATTGTTATTTTTTTTTGACTCTATGTAAGCTTTGTCTATAAAATTGTAAAATAGTTTGTAACTTATGGAAGACTATGTACTGAGCCTGATGATGAGGCAACGAAAATGAAAGCCTCGAAAGCGGTTGCTCCACATTTTTTAACATCAATTAAATACAAACTAAAAGATTGCGAGTATTGACTTAATTTATATCCAATAGTATAATGGACTCACATTGGCGACCCTTTCATGATTTATCTTCCTCTGTTAAGAGCTCATCCACAGATTTTTCGTAATCAAATTGACGCTTTTTTCTCCTGGTTCAAATTTTATTTTCAGCTGAAAATTCTAATTTATATCAAGATTTTCTTCAATTTCATTAGCAATAATGTTCTTTAAGTCATAGCCAGATTGTCTGCGACTTTTCATTTTTTTTTCTATATAGTTTCTATAATAGTTTCGGACAACATGTTTACACAACCTGACAAATTTAGAGTTACTTGTTGACATACATATTCGAGACTGAATTTATATGAAATAAAATATCATGCCAAAGAACTACACCGCATATAAATTTATAATTTTTAATATTTTTTGCTAATCCTAGTGCTTTAACTTTAGTTTCTGATTTCTGAATCTTTGTTGACTTCTTCTATTATTTCGAATGAGGTATCATATTTTTCACAAACTTGAAATCTTAAAGCCGTTTCAATGCATCTATTTGACTTGACCATCTAGTATCACTCAAAGGTTTTACAGTTGTGAAACATGTTTTTCGGAACTTTGCAACGCTTTGTATAATTAGAAAAAAAGTGTACAGCTCTTGTGTAATACAAAAAGGGTTGTTGTTTCTGTAGAAGAATACGCTTTCTTCACTTTTAAAACTATGATATTTTTCAAGTGTTCTATTTTGTTCACTCTATCTTATTCCTATGATTATGTTTATGTATTTTGATTTTACTGATTATGCCGCCCCACTTATGATGCCGCCTGATGCGACTGCCTCACCGCATCATAGCACCGCACGGTCCTGTCTATATCCACTTATGTTAAATGTATGTAAAGTTGTATGTAAAATTAGAAGTTAAATAATGTGAAAAGTTATAAAGTTAGTAACTAAAGAACATAACAAAGATGAATCAAAGTCATTATGCAATGAATATAAAAGTAAGTTAACATAAAAAATCAAAATTATTACTGAGTATTTATTTCCTCCTCTGCGTTGTATTATACTTTTTTAATGCCATCTCTTAAGGACCTTATTAAATTTCTTACTGATTCCTGGGGAATTGCTTACTTTTCATTTAATACAGTTTTGAGCTCCGTCAGTGTCGATGGTGCTGGATTACGGACCCAAACCCTGCGTTTGAGCTGATCCCATAGGTGTTCGATTCATATCTGAACTCACTGGAGGCCAGTCCATTGTTGTATTGGTGTTGGCGAGGTAATCTTTTGTAATCCGCGCTGTGTGACATCGAGCTTTATCATGCATTAACATGAAGTCATATCCTATATTATAGTGCAGTTACTGAAGGTGGATATGAGCTATTACCTCCGATTTTTTGAACCTCCATCGATTTGCATGAAAATTGGTGAGTGGTTAGAGGATTCCTCAAAGAACAAAGGTGACATGGCGCCAACTGGCGCTTTTATCCTGGGGGTGGACGCCACCTCTTCTCGGGTTTTTTTTATTAAATTTTGCAAATTTACAATCTGCTATTAAAAGCTATTAGTAAATGTGAGTATTGCAAATACATGAGAGGAGAAGTTATCCACTGATAACACTCCCAATACTAACACTAACAAGTTTGATTATAATTTGAAAGTAAAATTGAAATGAAAATTAAAGAATAAAATCTGTTGGCCAATGTCTTTTCAATCTTCGTCTGACTTCTGGTTGGAGATGTAGTTGTCTTGCTTCCTCGTTGGGGTGGGCTGGCAGATGTTTTAAATAATTTCTTGTTAGTCTGCTGATTTCGTCTTCAACGAACGGTATACCAGAGTCGTCACACAATGTTTTGTTACTAACGTCACGGGGCGTTGAAAATCATTCTGAGTATTTTGGATTGGATTCTCTGAATGATTTTGGTATTAGAAGGCTTGGCACAGTCCCATAATTGCACTCCATATGTCCATATAGGTTTTATTATGCACTTATACAAGAGAAGTTTATTATCTGTAGATAACTGCTATTTTTGGTCTATTAGCCAATTCATTTGACGTATTTTCATGTTGATTTGGATTTTTTTTACCAAGATGTGTGCTTTCCAAGTGAGCTTTTGGTCAAGTGTCATTCCCAGGTATTTGACTTCTGTTTTTACTGGTAGTAATGTGTTGTTCAGTGTGACTCTCGGACATACGATGTTCCTGTTGGTGAACGTAATTTGATTAGACTTAGTATGGTTAACTTTGATTTCCCATCTACTCATCCAGTCTTGTAGTAGATTCAGGTGTATTTGAAGGTTTCCTGATGCTACTTGGGGGTCATCATCGATGGATATTATGGCGGTGTCATCTGCGTACATGGCTACTGTGGTCGTATTTGTTGTTGGAATATCAGCAGTGCATATGAGGTACAGGAGGGGACCCAGGATACTTCCTTGAGGGACACCGGATTTTATGGGATAGTAATGAGAGGTTTCTGTAAGGAATTTGACTTAAGAGTGACGTTTTGTGAGGTATGATTTTAAGAGTAGATAGTGAAGAGTGGGAAAGGATGACTTAAGTTTATACAGGAGGCCGTCATGCCAAAACACCGTCGAAGCCTTTTTCTATATCCAGGAAGGCAGCAGTGCAATTTTTTTTTCTTCTAGGCATACATTAAGGTTTTTAACAATTCTATGACATTGTTGTAGAGTTGAATGGGCTTCGCGGAAACCAAACTGGTGTGTTGGGATCACTGAATCAATTTCGATGGCTTCTGAGATTCTTTGGAGAATCTTTCCTGAGAAACTGAGAAGTCTTTCTAAAATTTTTGACATTATTGGAAGTAAGCTGATTGGTCTATATGAGGTCTTCTCGGGGGTGAAAATTATTTTATTAAGAATAACGCCATAATTCAATAGACGGTCAAATTCTAAGCAAAATTTGTTATATAAAGTTATTAAAATAAATCAAAACTTTTTGAGTTATTAAAGATCAAAGATTTTAATTTTTCGTTAGAAAAATGCATGTTTTAACTGATTTTTTACTCTGGGCTAATTAGCAAAATTCATGGAAAAGTTATTTACCAGCAATTTTATTGCTGGAATCGAATTATAAGATCCTATATATTAATAATATAGGTATGCAAAGTCCGCAGATGGTGTGCTACTTTTTTTATAAACAAAATGGCGCCGACAAATCGTATTTTTTTCAATTATTGCTCTATAACTCCGAAGATTTTAACTTTACAACAAAACACTCAAATAAAAATTCACCGCAATTAAATTCTGCATAGAGATAAGTTTCTCCCGGTATGCTCCGACGAAAATTTTCCTCGGAAAATGCGGGTTTTCCCAACAAAATCTTTAATTTTCAAATAAAATTTTAGGTAAGTAATTACTAATCATTAATTAAATAACTTGGTGACATCAAAGCTTTCTTAGTATAGATTGTAATTCCAGAAGCCGGTGAAAATTAAACGAATATTTTAACAACAGTTCAATTGTTAATTAACAACTTACGATCGCAATAATAACCAAAATAATCATGATACGTTGATCAAACTTATAAATATTATAAAGATGAGATGCTTATTTAATAATTTATCGACAAAATATAAACTTCTCGTTTTTTTGCATAATCTTTAAATTTTGAAAAAAAAATAGTTATAATACGCTGGTCTAATTAGTAAATTACAAAGAAAGGTTATTTACCAGCAATTTTATTGCTGGAATCGAATATTATGATCCTATATATTAATAACATAGGTATGCAAAGTCCGCAGATAGTGTGCTACTTTTTTTATTAACAAAATGGCGCCCTCAAATCGTGTTTTTTTCAATTATTGGTCTATAACTCCAAAGATTTTAACTTTACACCAAAAACACTCAATTAAAAATTCGCCCCAATTTAATTCTACATAGAGGCATGTCTTTCCCGATTTGCTCCGACGAAAATTTTCCTCGGAAAATGCGGGTTTTACCAACAAAATCTCTAATTTTCAAATAATTTTTTTGGGCAAGTAATTATTCATCAATGATTAAATAACTTCGTGAAATAAAAGCTTTCTTAGTATAGATTATAACTGCAGAAGTCGGTGAAAATTAAACCAATATTTTAGCAATAATTCAATTGTTAATTAACAATTTACAGTCGCAATAACAACCAAAATAATCATGAGACATTGATCAAACTTAGAAACGGTATAAAGATGTGATGCCTATTTAATATTTTGTCGACCAAATATAAATTTTTCATTTTTTTGCATAATCTTTAAAAAAATAGTTATAAACAAATTAATGTTTCTCAGAAATTGTTTATTATATTATAATTTAAAAAAATACGTAAAATGCGTATTGCAAAGGTCTTGAAAATGAATGTTTTAAAAAAAATTTCCAACCATTTGAAAAAAAGTTATGAAACAGCAAAGTAAACATACGATTATTCCGTTGTTTATAATTTGTTTTAATTGTTTCAAAGCTTAAAAGTGAGTTTATGGTACAACCTACTTACTCTCAAAAAATATCAAATATTGGTTCAATGGTTATAATATATTCAAAGATTAAAAATGTTTTTTTTTTGTAATTTTTAGCGCGAAAGTAGGCTTGATACAGAGCCGGAGATAAAATGTTCACTCGAAGCGACTGACACGATTTAAACTCGCGCGAGTTGTGTATGTGGACGGGTAGCTACGGTACTGTATTATTCTACTTTCGCGCGTGTAAATTACAAAAAAAAATATATTTATAATCTTTAATTAAAATATACCCAATAAACTAATAATCAATATTTTTTGTAAGTAATTAGCTTGTACTTTAAACTCACTTTTACGCTTTGAAAGAATTTAAAAAAAATTATAAAGAACGCAGTAATCGTATGTTTATTTTGCTGTTTCATAACTTTTTTGCAAATGGCTGCAAAAAAGTTCTAAAGCATTCATTTTAAATATCTTTGAAATACGCATTTTACCTATTTTTTAAAATTAGAATATAATAAAAAATCTGAGAAATGTTAATTTGTTTATAACTATTTTTTTAAACATTTAGAGATTATTCAAAAAAATTAAAAATTTATATTTTGTCGACAAAATACTAAATAGGCATCTCATCTTTATAAGATTTCAAAGTTTGATCAGTGTATCATAATTATTTTGGTTATTATTGCGACCGTAAATTATTAATTTACAATTGAATTGCTGCTAAAATATTCGTTTAATTTTCACCGGCTTCTGAAACTATAATCTAAGAAAGCTTTTATGTCACCGAGTTATTTAATTATTGGTAGATAATTACTTATCTAAAACTTTATTTGAAATTTAATGATTTTGTTGGGAAAACCCGCATTTTCCGAGGAAAGTTTTCGTCGGAGTAGATCGGGAAAAACATGTCTTTATGCAGAATTTAATTTCGGTGAATTTTTATTTGGGTGTTTTTGGTGTAAATTTAAAATCTTTGGAGTTATAGAGCAAAAATTAAAAAAAAAACACGATTTTCGGGCGCCATTTTGTTTATAAAAAAAGTAGCACACTATCTGCGGACTTTGCATACCTATATTATTAATATATAGGATCTTATAATTCGATTCCAGCAATAAAATTGCTGGTAAATAACTTTTCCCAAAAATGGCCTATGCTCCGATAATCAGCCCAGACTATTTGACAAATGACTCAAAAACTATAATTTTTTAGAAAAAAGTTATACTTACCAAAATTGAAGCTAATAAAAAACGAAATAAACTCCTTTCTAGAGAAACCTTTAAATGTTAACCAAAAGTGGGTTATAGGTAATTGAATGTATATTTTTTCGGCGAATACCCAAGTCTAAATATTCAAGATTAAATAACGGGAAAATGATGCATTTTATGACATAAACTTATTAAATACATTTGTCAAAGTCTATCTATCTGCCATTTGTCAAATATCTATCAAATGAGCTGCCGAACGAGTCAATAGCATTAAAATTTATGCTCCAAGGGTTCTTCAAAATTTATCTTTTAAAAATTTTTCCAAAAATGTTATTGTGCTTTTTAAATAACTCCGTTAATTTTTAAGATATTAGATTCACCTAAACACCATTTGAAAGCTAATTCGAAGGGCTATTAAACTGCTAGTCCTGTCGCCAGGGGGGTACAACGGCCTCCTTTATTCAGATGAACTTACCCAAGTTTTTTTCATGTATTTTGACCCGTAGAATACGAATTTTTTGGGTAACAGTTGATCCGGATGTCGGTAAGATTGTTATTGACCAAGAACTTGAGGAATTACATAACAGAGGTTTCTCACAAAACAAAACATTTTTTTGTATTTTTTGGGTCATTCTTAGTAAAAAATGTTCTAACAAGTTTTCCCGTAGGATGCTCAGTTTTCGAGATAAACGCGGTTGAACTTTCAAAAAATCGAAAAACTGCAATTTTTAAACCCAAATAACTTTTGATTAAAAAATAAAATAGCAATTCTGCTTAGCGCCTTTGAAAGTTCAAGTCAAATTATATCGGTTTTGATTATTTGCATTGCTAAAAATTTATTGTGTTATTGTTAAACAAAGCTACAAACACCTAGTGCGTGAGTGATGTTTTCTATGATTTCTCATTTAAAATCTAACGAGTAGGTAGAATAGGTACTAGTACAATCGAGGCTATTTCTACGTAGCATGCGTTAAAATGCATGTAAAGGCACGGGAAACACTATGTGTTTATAGCTTTGTTAAACAGTAAAAAAATATAGTTTTTGCAATGCAAATAATTAAAACCGATATAATTTGACTTAAACTTTCAAATCCGGTAAGCAGACTGGCTATTTTATTTTTTAATCAAAAGTTATTCGGGTTCAAAAATTGCAATTTTCGATTTTTTGAAAGTTCAACCGCGGTTATCTCGAAAACTAGCCATCCTACGAAAAAAATTGTAGAAACATGTTTTGCTTAGAATGACCCAAAAAATACCGAAAAATGTTTTGTTTTGCGAGAGATCGCGGTTATGTAATTCCTCAAGTTCTTGGTCAATAACAATCTTATCGACATCCGGATCAACTGTTACCCAAAAAATTCGTATTCTACGGGTCAAAATACATGAAAAAAACTTGGGTAAGTCCATCTGAATAAAGGAGGCCGTTGTACCCCCCCTGGCGACAGGACTATGCGTTGAATATAATATTTTAAACCACTTACTTTTTTAAAAATAAAAGGTAAAATGGACCCGGTTACAAGGTTCTCGCAGCAAAATTTGAGTTTTAAACGTTTCTATCTCAGTTAATTCTTACCGTACAGAAATAGTAAAGGCGGTAAAATATTTGATACAGAAAAAACTAAAATTTTGTTATACACCATTTTTTACGTATATTGAGTATTTTTAGAGTTATTATCAAAAGAAAATGAAAATTACAATAATTTTAAAAATTCTGATTTTTTTAAGTTATATCTTTTTTTCAAAAATATGCATTCTAAACCGGTCAAAATTGTTGAAATGATTACTTATGCTAATATGAAGAAATTTTTGTAAGAATTACAATAAATTATAATTTTTGTGGAAATGGCATGTTTTATTTTTCACTTTTTCCAAAAAAATTCGAAAGGGTTTTCTTATTTTCATCATAACTTGCTTAATTTTGAAGCTATTAACTTCTTCTGCTCATTTGATAGGTATTCTGTAGTGCTTTGACAAGTGTTTAGCAGGTATATTTTATAAAATGCATCGTTTTCCCGTTATTTAAGCTTGAATACTTAGATTTGAGTACTCGTCGAAAAAACTATACATTCAATTACCCATAACTCACTTTGAATTAACATTAGTTTAGATCTTTTAGTGAGTAGTGTATTCAATTTTTTATTACCGCCAATTTTGGTAATAATAACTTTTTTCAAAATCTTATAGTTATTGAGTGATACGTGAAATAGCTTTAAAACATGCATTTTTTTGCGAAAAAATAAAAATTTTAATATTTAATAACTCAAAAAGTATTGACTTATGTTAATAACTTTATATAAAAAATTTTGCTTAGAATGTGTCCTTCTATCGACTTTTGGGTGGTATTATTTTTAATAAAATAATTTTCACACCGAGATGGGGTGGCTTCCACCTACAGGGTAAAATCGCAAGATAGCACCTTTGTTCCTTGAGGTATCATCTAACTACTCACCAATTTTCATGAAAATTAATGAAGGTTCAACGAAAGCGGAGGTGAAAACATTCAGTGACTGCACTAATATAGCCGGTATGAGTAACAACATGGTATTTGGGAGTATTTGGGAAAGTTGCACTTTCCCGCACCGCGAACGTGAAAGTAAATTTTCCCGCACGGCGTGCGGGAAAGTAAAATACCTTGTAATTTGGCATTATAATATAATACATGCAATAAACTAATATTTAGATATTATTTACTAATTTATTTCAAATTTATCTTATTGTGCGTATGTTTTAATGAAATTAGCGCGATAATTCGATGAAGTAAAATTATTTTGACATAATATTTAAAAGTCAGATCAGTAGACAATTACAATGGTTTTGAATCGTCGTCATGGAAACCAATATCGTCGTCGTGGTAACCCATTACATTGAAAGTTTGGTTTTGACAACTTTGTCAAAGAACTAATTTGTGTATTTTCACTTCTAAATAAAAATTGATATAACTCTATTTTTTATGGCTTTTTCCAAACGTACGGCCCTAGAAAAAATATTGTTCCCAACTAATGCGGAAAGTGTCTTTCCCGCACTCGACTGCTTGCCCGAACTCCGCTATTGCGTCGTTCGGGACAACGGCAGTCTCGTGCGTGAAAGTATCACTTTCCGTACTAGTTAGGAAAATAACTATTTTTCTACGGACAATATTTTTAAAGTTATTCTAAATGTTTATAAACTACAAAATTTCACAAATTTGGCATTAGGGTTTTTGACTATATTAGATAATTTTTTATCTTTTTTTAGTACATTTTGATAGCATCAGTTTTCTACTTTCATTTGGCATACGCAGAATTGCCCTATCTTCTTTATGTTCTGTCTTATGTTATTGCAAAATAAAGGTCTCTGGGATAAACAATTAGAATAACTCTTAAATTAATTAATGGATCGGTCTCAAATTTTGAACATTTCTTAAGTACCCCGATACCCAACTTTTGGTGAAACACTAAAGTTCTAAAGTAGTTTTAGTAAAAGTTATTAACAAATAACCATTTTCACTTATTTTGCAGTTTGCGTAGCAACAAATTAACTTTTTAACTTTCAAAAATCGACATTTTGAAGGGTTTTCAATGTTCTATAAAATTAAATTTTGCAGTTTTATGTCAACTGTTTAGCTTTTGAATGGGGTGCAAGAAATCGAAAAAATCGAGATTTTTGCACTAGTTGTTAATAATTAAAAAACGGACGCGAACTACAGGCAGAAAACAGGTAGGTTTTCTTCCTATAGGTCTAAAATAACTAAAAAAGTAGTCAGCTACCTGGATCTTTGAGTGTCCCGAAAATGGCCTCTTTCTAGCTTATTATCCTGGACTATAAAGATATACCACCCCAAAACATAAACGACCACCTCCATAGTGCGAACCAAGTACAACTGGAAACGTCTGGAGAAGAGGTCGACCCAGAACAAGGTGGAAAATTGATGTAGTACAACCAGAGGGATTCTTCTTTTAATGTTAATTTTGATTTTGTGATTTATACTAAAAAGTATCTACTGGTGTGCATAAACCTTACCGCAAGAGTCGTTGGTGTTCACAAATAAAAAGCTTCAATGTAATAACATCTGCAGTGCTACGTGTACACTTTGCCTGGGCCTCGGCCTTTGCTCTGTATTTCTCAAAATTGTCAAGCATAAATCTCAGAATTTTTACTTGTCCCAGAATAAAAGCCAGAGAACTGAAAAAGAAAAGGTCCAATGCGGAAGACGTTTGCCCAGCTAACATAAGACTAAATATCTCCCATCCGAATGCTATGTTGAAGTGATTTTCTTCATCAAAAGGAAACCAATAGTTTACTGGTAAGGACCTCTGGTTAACAGTTGTGTTTGTGTCTTGCAGAATTACATTCTCTGTTGGAAAAAGATACGGAGCTAGGGTCATGTAGAAGAATACAACTGTAACAATAAAGAAAATTTGTTATTGAAGATATACTTCTTCAGGCGCGATTAACAGGCTGCGAAAATAAAGAGTGTGAGTAAATAAAAACATATACTTGGTTCTCTTCTTCTTCTTTCCTTCTTCTTCTTCTTTTCGTATACAATGACTCTGATTTTCAATTGGCCTCCAGTAAATTGTCGTTCCATCCTTTTTCCCAGATAGCACAAGTACGTTTTATGGACATCAAATGGACGTACATCTGTGTACATTGGAACGTCCAATGGACGTCCCGCTAAGGTACAATGGACATCCGATGGACGTCCAACGAACGTCCAGAGTTCACAAAATTGGACGTCCATAGAACGTCCGCTACAAACGTACAGTGTACGTTGTTGAAGCTTTCAGTGTACATCTTATGTACATTCAATGTACATCTGATGTACATTCAATGTACGCCTTATAGTCATTTTTGTAGGGCACTTTTCAGAAAGCAATCTAGTGTCCATAATTTTTTGAATACATACATAGCAAAAAGCCTTTAGGTATAGGAAATAGTTCCTATAATACTAAACTTAGGTATACTTTAAAATATTACACAAAATAGCTTTTTACAAAAAATACCTACGATAAACAGCAAACACAAAGATATCACAGGATTATTATATTGTAAGTAATAACTTAATAAAGACAAAATTCAGATAATGGCACTCCATCAAGCATGCACATTCAAGAGGTTTATTTCTGTTCTGTTCTTTCCAAATTCCAAACATTATTATTTCTTAGAACTTAGGAGTCAGTCAGTACGGTTGTATATTGCAAGCGAGTTTGCCATACTGTGAATTATCATAATAAATCCTCCTTCAGTATTCCACAATTCCACAACAGCGATAATCCCCTAAAAGCACCTGCCTAATACACCTTTTACGACCGATAGCCTGAAGAGCGACAAGCACATTTAAGATTTAAATTGGTAGTGTCTAATTATTGTAAGTTCTATAATTACCGATGCGCGATGTAGCTCCGTTATTCTGAAAAAGTTTACCATCGTTTTATCATCATGTAATATTATATAGGTTTAATTAAAATAATTTTAGTGGTTCGTGTTTTAATTCGATGATGAAAAAATATGTGACTACATTTATTAGAAGCTTCTTGTATTCTACTAATAATATTGCTTTGATTAAAACAAGAAGCTATATATAATTACTCATAATAATAGTCGCGTTTTGTGTAAAATCTCCATGGACCACAAGTGGATGTCCAATGTACGTTGAAATCAAACGTCCAATGGACGTCGCGTAATGGACGTACATAGTACGTCCAGTTTTGGTCCATGGACGTTTGGACATTAAATCTACGTTATATGGACGTCCATCGGACGTTGTGTGCTATATGGGTTCTTGGCCTTCCCACTCAACGTTCTCCATATTGGGGAACCCTCTCTCACCGTCCTTACTACTATATTGGTTGTCATTGGGTATATGTGGTCATTCCATTCTACTCCTCTGTTTCGTATCCAGATATTAATGTTATCCACCTTGCACCTCCGTCATATATCTGTACTTAGCTCTGTCTCATAGTGTCTTACCATTGATTTTTCGAAGGGCTTCCATCTCCGCTGTTTCGAGCATTTTCTTCTAATTTGTAGGTATGTCTGTACGGTTTGTGTTTCTGCCACGTATGTCATTATTGGTCTGATGACTGTATAGCATTACGCTATAATTACTGTTTCTGCTAATTTTATTTTTTCTTAATTTTTAATTATTTTTTCTCAAAATCGAAACGACGTTAGTCATTCAAAATTCACATGTAAATAAAAACGGAATGTATCCTTCACCATCTGTTTTTCGTTTGTGTGGTGTAACAAACTGCACCCCCATATATTAAGTACTAGAGCAGACAATTGTGTCAACAACTCACTAATGCATTCAAGGGCGTTTGCTTAAAACTGCAAAAGTATACGCCAGACCTAATTGATTTATTGTCATCTGGTCAGAGGGAAGAAACATAAACAGATTATCGTTGTGGTTTTCTTTTTAGTCACGACACAGCTGGTGAACGATTCACACACCAATCGTTTGGCCCTTTTCCGAAACCAAGCGCAATACCTTTTGTTACCAAAATAAATAAAATATTTACCGTTCGTTTTGTTACATTAATTTCAATCAATTCCGTCAACATCACCCACCGGAATAACTGTTTTCTAAATTCTGCCGTGCATTTCTTTTCCGATAATTTGATTTCTACATGTTGTATCATTCAGGTAACCTTCCGCTCTGTTTGCTCTATTCACTTAATTTTTCACTTCTGTTTTGAGCTCTCCGGAGCTAGATAGTGTGATGTCTAAATATTTAAACTCCATCACTTGTTCTGTTATGTGACACTCCAGCTCCAATTTACATCGTATTCAGTTTGCAGTTATAACCATGCAAATATATCTTTAACCACATCTTAAAGCTTGCTTTACCTCTCACTCCTCGATGTTTATTTCTTCAATTGTCGTAATTAAATTTCAAGAGTTGGTGGTTCATTATCGTCGCCTTTAGCAAATAAAGATCGAAAGTTGGTAGTCTGCCTAGGTTTCCTTCTGAATGTGTTTCGTTTTTATTAATTCATTCATTTCTGTTTTCTTTCTCCTCTGATCATTGTCCATACTTCTTTTGGGACGGGTTGAGTTCACTCCCAAAATATGAATATTACCTGACTACGTAAAAGGTAATGTTTGAATTCACTCCCAGGCGATTTTAAGCCGTCATTAATATAAGTAATTATTATACCTTAAAATCTGGACACTGTTGACAAATCATTCGTTTAAAAGTATAAATATTTCTTATTAGACGTTCTTGCACATCTACATCTAATTGGGATGATTTTTAAAAATGCAACTTGGTAATAATTCAAGACAACAAAGTTTCATTCTTATGTTCTTGTTAAATTTGGTCACTAAGTTTCATTGAATACATACATTAGAGTAAATATGAAATTGCTATAACTGCCCCGCTTACTTTTTTTTACAACATATTTGATATATTTTTTATAAATTCAAAATTGGTAAGGCCTTTATTTTTTAGTTATTTCAAATTATCTTTAAGTTTTTTCTCAATATCACTTTTCTATCGTACACTTTCACAACGGTATCTATACATTGAAGTTTGATATAAGTATCTAATTGAAAATCTCGAAGAACATAAATAAACTGGTTAAAATTTGGATGTGTTGTATAATGAAGCATTATAGCGAGAGTGAAAAGACTCACATGCATTTGTTGTCCTTTGTAAAGACGAAGAATTTTCAGCACATAGGTGAGGAGGAAATGTTGATGTTTCTTCAATATAGGTTTCAACGAAATAGTCACTAAACTTAACCACTCTTTCATCTTCTGGTTGAATTGCAATAAGATCTGTGGCAAAGCAATCCCCAACGGACACGCGCCAACTCGTAACTTTTAATGACAACAATTTTCACATCAAAATGTACACCGGCCAATTCGTAACTTTTTTTTACCTGGCCTGCCAACCCGAAACTTTCTTCAAGTGAATTCGAAACCATTGATTAAATCTAATACCTTAAATCTAAACCGAATGTTTCTTGGTTTGCTTAAAAACATAATATTTGTACTATATGTACCTATAAAAAATAGCAAAAATTGAAATATCTTAATAAAATAATTGAAACAATATTATAGTGTTTCATTAACACGTGTTAAAATATTATTTCCATCAAGTATAGCTCTACACCAGCTTGGTTTTTATCAAGTAATTGTAAATTTAATATATTTTAGATGTTTAGCAATGATAAATTATTTAAATCCATCTGATAATTTAAAAGCAAAGAGATTTTCCATATGTTTATTTCAAGTATAAAAGATTATACCTTTATTTAGTTACGAATTCACCGGTAGTTGATCGGTTACCGAAAAATTACCTGAGAGGGTCAGAGTTACCAATTGGCCTGTAATTAGGATGGGGGATTAAAATAGTTACGAATTCACCGGGACCCTCCCCAACGTCCTCTGCTTTTAGAAATGGTAAACCAAATATATACATAAGTTATATATTTAGTTAGTCTGCAGTGGCGGCTCGTGATTTTTACAATAGGGGAGGCTATACCTAACTGTAAAATATCTAGACAAATTTGCACTAGCAAAAAATGCGCCAAAAAATGTAATTTAAGGCCCCATCTTTTGACCATTTTTTATTTACATTTCATAATATCATCCTAATTCATAATTTCATGATATCATCATTTTAAAAATAGTTAGTCTAATAGTAAAAGTTTAATACCAAAGTTTGTGTCGTTTATTTGTTAACAATTCGATCTATTTGTAAATAGATACCTATGCATATCAAAATAAATACAGATTTGAAGTTTTGCAGTCCATACATAATGAAGCTTCAAATTTTTTAAGATACTCAACTGAATTTTTTTAATTCTAAACGCGGCCTACTGCGAATTCAAAAACACGATAAATTACCAATATTTTGCTTTGAGTTAGAGATATCGGAAAAAGTTATTTGAGCAAGTTGTTCCAAATATTATTATAACCCCAAATAACAAATTTCATAACAAAATTCGCACTTTTAGATTTTTCATTATTTTTAGTCAGGACCCTAAAATTCGTTGTCCCGAGACGCACCCAACCACCCAACGGAGCTGAGAAGCTACACTGCCTCCCTTGGTATATATCCGGGCAGCGTGTGATGGCGCCGTAGATGCCACTGTTAGGAGACCGGGTCTCCTTAAACGCCTGCTGCGCTGCACGGAGCATTAGCAACGGAGAAAGCAGGGCTTCTCGGCTCCGTTCGTGCATCTCGGGATAACCCAGGGTCCTGCCTACAATAATATGTAATAAAACTGAGACGCGATCATGCGTTCTAATGCTAATGCTCCGTACGTATGGATAATTAGTGATAATATGGAATTTACACGTTGTATAATAGTGAGAGTAATTGTTGTTTTCGCGATTCATGATAAACAAAACAGTATAGAGTGTGTAAAAAATTTATGGGGAGGCTGAGCCTCCCTTGCCTCCTCTGACGAACCGCCACTGATATTCGTGGGAGAGTTTCTGCTCTGATATTCGTGGGAGAGTTCCAACTGTTGAATTTTTCTATACCAATTTTGACTCAAGTGAAACAGGCATCCCTTAAGTTTAGTGTCTGGAAAAACTTCTCGAATTGCTTTACGATAAAAGTGCTATTTGGCAACAATGTTTAAATTTGAGAAAAATAAATTCCTTAAATCATACTTTATTGTAAAATTGCTCGGGAGGGAATTCGAATAGTGTCGGGAGTGAACTCGACTAATAAAATAACTACCTGCTCAAGACGGGAGTGAACTCAATGGTGCCCACTTCTTTTTGTGTTCTGTAATATTATTTGGAAGTCGTGTTTCTTGTGTTTTGAGAAACTTTGCCAGTGTTCCCTTCTTATTTATCTGACTAAAGTGTAAAGTACGAAACAAAATCACTCAAATTTTTCTACAGAATTTTTTAAAGTTAGGAGAAAATACAACGCTTCCATTCACCATCGTATAATGCAATCCAAGCAAAAATTTTTTGTTACTGGAATAATAACAAACGACATCAATATATGTACCTACAAACTGATCCAAGAATCTTGAACCTCGGAGTACAAATAATAACGTTATAAATTGTTAAACTAAATCAAAAATTTTGAGTGGCGGAATTTTGTGCATGTGAGTGTATTTAGCCGCAAACTCGAAAAGTATTGGCTTCGTGAAAAAATCATATAGAACAAAAGTTGCTTATAACTAGTCATTTTATCCAATTCCGGATTTATTTTGAACCTATATTTTTTCACTTCTTTACGTTGACATGTTACCTATGTGCATGTCAAATTCCATGTCAATCCAAGAGGTTATTTAAAATTTACAGCAAATCCGTGAGTAAATTGTCTATACCTACTGATTATTGCAAAAAGTAATCACTTACCTCCCATTTGAAAAAGTATGTAACACCAATCCAACTTACGATTGTTTTTGATATTTGTATTCATTAGATCTATTATCTCTTTATCTTGAGAATCGTATATCTGTTCTTCCCTTTTCTTTATTTCACGTAGAAGATTAATAGTATCTTCTTTCCACAAATAAAAGATTCTTGCCATAGAAACAGTTTGACGACAACAACTCATGATTGACTGGCTGCAAATTTGCACATCAAAATCATGCACAATATTGTCGTAGATACCTCTATAAGCGGATAGTAAATAAAAAAAACATATGGCGCATGATATCCATGACCACATGTAATACCATATGTTCACCGTACGTTTGTCATTGCCATTATAAACCATTGGCCATACTCCACAAAATACAGAACATTGGATAACCACTTTCAAGTGAGCTATTTCAGGAACCTAAAACAGATCATAATACTTGGTATAAAATTAAGAAAACAATAATATTATCAATAGAAAATACTTGGAGAGAAGTATGGAGTGGCGGTTTATGTTAGTAATAACTCTGCTAGACATAATAAAACATAAAGATATCAGGAGAAAAACCAAGGTGACTGACGGCATCGAAAGGATAATCAGCCTAAAATCGAGATTGGCAGGACACATAGTCAGAATGACAGATGGACGATAAACAAAGAGGTTATTGGGAACAACATCCAAACTATATCCAAAAAACAAAGCCAAAAATGCGAAGAATACTGTACGATACGCCTGACGAGTTCAATTATCATTAGAAACAGCTAAAATGTTTCCTAAAGATAATCCATAAGAGAATTTACAAGCCAAGTGAATGTCAAACTTCCGGCAACCAGTTCTGGTTCATAAATGCTGTTGGTACGGGAGTGGCTTTGTTCTCAATATAAGTCTTAATCCAGAGATGCATAGACATCCATTGCGATGTATGGACATGTCTGGTTGATTACGAGAAGGCATTTGATCGAGTACAGCAGGCCAAGATAAAGCCAATACTAAAAGAAGCAGGAATTAATAATCACGATCTGAAAATAAATCGAAATCTTTACTTGACAAATATTACAAACTTCAGAATTTAAGGCGAAGACAACGAATACGTGAAAATCATGTATGTAGTGAGGCAAAGCTGTAATTTGTGGCCACTAATCACAGTCTCTAATATGAAAGAATATTTATCGAAGCTTTGCACCGAACTAAAAAAGTTATTCTACTAAACGGGTACCAGCTCAATAACAAATCATATGCAGATGACACCATTTGCGGATAGTATTTGTGGACAACCTAGAAGACCTATAAGTCCTTATAAAAGAAACCACGTATTACAGTCAAGAATGTGAACTCAACATAAACGTAAGGAAGACAAAGCATATAATGATGAAAAGAAAACAAAAACAAAAGGTCAATTCTACATAAAGCAAATACCAGTGATGCACTACGACTATCTCGGCACCATATAAGTGAAGAATGGACCAACAACCAAGAAATAAGAGCGCGAATTGGAAAAGCTAGATCCACGTTTGACCACATGGGGCCCTCTAAAGAGTCAAGATTTTCTCTCTTGACATACAAGTAAGAATGCCCCGATGCTACGTTTCCTCTCTTTTTTTATGGTGTTGAATCGTGGCCCATGAACGAAAATATGTTGAAGAAAATTGGAAAAGTTTGACGCATGTCAAAATTTTCAAAGTGTTTTAATGAATTACTTTTTTCGAATCCTGAGAAAACTAATAAGTATTTTTGAAAAATTTAATCTCAGAATGAAAGACTACTTTATTACCGAGGGCCGGAAGTCCCTTAGAATAAATGAAAAGTTTCTTTTGAGTGAACTATCGGCAATTAAAAATCGCACTAAATGTTCCCTTTTATTTTAACCCCTGTAACTTATTGAAAGAGGGTGAAACATTATAGAGGGGGTAACATTATAGAAATTTTCAGGAACTTTCGGCCCTCGGTAATAATTAATCTTTCTTTCGGCGTTTAATTTTTCAAAAATATTTATTAGTTTCCTCAGAATTCGAAAAAAATTAATACATTTAAAACACATTGAAAATTTTGACGTGCGTCAGAATTTTGCATTTTGCTCCGTTCCCCTTAACTACAACACAAAAAGATAACAGATGGAACAAAATACCCATATATTAGGCACAGTAACATTACAAATGGCAAAAAAGAAGATATAAAAGCAGATATAAAAAGCACCATAATGAAAAGTGAACCAGAACAAAGAAGCAAACTATTAACCATAGGGTTCTTGAAGAAAATTACATGTATTAGAAACCACCCTCTAACCAAATTAATCTCAAGTACCAGAAGCATATTAATAAATAGACCAGCCTTTTGGAGAGATGACAATACACCCTAGTTGATAGCTGGTTTAGCCGAATTCATGCCATATCTCAAGGACATTTACAATCAAACAACTTTCCATGCTATGAAGTTCCTTATAATACACTGTGTAGTATAGTGAAGACAGTCCCATTGAATCTAAAAAAATGATCCCATGATCAAAGAACAATTTTTTATAAACACAGAAAAATATAATGCAACTCATACCTTTCTTTATATTAACTGATGCATCGAAGAAAGACCTTACAACAGGGTTTGGAATCAGTATACCAGATATCATCATAAAATACAGCTCAAAGTTACCAAATCACCTCTCCATATCTAAAGCGGACGTCATAGGAATCTATGAGGCAATTAAATTAGCACTTAGGAAAACTTATTCAGAATAAATATTTTTTCTGGTTCGAGAAGTGCAATTGAAAAAATCAGCCGTTGTGCAGTCAAAAATGTATCAGATTTTTGGCCTGTTGAAACAAAACGACTTATATTTCATGCAACTGGAAATGGCTTTGACATCAGATTAGCATGGATACCAGGACATTCAAATATCCCGGGTAACGAAGAAACTGACAGCCTAGCTAATATAGGAAGAAATTTGAACATACCAATGGCCATGCCACTCGATGTCCAAGACATATATATGTACTGATATTAAGTCTAAAGTGCATGATGAATTCAGAACTAAGTGGAACAACCTAATCAGAATCAAAGACTATCAAAAGTACCGAAGGGTACAACCTACTTTTCCTAAAAATAAATGGTTTGCCATTCTTCCTTTCATAGATCGAAGACACATCATTACAATTATTAGGATACGTACATGGCACTGTCTCACAAAAAAAAACTTGCATAGAATGAACCTGACATGCAATCCCTATTGCGAATGTGGGTCCATAGAAAATCTTAATCACATATTTTTTTGAATGTCCTATTAACTCCATTCCAAACTGGGATATCTATTTTTTTTTTCACCAATAATGGACTTCCAACCCCGATAAGAATATATTCAATTTTACATAACGTAGATGAAGAATCAATCAAAGCAATTATGAAGTTGCTTAGCATAAACAGAATAAAACTGTATAATGCTCAACTACCTACACCTTATACCTAATTCATGCTTATTACTAATAGGTTGTGTTTGTTATTGCATAACACCCATATGTTCGCTTACTAACCTTGTACAAAAAGTAAATACCTAATTAATCAAAGTTATCACCATAGCCAATTTACTTCAAAAAATCAAGAAGTAGACATATTCGGCGGCCCGACATGGTCATGAGCCAGTTAACGCCGTGACCGTCAAACTGATCGAGCTGGCCAAATTGCATAAAGCAAGGCCAGTAACCAAGCAAGCAAGCAAAGTGACAAGAGGTTTAAAAATTTATATACATATGTTACGTTTTAGTGTGTGTGTGTTCAAAAAGAGGGGATGGCA
This sequence comes from Diabrotica virgifera virgifera, assembly GCF_917563875.1. Lineage (NCBI taxonomy): Eukaryota > Metazoa > Arthropoda > Insecta > Coleoptera > Chrysomelidae > Diabrotica > Diabrotica virgifera. The sequence goes on along the minus strand of NC_065448.1, from coordinate 209,971,598 downwards.
TTAGATAAACTTTTTGCCACAGATATTTGAAAGTTGAAGATTGAAGATGTCATATTAAATTTTTATTTTAGAATCTTTAAGAAATTGTATGATAATATCATTAATAGTTTTGGTATTGAAGCTTATTAGATGTGAAATATTCAGCGGTAAACTTACATTCCGCTCCTGAAGTCTAGCAATTAGTGCTTTCGTATGGTTTTTATTAAGTTCACAATTAAAGGTTATATGATTTAAATCTGCAGTAGAGTAGTTATCACATGAACAGAGAGAGTTGATACGCATTCCTATTTTAGCTAAATGTGCAGGAAAATTGCCATGGTTTAATCTTAAGCGACTTAGGGATGTGGAATAAAATCTAGTAACGTGATAATCAAATATATGTGGGATATTTTGCGGAAGTTGTGGGTGTATGTAAGTGTATGGATTCCTCGAAGTTTGTACAAACTTAAGCCAAATATTACGTTTTAGTAATATTTTAAATAAATGTGATATTTTTTACCAAAAGTACCTATTAATTTTTTACTATTTTTGTAATGTTAGATAAATTGGAAAATAGTTTAATCATGGTTTATAGTTTGCAATATAAATTTAAGTTCTATCAATTATTACTTCTTATAAATTTTGTATCTAAAATACTTTGTGACATTTTAGAATATCATCTTTTTCAGAATATCTTCTGTTGGGCCTTTTGTGATTCACTATCATCTAGATTACCAATGTTACTACTTACTTCCATCTTTCAATGCACATGAACACACTTTAATGCGTTAAGCTTTAATGATAGAGATACAGGTTTTTCTAGGACGCTAGTAACTATTCATATTAATAAATAAGTACAATTTTAAACTAACTTTTCCATATAAATGTTATAATAATTTTAAAAGTATAGATTTCTAATTTAAAAAATTTTCTTTTTGCCTTGAGAGTTTTTAAAAGAAGAGGTAAAAATTAAATACTGACTATCTACTAACGATACCGATAAAAATGTAATTATTTTACTAGAGTTTCATGTACTCATTACAGTAAAATAATAGGTGTTCCAAAATTGACGAAAGATTTAAATTTGCTGCCATTTTTGCAAAGTGTTTACGACAACTAATCAAAAACATTTTTACCATTTTTACATTTTAGGGTTAGTAGTCCTTCTGCATGTTAAATCCGCAACATATTTCCCCAAGTTCCGTAAGCTGACACAAGCCTCACTATCTGAAAAACCATATTACGTTTATAAAATACAAAATCATGCCATTATATAGTCTGTACATTTACCACACTCGACTGTTTGTCAAAGAAAATTTCAATCGTATATAATCACATAATGCTCATCGACATGATTACCATACAAGAAATTCTAATAAGCTCCGAATACCCCAGTATAAAACATCACGATAAGAGAATAGTTTTAAATTAATTGGAATGAAATTGTACCAGGTGTCCCAATAAGAATGGCTCTCGGCCATATCTATTCTCAGGAACCATTTATAGTACAGCTTTGTGAAAAAAATATTTATAACAAAAGTTGCCTCGGGAAAAGCCTGGAAATTATTTTCATAATTGTAGGTCCAGCGCTAGAGGGCGTAATTGAATATCAAAAATTAAAAAATCAAAATTTTACGAAATTTACCTAATGAAAGGGCACTGGAAATCCAATCATCATATTCTTCATAAAATTCTGCGCATATTTGATTTCACAAGTTTAAGTCTAACTTTGCAAATAAGAGGTGGTGGTGAGTGGGAACCTTCTTATGAAAAAATGGCTGTAAGTCCGGTTCTGCTAAATCGAATTTTGCATACTTGGTCTTGTTGAAAACAGCTCTTTTTCATAAATGTAAGAGTCTTATTTTCGAAACAGCCTAATAAGTAATATGCCAGCTAGTAAACGTTATTTTATTATTTTCGGAAATCTAGTTTTCTTTGGAGAACATTAAATACAAGCATGCACTTTTAATCCTGTATTACAAAATTAGACCAAATTAGCAACATAATACCGAAAACCGCATGTCGATACCTTTTTTCTATCTCGAGATATCTTAAGAAACGTGTTAATTTTAAACAACTGTTAATCTCACCGGTAAACGAAGTTAAGGAAAAGTAGTGTACTATGGAAAAAAAAGGAACATTTTCCAGTTGTAAACGTGTATAATTAATTAAAACAACAATAAGACAAACAACACTGTAAAATATAACAAAGAAATAAAAGCTACTACTTACTTAGTGACGACCTAAATGTTCAAATTGTTGCCCATCATTTTCGATGCAAGCATTTACTCTTTAAGAGTAGATTGAACAGCAGTCTCAATTTCTGCTTTCGCAATGGTTTGAATGGCGTTTCGTATTCTCTAGATTCTAGATCATGTTTTCTCGAGTAGTGGGTCTAGCGGAAAAAACAAGGTCTTTAATCCGTCCCATAAATAAAAGTCTAAAACAGTTAAATCTGTTGTTATTCAATCTACTCTTGAAAAAGTAAATCATCGTCTTAGTACTCATCGAAAATGGTGGGCAACAATTTGAACATTTAGGCAGTTAGTCGCTAAGAATAAGTAAGTATGTAGTTGCTTTATTTCTTTGTTATATTTTATAGTGTTGTTTGTCTTATTTTTGTTTTAATTAATTATACGTTTACATCTGGAAAATGTTTATTTGTTTTTCCATAGCACACTACTTTTCCTTAACCTCGTTTACCGGTGACAGTAACAGTTATGTTTAAAATTTACACATTTCTTAAGATATCTCAAGATAGAAAAAAGGTATCGACATGCGGTTTTCGGTATTATGTTGCTAATTTGGTCTAATTTTGTAATACAGGATTAAAAATGCATACTTGTATTTAATATTTTCCAAAGAAAACTAAATTTCTGAAAATAATTAAATAACGCCTCCTAGCTTGCATATTACTTATTAGGCTATTTCGAAAATAAGATACTTACATTCACGAAAAAAGGTGTTTTTAACAAGGTTAAGTATGCAAAATTCAATTTAGCAGAACCGGACTTACAGCCATTTTTTCATAAGAATGTTCCCACTCACCCCCACCTTTACTTGCAAAGGCAGACTTTAACTTGTTAAATCAAATATGCGCAGAATTTTATGAAGAATACGATGATTGGATTTCCAGTGTCCTTTCATTTGGTAAATTTTGTCAAATTTAGATTTTTTAATTTTTGATATTCAATTACGTCCTCTAGCGGTGGCCCTACAATTATGAAAATAATTTCCAGGATTTTCCCAAGGCAACTTTTGTTATAAATATTTTTTTCGGTACAGTCAAAGCTGTACTATAAACGGTTCCTAAGATATGACCGAGAGCCCTTCTTATTGGGACACCCAGTACAATAAACTTCCCTATGAAGTGCAGGAGGTTGCTTGTTTTAACAGTTACAAAATTAAAATCATAAATTTATTATTAGCCAAATGCTACTACTCAGTCAAAGAATTCCTTGAAGATACTATCCTCCTCCTCAGTCGTTTCCTCATTGCTGAGTGTCGTGATTCCCTATAATACGAGCAACTATCTCTTTCCACCGGCTTCTGCCCTGAGCTTCCCTCATGGATTCAGTGAATGTTTTTCCACTGGCTTTCTGTACTTGATCCATCCATCGAGTAGTAGGTGAGCGACCTCTACTTCTGCGCCCTTCAACGTTTCCCGAAATTATGTCTCTCAAGATTATCGTCACTTCTTCTTGCAATATGGCCGCAAAATTTTAAGACGGTGGAGAGGCAAATAGACGATATGAAGATAGATTTTTTATGTATAAATTGTTTTGTATAATATGTCTAAATTTGTTATCACGTGTTAGGTGTTAGGTGCCTACCTATATAAAATTTGTAACTGAACAATGTTAGCCTGTAACTATTCTACAATGTAGAATCATCTCTGTGACCTGTCCTATACATTTGTAATAATGTTTTTAAAGGATTAATAAATATTTCTATTTCTATTTCTATTTCTATTATTCAGTATAAGAGTTTAATAATTAATAACAACTAAGAAACTACAGCGTCTTTATGTACAAGTAGCTAAAGTATCGAGGAAAGAATAGACAACTTTAGATTAAATTCGATTCGAGGCCTCCACCATCGGCTGACCAAGGTTTCTGAGTTTTAGTGTCTTCTGAGCCATCTGTGGTGTATCCCGAAGCGAACCGAATCCAGCTGTCGAACTATGCATATTAATAAAATATTAAATGCGTAAGGATGCTCTAGCGACATCTATCTGGACACAGAGAAAATTCTCTTTAAGTCGGAGTGCAAAATCCTTGGTAACTATCTGTTGACTGAGGTTTTTACAAATTTGTAAAAACACCGATCGATAAACAACTTGAATATAGTAATGGTTACTCCCCTACTTTGGTTGATAACATACTCAACAAATTAAGGAATAAAATTCCTAAAATTTTTAAACCTTTATTAACCACTTTGTTGAAGTTTCAAGTTTACTCAAACTTTTACGCATAAACTATATATCTTGAACTTCAAAATGGCGCTAGTTAGGTTGCTTAATTGTTATAAACAAAGTACCTGTGAATTAAATAAAAAAAAGTGGCTAACTTTGACCATAATTAACGTAGATGAAAAGATTTTTTTTAAATTCGTCTAAAAATACAAGCATTTTAAATCCCAAAGTAGTTTTAGTCTAGAGTCAATGTTAACAAAGTTATTCAAATTCTTTATAAGCCAAAAATGACACTACTTTAGTAAAATATTTTCGGAATGATAAAAATGACTTTTTAATAAATTTTTTAAATACGTTGAAAATATAACTATTCTTATTTCACGTGGTTTCCACAGAATTGCTATATCATTATTATTTTCTGAACAATAACATTGCAAAAAAAAAAGAATGTGTGTACTTTGGACGCACGTAAGAAGTTATACTTCTATTTTATATGATTTCAACGAAATCAATATACTTTAAACAGTTTCTCTACTACTTTCCAAAAATTTTTGTTAAAACAATACCAAAAATTAAAAAAATAAAAGAATAAAACACACACAAACACATTTAAAAATGCCACAAATGATTTCTGAACAATAATTGTTGCCAAAAATTTTAATTAAATACGTATTTTCTGAAAAAAATTATATAGTAATATACTTACAATCATAAAATCTATAAAAAAATAAAAAAATGATATAACTTGCGTTGGGCTTGAACCTACTTCCCGTGTATCCCGCCGTACGAGAGTCGAAGCGATTTCAAACTGAACCACCTTTGCGTATACGTCATGTGGGAATATACACAAACTGAACAACTGTTTGACATTTTGATTTTATGAATTTTTATTAGTTTGATTTTTGTCGAATTAAAATACAATATATAGAGTAAGAAAACGATACATTAGATGAAAATTTGTAGAAAGTTTGTTCGTAATCAGATTATGTAAATTAAAGCATTGCCTACTAGGGGTGCAGCATAGCAAGTACTAGGTAAGTACATTATTTTTTTTACATTTTCCAAATAGGTATGAAGATAATTTTTTATTGGAATACAACTGAAACATTTAGAATTACGTACCTGTGGCTTTTCAAAACTCTTTAAAAAGTCACTATAATTATAAATTTGATTTTATTTCTGTCCTCACAACAATAAAAACTAATATACAACATTTTTGTTTACCGATAACCTCCATATTGAACAATTATTGACAGATCATTTCAACACCCAATCAGAGCCCGTATAAAGACTAATACCAAACTGTCGGTGTGCGCATGCGCGCAGATCAATATAAATTCACCCTCAATCTCAATCGCGCCTAAAGAAGTATAACTTTTTGCAATGTTATTGTTCAGAAAATAATAATGATATAACAATTCTGTGGAAACCACGTGAAAGAAGAATAGTTATATCGCTGTTGGGCGTGAAAAAGGGGACAATTCAATTTTTGATGAAAACGGGATTAACTCAAATATAGGTTGAAAAAAGTATGTTTTAATTGTGTGTAAAAGGGGACTAGTCAATGTAGCTGAATTTGTATGTAAAGTTGATTGTTCCAAAAGAGGCACTTACAAAATAGTACATAAAGTTTAGTGTAAAAAGGGATATGTTAACATATTCCTTTTGGCACTGCCCATATCAGTATTTCTCTTAGTGAATAATGAGACAACTTGACTTGCCCCCTTATTCACGGTTAGCTTTTAATGTAGCGAGCAACCAACTTAACACACATAACCTATAAATTAGTATGCAAAACGAGTCATAGTTGTGATTATTATTGCAAAATAAAAATATTTGTTTAAATTTAGTAATACCAATATAATAAGTGAAAATTAAAAAATGTCTAGAGGAAAACAAATTCTAAATATGCTAAATGCCGATGGTAAGTAAAATCATAATTTATTTTCCACTGGTAGTGGTAGAATATTTTTACTGTAATCTAAAATTATCCAGTTGTTTCTGTATGTATAATGTGTACACAGAATAAATAAAATAAATGGGATATTGTTTTACAGATGAACAAGAGAATGTTCGTATATATTGTTCAGATAAGGAAACTGTATTAGAAAATTGCAATAAAAGATGAACAAATGCTGACAATTACTTGGAAGGGATTATACCAATGCAGAAAACCTTTCCTTCTGGTAAGTAATAAATAATTTTATTAAAAGTGGGTACACGTAATACAAACTATGGAAGAAATTATATGAACAAAAACAAAATGCGCATTTAGTGTCGTTCTTTTGTTGTTTGCTAATAAAAATTTTATTAGCTAATTTTATTTTTGTTGCATTTTAGAGCAACATGCCCGAGATGAGTCTGAGATGTCCTACGCCAGTAGCGTTGCTGCATCACTTCCAGATGAAATTCAGGATCTATTAGATTTTTCATCAGATGATAGTATTGCAGATCCAAATTTTGTCCCTGCGCAGGATGAAAAATATGATAGCTTTGCCGCGGACAGCGATACAGTAGAAAGAAAAAAAAGAAGAGCCAATTCAGAAGAAGATATAAATAATACTGCAGTAGACAAATATAACTTAGACGGGCAAGTCCACGAGAAAGTTAAAAAACGCACGAACAAAGAAACGAGAAAAATGAGACAAGAGAGACGAGAAAAACGAAATTTTGGTAAGGCGTATGTTACAAGAACTGGAAAAGAGATTAAAGAAAAAACTATGCAAGAACTGAAATTATGTAGAAATAAGTGCAAGGAAAAAATAAAGGACGAAGTTCGCTTGCAACTTTTTAAAGAATTCTGGGAAATGGGAAGCTACAATCGTAGGTTAGAATATATAGCTGCTCTCATGGATGTTAAAGAGAAGAGTTCTATGCGAATTAGGTGTTCTGACCCAAGCAAACAACGGTACCGACAGCATACCATAATTTATCATTTCCCTCTTCATGGCGTTCGTTCTGTTGCTTGCAAGGACTGTTTTATGAAAACTTATAATATTAGTAAGAAATTCATAGAAGTTATAGTAGCGAAAAAATGTTCTCAAATATCAGGCGTAATGACATTAGACCAACGAGGATATCATGAAAATCGGAAGAAGGTATCAGATGATGAAAAAATAAGGGCAAGGGATCACATTTTATCTATCCCCTTATATGAAAGTCACTATACAAGAAGGCAGTCATCGAGGAAATATTTACCTTCAAACTACACACTCACTGCTATTTATGAAGCTTACAAGAAGATTTACCCAGATAATTTTATTAATCGTAAAATGTACGAAAACATATTTCACAGCCTTAACATCACTATAAAGAAACCTAAGAAAGACACATGCGGTAAATGTGACAAATTAAAAATGAAAATTACTATGTGCAAGAATGAGGATGAAATAAAACTACTAAAAGAAGAGTTAAACGATCACCATTTACAAGCTGATCAAGGATATAAAAACAAAGAAGACAATAAATTTCTGACTAAGGATAATGCTAAAATGAAAACTATTACTTTTGATCTCCAGCAGTGCCTGCCAACACCAGACCTCCACAGTGGTGAGTCGTTTTACAAGAGGCAATTGTGGACATTTAATCTTACAGTTCACGACTGTGATAACTCACAAGCCCACTGCTATTTATGGCATGAATCTTTAGCAAAACGGGGCGGAAATGAAATTAGTTCCTGCCTATATCAATACCTAACAAAAGATTTAGATCCTAAAGTTGAACACGTAATAATGTATTCAGACTGCTGTCCTGGCCAGAATAAGAACAGGTTCATAACAGCAGCTTGTTTAACTGCTTTACAATGCTCTGCAAATTTAAAAATTATTGAACACAAGTTTTTAATACCAGGCCATACACATATGGAGTGCGATACGGATCATAGTTTAATAGAAAAAAAGAAGAAAAAATTTAGTAGTCAAATAGAACATCCACATGATTGGGCTCAACTAATTCGGCAAGTAGGGAGGAAACGTCAATTTTTAGTTACAGAAATGCAGCGCTCTGCGTTTCTTAATTTTGGTGGCTTATTTAATTCTGTATTAGTTAACCGCAAAACTGATCCTCAAAATAACAAGATAAACTGGAGACAATTTCGTTGGTTACGGTATGAAAAATCTAACCAGTTTCAATACAAGTTGTCCTTTGACAAAGAAGAACCTTTTAAGACCGTAGATTTAGAAAAGAGGGGAAAAGCGGCTATAAATTTATTACCCAAGGAGGCATATAACAAGCCTGTGCCGATAACGATAGAAAAGAAAAAGCACCTGATGGACTTACTGCCGTATATATCAGAATCACTGTGGGACTTTTACAAAAATCTACCCACAGATAAAGACTTAGCTGATGTGCTCCCGGATTCATCAACTTCTGACGACGATTAAAAGTTTGAAGTATCTTGTAGCTAGATTTGTATGCATAAGTAATTTATGTTTAATGTTTTTAGTACATAAATATAATGTAGCACTTAAGTAAGCTTGTACTAACGTAATAAAATTTTCCATTATCCTGTGTTATCGTTATTATGTTCAACTACAAAGGGGGTAAGTCATATTTAAACATATTTTTTTCCCAAATACTCAGCAAAAAATCTTAATCCATGTAGGAAAAGTACATGTAAAAACAAATTTCAAGTAGATTATCATTCAAAACATCTGTAAAAAAACATCATTTTTTTTGTAAAATTTTAAATAGTGTTTTTCTCGTTTTCACATTTTATGGCTTGTCCCCCTTTTCACGCGCAACAGCGATATATTCAACGTATTTAAAAAATTCATTAAGAAGTCATTTTTATCATTCCGAAAATATTTTACTAAAGTAGAGTCATTTTTGGCTTATAAAGAATTTGAATAACTTTGTTAACATTGACTCTAGACTAAAACTACTTTGGGATTTAAAATGCTTGTATTTTTAGACGAATTAAAAAAAAAATCTTTTCATCTACGTTAATTATGGTCAAAGTTAGCCACTTTTTTTATTTAATTCACAGGTACTTTGTTTTTAACAATTAAGCAACCTAACTAGCGCCATTTTGAAGTTCAAGATATATAGTTTATGCTTAAAAGTTTGAGTAAACTTGAAACTTCAACAAAGTGGTTAATAAAGGTTTAAAAATTCCGTCCTAATGAAATCGATTCGTGGTCGGTGGAGGATAATTATTAAAATCCGTGCACTCAAAAATTGATTCTTCAAACAAATGCTGCATTTTTTTAATTTGTATGTACTCGTAGTCTTGTAGAGTACGTTGTGTACACATATCCCCACCTAACATTACACAATGTTAGGGGGAACCCCCTTACCACTCAGGGAGATGAAAAATAGATTACGACCGATTCTAAGACCTACCGAATATACATATTATATAATTTCATAAAAATCGGTCAAGCGGGCTCGGAGGAGTATGGCAACTAACACTGTCACAGGATAATTTTATAGATGTAAATATACAGGGTGAGGCAGATAACTGGCCTATTAGAAATATCTCGAGAACTAAAGGCAACAGAATCATAAAAATTGCTATAAAGGGGTTTTGAAGTATGATCTATTAAATGAAAATATTTTCATCTCTTTTCAACTTCCGGTTATACCGGAAGTTGCTTATAACTTCGTTTTTTTAAATGGTACACCCTGTATATTTTTACATTTTTGGATTATCTTCGATGTCTTCTTTCTAAAAATATGAGGTTTTGTAATGTTATACAGGGTATTTTGAAAGATAATTACGTTTTTTATTAATTTCATAGCAACATTCATACCATGTAGAATTGTAGTAGTTTGACATCTAAAACTCTACTTAGGTTCAAATGATTTTTTAATATAGTCTACTACTGTTAAGAATTATTAGTGTAGCTAAATTTTTAATTTTAGTATACAGGGTTGGTCGAAACTGGGAATGAGTATTTTCTGAGTTTTCTTAAATGGAACACCCTCTATTTTAGTATTGTAATAAAATGATATTTTATGGTACTTTTTTATTTCTTAAGCATTCCCTATACCTAACTGTTTTAATTTGTGCTTAATTGTTAATCGCACCAATAATCTTAAGTACGTAGGTATTTTGATAGCTAAACCATTATTGGTAATTTTAAGGATCAGTCTGGATTAATATGTATTTATTTCTCAAAAATTATTTGTGATTGAATATTTTCACGGCCAACCTAATAAAATTTTACGTATTTTTTGTTGAAATTAATGTTTAGCTTGAATCACCAATAACTCACAAATTAAAGCAGTTAGGTATAGGGAATACTTATAAAATAAAAAAGTACCATGAAATATCATTTCATTACAATACTAAAATGCAGGGTGTTCCATTTAAGAAAACTCAGAAAATATTCATTCCGAGTTTCGACCAACCCTGTATACTGAAATTTCAAAATTATCTATACTAATGATTCTTAACAACAGTAGACTATATTAAAAATCACTTGAATGTAAGCAGAGTTTTTAATGTCAAACTATTACAATTCTACATCTACAGGATGTGAATATTGCTACGAAATTAATAAACAAACGTAATTATCTTTTAAAATACCCTGTATAATATTACAAAACCTCATATTTTAATAAAGAAAATATTGAGAAGAATCCAAAAATGTAAAAATATACAGGGTGTCCCGTTTAGAAAAACGAAGTTATAAGCAATTCCGGTATAACCGGAAGTTGCAAAGAGATGAAAATATTTTCATTTAATAGATCATCCTTCAAAACCCCTTCATTCCAATTTTCATGATTCTGTTGCCTTTAGTTCTCGAGATCTTTCTAATAGGCCAGTTATCTGCCTCACCCTATATAGATGGCTATTAAAAAGTAGGGGTTGGTGATAGAAGAGTGAAAATTAAGGGTTGTATGTATTGTTTAATTCTACACCATTATAAAATTAAGGTAGATAATTTTGTCCAAAAAAAATAGAAAAAAATGTGCCCCATTGATAATCACCTTATAAATTATCGGTATGAAAAATAGGTTAAAACTTATTCTCAGTCCTACAGGATATAAGTGTAAAATTTTATAAAAATCGGTCAAGCCGTTTCGGAGGAGTATGTTAACTAACACTGTTACAGGAGAAATTTATGTATATATTATGGTGAGGCAGATAACTGGCCTATTAGAAATATCTCGAGAACTAAAAGCAACAGAATCATCAAAATTGGAGTGAAGGGGTTTTGAAGGATGATCTATTAAATGAAAATATTTTGATCTCTTTGCAACTTCCGTTTATACCGAAAGTTGCTTATAACTTCGTTTTTTAAATGGGACACCCTGTATATTTTTACATTTTTAGATTCTCTTCGATGTCTTCTTTCTTAAAATATGAGGTTTTGTAATATTATACAGGGTATTTTAAAAGATAATTACGTTTTTTTTTATTAATTTCGTAGCAATATTCACACCCTGTAGAATTGTAGTAGTTTGACATCTAAAACTCTACTTACGTTAAAATGATTTTTAATATACTCTACTGTTGTTAAGAATCATTAGTATAGCTAAATTTTTAATTTTAGTATACAGGGTTGGTCGAAACTCGGAATGAGTATTTTCTGAGTTTTCTTAAATGGAACACCCTGTATTTTTGTATTGTAATGAATTTATATTTTATGGTACTTTTTATTTTTTAAGCATTCCCTATACCCAACTGCTTTAATTTGTGAGTTATTGGTGATTCAAGCTAAACATTAATTGCAACAAATAATACGTAAAATTTTATTAGGTTGGCCGTGAAAATACTCAATCCCAAATAATTTTTCAGAAATAAATACATATTAATCCAGACTGGTCCTTAAAATTACCAATAATGGTTTAGCTATCAAAATACCTACGTAGTTAAGATTGTTGGTGCGATTAACAATTAAGCACAAATTAAAGCAGTTAGGTATAGGGAATGCTTAAGAAATAAAAAAGTACCGTAAAATATCATTTCATTACAATACTAAAATACAGGGTGTTCCATTTAAGAAAACTCACAAAATACTCATTCCGAGTTTCGACCAACCCTGTATACTAAAATTAAAAATTTAGCTATACTAATGATTCTTAACAATAGTAGAGTATATTAGAAATTATTTGAACGTAAGTAGAGTTTTAGATGTCAAACTACTACAATTCTACAGGGTGTTAATTTTGCTACGAAATTAATAAAAAAACATAATTATCTTTTAAAATACCCTGTATAATATTACAAAATCTCATATTTTAAGAAAGAAGACATCGAAGAGAATCCAAAAATGTGAAAACATACAGGGTGTCCTATTTAAAAAAACGAAGTTATAAGCAACTTCCGGTATAACCGGAAGTTGTAAAGAGATGAAAATATTTTCATTTAATAGATCATCCTTCAAAACCCCTTTATTCCAATTTTCGTGATTCTGTTGCCTTTAGTTCTCGAGATATTTCTAATAGGCCCTTTATTTGCCTCACCCTGTATAGAAGTAACTGAATTAAATAATAAAAGTGGCCAACTTTGACTACAATTGAGCTAGGAGAAAAGTTTTTTTTTTAAATTCGTGTAAAAATACCAGCTTTTGAAATCCCAAAGTAGATTTACTCTACAGTCAATATTAACAAAGCTATTCAAATTATTTTTAAGCCAAAAATGACTCTAAGTTAGTAAAATATTTTCGGAATGATAAAAATGACTTTTTATGGATTTTATTAAATGTTGTGAAAACATAAGTGTTGTTCGTTCATGTGGTTTCCACAGAATTGCTGTATCATTATTATTTTCTGAACAATAACATTACAAAGAAAAGCTCTTTTGGATAAACAAATTGAATAAAATTTAAACTAATTGACGAATCGTCTTGAAATTTTTTGTGCATGATATGTACTGGTTGTCTCAACTTTTCGTGCAATATCAAAGACTTAAGTTCATTTTTGCAAAAGTTATAGCAATTTTTTTATATTAGAAATTTTAGTTTTATCTTGCAATTAGGGAAGCAACATATGATTGGACCAAAATTTAAAAATTGCCATTTTGAACCTTTCCCCATCTACTAAAAGATGAATACTCTAAATAAGATATTTAATTACCGTATTTTAACCTGTAACGATTTGAACGAAAAAACTGTAACTGTAACGGGCATTTTTGTATTTATACTGTATTAGGTACATAGTACCCAAAAAATCCATTTGCAACCTGGCTGCTCAAGTGCCCCGACAAAAACCTTATTTCTCTTCTCTGGACTATAAGTACAATTTCAAACGAAAACTTTTCTATATGAACGGTGTGTATATTATAGACTAAGAGCCGCTATAGGTGAAATTTCTTAATCATTTTAGGCACGACGGGACCCTATAACTTAAATAGTAGAACCTAAAAGAAAACGTTTGAGCACTGTGCCATCAATTTTCAGTGGCACATGCGTCTACAGTGGCGCATCAAACTTTCCACTAATGGACGGGATACATAAATTAAAAAATACCCTCCCTCATTACCAGAATTTAATTTTTTTCATTTTTTTAAGTTCTATGTGATTAAGACATAAGATTCATCGTAATTTTAACCCACCACCCCCTTCTCCCTGCCACCACTATCAAAAACTTTATTTTTCAATTTTATTTTTTTTGGTGGGATGCAATCAATTTTAAAATTTCAAAAAATTTACACGCATAATTAAGGCTTTTATAAAACACGTCTATTTTTTATAGACCTGTAGGTTGAGTGAACATAACCTCAAAAAAAATTTAAAATTTTTTTTTTTGAAAAAAACTATGTAACTTTTTTTTGGGGATAGCTGCAGATCTAATTTTTTCTTAGTCTTGTGTATTTTATCAAACACTATATTTCTATTTTTTTTTTCAGATTTTTCTGTAACGCTGGTCACCTTCAAAAATCCAAAAAACTGTTTTTAAGGGATTTTGGAGGGTTTGAACGTGTTTTTCTGATTTTTAAATATTCTAAAGAACTCAGTTACTTCAAGTTACATATAACCTATAAAAACAAAATTGATTTGATATATGATGAAGTCTATAAAATAGGGAAAATCCCCCAAAACCCCCAAAAAACAGTTTTTCGGATTTTTGAAGGTGGGAAGCCTTACGAAAAAATCTGAAAAAAATTAAAAATATAGTGTTTGATAAAACACACAAGATTAAGAAAAAATTAGACCTGCAGCAATTCCTCAAAAAAAGTTATACCCTTTTTTGAAAAAAAAAATCCTTTTAATTTTTTGAGGTTATGTACACTCTACCTATAGGTCTATAAAAAATAAGCATGTTTTATAAAAGCCTTAGCTATGCGTGTGAATTTTTTGAAATTTTAAAATTGATTGCATCCCACCAAAAAAAATAAAAAGGAAAAATGAATTTCTTGATGGTGAGGGCAGGGGGAAGGGGGTGGTGTGTTAAAATTACGCTGAATCCTATGTGTTAATCACATAGAACTTAAAAAAATAAAAAAAATTTAATTCTGTTAGTAAGGGAGGGTAACTTTTAATTTATTTATCACCTCCATAAGTGGAAAGTTTGATGCACCACTGTCGACGCATGTGCCACTGAAAAGTGACGGCACAGTGTTCAAACGTTTTCTTTTAGGTTCTACTATTTAAATTATAAGGTCCCATCGTGCCTAAAATGATTAAGAAATTTCACCTATAGCGGCTCTTAGTCTATTATTTTAAAAGCGTATATTTACTCTGGGCTAATTAGCAAAATTCATGGAAAAGTTATTTACCAGCAATTTTATTGCTGGAATCGAATTATTGCTATAATTGCTCTATAAATTCGAAGATTTTAACTTTACAACAAAAACACCCAAATAAAAATTCACCTCAATTAAATTCTGCATAGAGATATGTTTTTCACGATTTGCTCCGACGAAAATTTTTCTCGGAAAATGCGGGTTTTCCTAACAAAAACTCTAATTTTCATATAAAGTTTTAGGTAAGTAATTATTAATTAATAATTAAATAACTTAGTGACATCAAATCTTTCTTGGTATAGATTGCAATTCCAGAAGCTGGTGAAAATTAAACGAATATTTTAGCAACAATTCAATTGTTAATTAACAATTTACGATCGCAATAATAACCAAAATAATCATGATACATTGATCAAACTTTTAAAGATTATAAAGTTAAGATGCTTATTTAATATTTTATCGACAAAATATAAATTTTTCTTTTTTTTTGCATAATCTTTAAATTTGAAAAAAAAATAGTTATAATACGCTGGTCTAATTAGTAAAGTACAAAGAAAGGTTATTTACCACCAATTTTATTGCTGGAATCAAATTATAAGATCCTATTTATTATTAATATAGGTATGCGAAGTCCGCAGATAGTGTGCTACTTTTTTTATAAACAAAATGGCGCCGACAAATTGTACTTTTTTCAATTATTGCTCTATAACTCCGAATATTTTAACTTTACACCAAAAACACTCAAATAAAAATTCACCCCAATTTAATTCTACATAGAGGCATGTTTTTCCCGATTTGCTCCGACGAAAATTTTCCTTGGAAAATGTGGGTTTTCCCAACAAAATCTCGAATTTTCAAATAATTTCAAATATAGATGTATTTATAATTAGAAAATTCAGATAAGATTAATTTTATAATTTTATTGTTTTGGCATGGTAAGTTTCTATATGTAGGTTTTATGATCTTTGGAAAGATTGCGATTTCCTCAATAGAAAGGTTATATATGGGTAATATTTGTTTAGTGTTAATGCTAAAGTTGTTAGTTTCTAGATAAGCATCTGTAAGAGGGGGAGAAGTTTTAATTCTCCAATAAGAATTTGTTAAGTTATATTCAGTGAGACTGTTAATTTTACTTAATAATTTATGTGAGTCTAAAGTCCTGGTCTTTAATAGAAACTTATTAGACAAGAATTCTCTTCTAAGGTTTAGAGGAGGTTCCTGCGCTTCTGCTAGAATTGCAGCACATG
The DNA here is from genome assembly GCF_917563875.1 of Diabrotica virgifera virgifera. NCBI lineage: Eukaryota > Metazoa > Arthropoda > Insecta > Coleoptera > Chrysomelidae > Diabrotica > Diabrotica virgifera. Next base: position 209,955,322 of record NC_065448.1, on the reverse strand, counting down.
GCGTTGACTTAAACGCACTAATACATATACGTATTGCCTTATACTGAATATGATCGATTTTTGATAAATTAGATATTGACGATGAACCATATAAAAAGCATCCATAATCAATGATTGACCGAATATACGATTTATAGAACATTAATGCTATCTTTGGGTCGGCACCCCATCTAGCTTTACATATGCAACGAAGCATGTTTAAACCTTTTTCGCATTTGTTGATAATGTGATTCACATGGAGTGTCCAGGTTAGTTTTTTGTCCAAAACCACGCCCAGATACTTATGGTGAGAGGATACATTTATATCAACATTACTTAAATTTATACTGGTAGGGGAACTTAACCTATGTCTAGTGAAAAAGGTGATGCTAGATTTTTCAGGGGATAACGTGAAATTAAAAGCCATAGACCATCTTTTTATACATTGCATTATCAGTTCCAAATCGCATAAACACTCATTATATGATTTACGGCTGCTGTATATACAGAAATCGTCTGCATACTGAATAATTTTAATTGTATTATTTGTTTCATTTAACATGTCATGCAATTCTGCAGTATAGATATTAAAAAGTACTGGACTTAGGACTGAACCTTGCGGAATTCCGACTGATAATAATCGAGGGCCGTAAATGTGATTTTCTGAATCTCGAATGAAAACTTCTCTGTCCCTATACAAATCTGTGATTCTTTGTGCGAATTTATAATTTAGACCGTATTTTATGAGCTGAACAGTTAAAATATCAATATCCAGAGTATCATAAGCCCCTTTAATATCTAAAAACAAGCATGCCGTTATAAGATTAACGGAAAGTGCATTCTGAATGTCGGAAACTAATTGAGCTAATGCTTCAGAGGTGCCTTTGCCTCTGCGATATCCAAACTGATTAATAGGTAATAAACAATTACTTTCAAAATGCAGTTCCATTCTTAATTTGATAATTCTCTCAAATGTTTTTGTAATGCATGATATTAATGAAATTGGTCTGTAAGAGTTAGGTAGACTTAAATTTTTGTTGGGTTTAGCAAGTAAGCAAATTACAGTTTTTTTTAAACTTTTTTCATATAATCCTTGCAACCACCAACTATTAAAAATATTTAAAAGAATTCCTTTAGCAATTTCAGGCAAGTATTCAATCATTTTATATGTAATGCTATCAAAACCCGGTGCTGTACTTTTAGATTGTTTGATTGCTAATCGTAATTCCTCCAAACTGATAGGCATATAAAATGATTCATTGCATGCTACATTACTATTGAATTTACTGAAGTCGATTTTATTTGATGCAAATTTGGGAATAAAAAACTCAAAAAAATCGTCCACCATATCAGCTGATATACTGTCCGATCCCGTTGAGTCTTTGTTTGATATTTTTTTTTATAAATTGCCAAATTTTAGTAGGGTGCGTGTTTTTATTAATATTGCTTATGAAAGATATCCAGCTATCTCGAGCTTTTTTAGAAAATAGTAATTTAGTTTGACTAGCTACATTTTGATATTGACAATAGTTTATATAGTTTGAGACACGTTTATACTGGTTCAGGGCTTCTTTTCTGCGACGAAACATATCATAGCATTCGGTATCCCACCATATTGGACGTTGAGTTACTTGTTGTCTTGCTCTTTTTAGGGGAATAGTTGCGGATGCTGCCTCTGAGACCTTTTCCATAAAAATAGAGAAGCTTAGTAGATTGGAGTTTAGATTTTGGTTTGTACTAATTAACGAATTTTCCAGTATAGTGGAGTATGCAGACCAATCAGCTAATTTATCATTCCATTTAGATGCTGGATTTTTATTTATTATAACTCTATCCCTAATAATTTCAAATTTGATTAAGCAATGATCTGAACCTAACGCATCTGGTACGACATCCCATACACAACAATCACTAGCCAAACTAGCAGAGCAAAATGTAATGTCTACCGCCGAAGGTAGCTCTTCTGGACGAGAAATTCTAGTTGGTTTACCATTATTGAGAACAACATAGTTATTGTCATCTAAGGCTTCTACTAATTGATTACCACAAGCTTTATTAATATGAGATCCCCAAAGTGTATGATGGCTGTTAAAATCGCCACAGAAAATAACAGGAGAATTAAATTGCCGAAAGATATTTGACCAATCTGATTTAGAAACATTTAATTTAGGTGGTTTATACACCGATACTAGTATGATATTTAAGGACGGAAATTTAACTGCGCAAAGTTCTAAATCTTTTTTATATGCAAAAGTAATAGGAAAATTTATAAATTTAATGTCTTAGCGAACTGCAATGGCAACACCACCAAAGCCATTTGCACGATCCTGTCGGATAATATTATACCCTTTTAGTTTAAAAGAATGGTTTGGTTTTTTGAAGGTTTCTGATAAAGCTATAATATCTACAGGATCATTGTGTAAAAAATTTAATAAACTTGGATGGTTTTTAGAGAAAGAACGAATATTCCATTGGATAACTTTAATGTTTTTACTATTGGGTGTACTTATCTTATTAGTGGATTGAATCATCAGAACAAGATTCAATATCGATTTCTGGAATTAGATTTGAAGGACTTAATATAGAGGAGATCATATTTCTAATATTTTCTTCTAAATTGTAATTTGTTTCGGATGAATCTGAATTAACTACGTGTTTAACTACGGTTATTATCTGACTTGTTAGTTTTTCCTTATATTGGATAAAGTCATCTCTGTGAGGATTTGGTATGATGGGATTATGTGAAGATTTGGTTTTTTTTGATTGAAAATGGGAAGAAGTAGGCAGAGACGGAGAAATAGGTGGAGACTCCGGAGCAGATGGCTTACGTTTTTTCACTTGTCTTTTGGGTGAAGTATTTCGAACAATGGGTTTACGTAGCAAAAAGCTAGAATTTGGAGTTTGGGACGTACTGGGGAGTGGCAGAGAGGGAAAATTAGTGGAATTATTAAGAACAGAAAATCTATTATTTGTAGAAATCTTGGCATAAGATGGATTATCATGCAATCTTTCAGCTTCTTTAAATGTAATATTTTCCCTGGCCATGAGTTGTTTGATATTTTTTTGTTTCTTATATACTGGACAATCTCTGGATGTAGAGCAGTGCTCATTATTTTGGCAATAAATGCAGAATTTTTCGCAAGAAGAGTCTGAAGTATGATTTAGGCTAGAACAGTTTCGACAGTGAGTAGATTTGGTTTTACATTGCTTGGCAGAATGCCCATATCGCAGGCAATTAAAACATTGAACAACGGGGAATATATATGGTTCTACAGAGAAATTGCATAAATTAATTGTTATATTTTGAGGAAGTTCATTTCCTACAAATTGAACAATAACCATTTGTCTGTTTACATATGAAATATTCCCGTCTTTATCTGTTACCTTTCGTTTCATGCGTTGAACTTGAACCACCTCTTTATTAGATATTATGGCATTTTTTAAATATTCCTCAGAAAAGTATGTGTCAATATTCCTCAACACACCCTTCTTGTGTGTAAAAAATTTGGGTATATACGCTACTAAGTTATTATTAGACATAATTTTATTGTTAACTAGATAATTAGCTTTTTCATAAGACTTAAAAATAACTTTAACGCGATTAAGACCAATCGATTTGATATGAAGAACATCGGATTTTATATAATTGTCAGTCAACAAAACGTGACCAATCCGGATTGGGAAAATTCTTCCCAAATGCTTATCAGTACTCTCAATATATACAAAATATGGACCTTTATCCTCGGTTCTATATCTATTATTTAAATCTATAAAATTATTTACATACCTATCCTCCTCTGCGTCCTTATTTTCGGGTGGCGAAGTGCCACCCGAGGTCTCATCCATTATATATTTTTTTTAATCACTTACCTAACCTACCTATTATAAACAATAAAGAAAATTAACAAAAGGAACACTAATTAACACAATAACACACAATACACCGAGAACTGCTCGTTTGTATCGTTAAAATCAAACTATTAAACTGCGGAGAATAAAAATTCGTGTCCACACTTTGACAGTTATTTTGACGTTTTTGAAAATATTAAATAGGCATCTCATATTTATAAGATTTCAAAGTTTGATCAGTGTATCGTAATTATTTTGGTTATTATTGCGACCGTAAATTAATAACTAACAATTGAATTGTTGCTAAAATATTCGTTTAATTTTCACCAGCTTCTGGAACTATAATCTAAACCAAGAAGGGTTTTAAGTCACCAAATTATTTAATTATTGGTAGATAATTACTTATCTAAAACTTTATTTGAAAATTAAAGATTTTGTTGGGAAAACCCGCATTTTCCGAGGAAAATTTTCGTCGAAGCAGATCGGGAAAAACACATCTCTATGCATAATTTAATCGTGGTGAATTTTTATTTGAGTGTTTTTGTTGTAAAGTTAAAATCTTCGGAGTTATAGAGCAATAATTGAAAAAAAACACGATTTTCGGGCGCCATTTTCTTTATAAAAAAAGTAGCACACTATCTGCGGACTTTGCATACCTATATTATTAATATATAGGATCTTATAATTCGATTCCAGCAATAAAATTGCTGGTAAATACCTTTTCCCAAAAATGGCCTATTCTCCGATAATCAGCCCAGACTAATTAGAATATTCTAATAAAACCATAGGAGATAATAAGAGCGTAGGCGGTAATAAGAGCGTAGGCGCTAATAAGAGCCTAGGCAATCCAATGCTTTTTAAATGCATTGGATCGCCTAGGCTCTTAGCCTAGTAAGATACGTAGCGCTGTGGCAGAAACTTTTTAATTTATTTTTCAATAAATATATTTCCTTAAATAATAACATCCTAACATGTCATGCACGCATCAATTTAAAAAATTAGATTAAACTTAAAGTTTTTTATTGCAGTATATTATTTAAAAATCTATATGTGATGAATTATGTGGTCAAGGTCACTGTGTCTTTATTATTAAGTACATTAAAGTTTTCTTTTCATTATTTCCTTTGTTACCTACTATTTGATAGTTATAAAAATTTATTACCAAAGAAAAAATAGAGGACATACCTTAACACGTTTCTGCATAACTTTGAATAGGGCTACACGTGAATCAGGAATAATTTGTCCAAGAAATTGTACTCAAATCTTCTTCTTTGTGTGCCGTGCTTGTTTTTAAGCGTTGGTTATCCTCGTATTTACAAGCCGATGAAATGTTTCTCGGTCAACAGCTGTATGAAACAATTCTTCGACCGTTAGACCTGTCCATTAGGGATGGGAAAACCCTACCGGTTTTAACCTAAAACCGGTTTTTTTACTTCGCAACAACCGGTTTTACCGATTGTTTTTTTTTTGTCCTGGTTATAACCGGTTTTTTCTTTTTAAAGTAAAAACCGGTTATTAGGTTTTTACGGTGATTAGGATTAGGTTAGGTATTATTTTGGATCCCAATCATAATAATTATTCTCAAGTAATTATTCCAAACAGAACCATAATTCAAATTTTATTTTATAAATACAAAAGCAAACTGAAAGTGCAAACTCACATCAGCCAGAAACTAAGTTTTATTATAATATTTCGTTGAAAAGGTATTTGTAATCATAATATTTACATAAGAAGTGATCTGATTGAAGTAGACGCAAACATCATCTATTTTTCACACTTGACTCTTGACATTGAAAGTGGGTGAATGACTTTTTCTGATTACCAAAAATAATGTTCTGACTATGAATATCGAATTACCGATTACGAATACGAATCTCCAAGGATTTCCTTACGTTTTCAAAACTATACACCCATGCAGGAAGTATTAAATGAGTTAAAATGTACCTATATACAAATATACAAACGTGTTAAAAGAAATACATGATAAATTTTTTTGATGGTAGTAAAAATAAAAGATAAATTGCATTATCCAAATTATTTTTAAGTAAAATATTTATGTTGATATTATTTTTTTAAATCCCATTTGAAAGAGTTTGGGAAATTTTTTACAACTTGAAATGGTTGAAAAACCATTTTATTCTATTAATTGTTATATTTATTTATTATTTTGTTATTATTATATATTTATTGATTATTATTAAATATAATATAGCGTAAGATTAGTAAACTTCTCGTCAAAAGTCAGGGATATAGAAAATTCTGCTGAATTTTTATAGTAGATTTTTTCGTGAAGAGATTAACGGATTCCGCTAATTTTTTTTATTAGTTTAGACTTTTCTTTAGTATTTACATAGTTACGCAAAGGTTTACTCAAACTTTTTTTTGTACTTATACCGGGTGGAAGAAAAAAATGTTTTTCTTATGTTAAGTTTGAGACGCCCTGTAGGGAGAACGAGGTACAAATGGGAGTACATATAAAAAATCGTATTGTAGTCTTATATTTTGTGAACATTTTGTTTTTGAATGTCCCTGATATCTTTAGAAATAAAAAAAAATAGACGGTTTTGTAATTTAACATGTGTTTTAACCGAAACAAAAGTTTGAGACACCTTGTAGAGAGAAAAAGGCACAAAGCTGAATATACCTCGATATTTTGTTGTAGTCTCATATTTTGTGAATATTTTATTTTTTTAATTTCTCTGATATCTTTAATAACAAAGAAACTAGACGATATTACTCTTTAATATGTGTTCTAACTGACGACATGCGTCACATCACACAAGTGAAACATAGAAAAACATATTAAAGAGTAATACTGTCTAGTTTCTTTGTTATTAAAGATATCAGAGAAATTAAAAAAATAAAATACTCGAACAATATGAGACTAAAACATAATATCGGGGTATACTCACCTTTGTGCCTTTTTTTCCTACAAGGTGTCTCAAACTTTTGTGTCGGTTAAAACACATGTTAAATTACAAAACCGTCTATTTTTTTTTGTTTCTAAAGATATCAGGGACATTCAAACAACAGCATGTTCACAAAACGTAAGACTACAATACGATTTCGATATATTTATACCTCGTTCTCCCTACAGGGTGTCTCAAACTTAACACAAGAAAAACATATTTTGTTCTTCTACCCGGTATAAGTACAAAAAATAAGTTTGATTAAACCTTTGCACAACTGTGTAAATACTAAAGAAAAGACTAAAATGAAAAAAATAGCGGAATCCGTCTGTTCGCGAAAAAATCAACTATGAAAATCAGCAGAATTTTCTATATCCTTAAATTTTGACGAGCACTTTATACACTATTGTGTTTCAATTTATCAATCAAAGATAGAATAAAAATTTTATTTTTTTTTAATATAACGCGGGCACATAAATTTGATACACCCTGTATATTGATGTGTAACTATTTAGTATAAGTAGTTTTTAAGAAGTGATTAATCGTAATGAGTCTTTCCCTGAAAAATTAAAAACATTTTTGTAAATAAAAGTGAAAGTGAGTTAGGGTAATTTGAAACCGATTGTTTATTACGGGAAAGATAGAAGCCACAGTAATTAGTTCTTAGAAATTTAATGTAAAAGAAAGTTTGGAATTTTAATCTTTTGTTTCAACCCCGAGTAAATTTTGTAGAATTCCCCGAAAGTAATTATTATGATGGTAGAAATATTTTTGAAAGAATGACTGGTGTTTCGAATGAAAAAAAGAATGGGGAAAGAGAAAAATGTTTCTGATTGGCTGGGTAATTTGGAATGGGGAAAGTTTTGTTTGAATGTTGAGATAGTTTTGGAAAGAGGAAATCATTGTGTTATTGGCATCCGAAGGGAGCAGTCAAAAAGTTTTCGTGAGTAGTCAGCAGCAAGGCTAGTGTTGTGTTTTGATAGTGGGAGTAGCCGAAAAGTGGTACGCGAGACAAATCAAATCGAGAAGAAATATCTCTTTGATTATGTACAGTCCAAGAGAGTAAGTTACAAGAATTATCATTATAAAAATTATTTGTGACACCAAGTAAAAAAGATACTTGGGTCTCAGGAGATTATTATTGAGAGAAAGAGAGGAGAAAAGGAGCCTGGCTTGTGTTTTGGGAGAAATAGTGCTGGTTTGCTGCTGGATTTTTGCTGAGAACGGAGAGGGCTTTGATTGGTAGCATAACATAATCAACAAGGAGGAGCTGTTTGGATCAAAAGGAGACATCATTGTGTGTGAATCAAAAAGGTCAGTCAATAACCGTAATCAGTATGTGATAGATTTTTTTTATAATCCGAAGTTAAATTTTTTTCCCTAAAAGCATATGCATTTAAGATTCCAACTTTTCAAAATTTTAATAGAAAGTATAAGTAATTTGCGAATACCAAATTTGTTTGTTTAGCTTGTTTTATTAATAGTATCAAGACCGAAGCGATAAATATTTGTTTTGAATTAGAGTAATTTATATGGTAAAAGTTTTCTTTTGGACAGTTATGCCCACATGTTTTAATTAATAAATTTACAGAGCATTGCTTTCGATAATAAAGGTATTTGTATGTGTTTATTTATGATTTTTCTGTTTATCTCCTTTCCCTGTTTTATCCCGATAAGATCAACTAAGAGATACTGAAACCACGAGAGAAGATAACTTAGATAAATTTTTTTTGGATTATAAAAAGGCACCCTGAGATTTTTTCTTAATATTTTTATGTATGATTTGCGTTACTTAAATAATTGATCAAATAAATATTAATTAATATAAAAATAATAAAAAGCAGATCATAACGATACATATTGCAATAATATACAATTTAACCCAACCATTTCCACTTATAGGCCAATCAAGTTAGGTTTTTACTTGACATAACGGAAAAGACGAGGTTTGACAGTTGAAATGTGTAGTATGAGATATTACAAAAAGACTACCATCTTGGGATTAAATAAACAATCAAAACGTAAAACTTAGTTTTTTGCTCATAACTTAAAAACTTGTTTATTTAGAGATTTGACGTTCACAGGTAACTTTTTTAGAAAAAAAAGATACATGGAATGAGATACGCTAAGTGAAAATCGGTTAATAAACAAAATGTTATTGCAAAACGGACGACAAATTCGCTGTTTTTGAATATTGTTAATAACAATTTAATTGTTTATTAAAATATGTTTAAATATACCTAAACTTGAGGCAATATGGTGTTTTGAATTTGTTTATAAATTTTTTTTAAAAACGAGCTGATTTCTGAAGCTGGTCCAGTTAATTCGGCTAAATGTATCTCAATAATCCGGGGCTCATTTCCTTCGTTAAGCTAATGGTGTATACTAATAGTCTATGAAAAAAAAAAGTAAAAAAAATTACATGTACGTACACAAAATTATTTGTTAATAAATAGCAGTTTTTAAGCTTATAAACAATTACAATAATTCCGTAGAAATTAGATCAAATTAAATGGCAATAAAAAATACGGAAAGCTGGTTAAAATACACAACTTCTAAAAAAAATTTTTAGGTCCTACTACCCTTGGGGTCTGAGATGGCCCCTTTTTTTGAAAAAATCACTGTTACGTTAATTAACAACACTAAGAGCTGAAATTAACCAGTCTTTTATAAGAAAAGTCAATGTTTTTAACAAAGTTTTTAGCAAGAAAAAATGTTAAATATTGTTTAAACAGGAGTGGTATAAACAAAGGGTATTTTGCGTTCCGACTAAAGTAAAAAATAGCGGGCGTAGTCGACTGACTGAATCGTGGGCGCGGTTGGCGACTGGCAGCAACCCCTAAAATTACGTTATACCGACCACAAAAATCAACTTTAAGGTGAATGACAAATTTTGGTCATTCCTTATGTTTTCGAGGTCTCTGAATCCGAACCTGCAGTTTACTTTTTTCTAGAATTAGTGGAACACGTTCAAAAATCAAATTTTATGCAAAAATGCGAAAAATCAATTTTGATGATTTTTCAATTTTAACTGACTGTATTTTTGGTCGCTGTAAATATTTCCTTTTGAAAATTTTACTGTGTTATCTTTGAAGCATTTAGATATCAATGAGATTTGTCCAAAATAATTAAACACATTAAAAGAGAAGTTGTTAATTTTTAAACATTTTGTCGTCAGATTTCGTTAGTTTCATGTTTATTTAGAAAAGTTGAGTGACAAACTTTTTAGTTTATAATTTTAACCAACACAGAAATAAAATATAATTCATGAAGAAGTTTTCCAAAAAAATTTAATATAAAATATGCAATAGGAAAAATGTTATGTGACTTTATAGACGAGCGGCACACCCCAAAAAAAGCTTATTTCTCGAGATACTGACCACGCTGTGGCGAATGGCTTATTTTGGTCATACTTTATATTTTTGATGGTGCTGAAATCGAAAATTAGGGTTGTTTTGAATTTTACGTGGGGAAACATTGTCAAAATCGCAATTTTACCCTAAAAATAAAAAAAAAATCACGTTTCTTGCGTTTAACTTGCTACAACTCTGTTCCATTGTAGTATTTTTTTCTGAAATTTTTATAGTATATATTTCTCACCTTTATGAAGACAATGGAACCTGCTTCAATATTTCTGTCTTACTATAAAAAAAAAGTTATAAATATAAATTCTTCTTCTTCATGTGCCGTGCTCGATAATCGAACGTTGGCTATCAAATTGGCTATAGCAATTTTGTTAACGGCAGCTCGGAAAAGGGATCCAGAGGATCTGTTATACCATTCTCTCAGGTTTTTAAGCCATGACGTTCTTCTTCGACCTGGCCCTCTTCTTCCGTCTACCTTGCCTTGTATTATTAAATGGAGTATATTATATATCTCTGGGTGTCGCATAACATGACCAAAATATTCAAGTTTTCTATTTTTAACTGTTCTGACGACTTCCGTGACTTTTCCCATCCGGTGCAAAACAACTTCGTTACGAACTCTATCCACCCAACTTATTCGTAGGATTCTTTGGTATACCCAAATTTAAAAGGCTTCCAATTTCTTGAGAAGAGTATCTGTTAAAGTCCAACCTTCGACACCGTACAAAAGAGTAGAGAACACATAACATCTCACTAATCTAATTTTAAGATTCAAAGTAATGTTGTTTCCACATAAAAGTTTCTTTATTTATTTATTAATAGCAGATACAAACTGGTTTCCCTACTTACATGTATTCGTATCTACAATGACAACAGTTTAGTACAACATGCACATAATGTAATAATTAGAGGTAATAGAGACAAAACGACAGATGTTTACCAGCAAAAACGTTAAGAATAATAAAAAAAAACCTCTCTTTATATTATTCATGCAATAGACGTTTAAATAATTGCAAGTTTATTCCAAATAATTCCAGACAAATGGCTGTTGTTAAATCGTTGTAAATTTGGCACATTTTGTTAAGTGGGCTAGAAGTATTTACAAAAAATAATATGTTTCTTGGACGGGCCCTGTGATCCGGGACATAAAATTGTATTTGCCCCAAAAGATCAGGCGAGTCTATTAAGTGATTTCATAGTTTATAAAGAAAAATTAAACAACGTTGAAATCTTCTTCGTTCTAGTTTTTTTATATTAAATTCTTTTCTTAAAGAATGCAGCTCTGGCCTTCTCTATACGTATTCTAATTTCTTTGCTCATGTCTTAGTTCTCATTTAGATTACAACCAAGGTAGGTGATACTGTTAGTTCTCTCTAATTGTTCACCATAAGCTATTACTCCTTCCGGTTGTATTGGCGTCTTACTGATCACCTTGGTCTTTGCGGTGTTTAGCTTGAGTCCATATTCATCACACGTTGTAGTAATCCTATTAATCAGATGTTGAAGTTCTTCATAATTGCTCGCAATTAACACCGTGTCATCCGCATATCTCAAATTATTAATATTGACGCCATTCATTTTGATACCACATTGAGCATTATCCACTGCTTTATTGAAAACAAACTCCGAATAGATGCTAAATATTAGTGGGGACAAAATGCAGCCCTGCCTTACTCATCTTCGTATTTGAAGTTCTTCAGACGTGTCCCGGCCAATCCTGATGTTTGCACGTTGATGCCAGTAAAGATTTTTGATAATGCGTAGGTCTTTATCATCAATACCCACTTTCTGAAGAATAGCAATCATTTCAGTATATTTTACCCGATCAAAGGCATTCTCAAAGTCAATGAAACACATATAAACCGGATGTCCGACATCTCTGCATCTCTGTACCATAACCTGAATACTAAACAGTGCTTCTCTGGTCCCAAGGTTATTGCGGAATCCAAACTGTGTATCACCAAGCTGTTTTTCTATTTTTTGGTACATCCTAGAGTGCAAAATTCGTAGAAATATCTTTAAAACATGACTCATCAAGCTAATGGTTCGGTAGTCACTACATCTTTTCGCGTTTGCTTTTTTAGGTATCGTCACAAAAGTCGACAGCAGCCAATCCGTTGATATATAGCCAGTTTGATAAACTTTATTAAAAATATGAAGGAGAGATCTTTTACCTGAACTTTCGAAGAGCTTTATTATTTCACTCGGTATTTCGTCTGGTCCCGTCGCTTTTCTGGTCTTTGCTAATCTTATTGCTTGTTCAATTTCGTCCATAGTTATATCAGGTCCTGTAACTACTTCGTTAATTTCAATCTCGGGCCTTTCATCATTAAACAGTTCCTCAATGTAGTCTTTCCATCTGTCTATTTTATCAAAATCAGTGATAATCAGTTTTCCGTCTCTATCAACGATGTTATTTGCATGTTTTTTGTTCTGTCCTGTGAGTTCTTTTATTTTTTTATACATATTAAATGAATCATGTTTTCTCTGCAACTCTTCAATTTCTAAACATTTGTTTTCAAAGTATGTTTCTTTTGCCGCTCGTATTTTAGTCATCATCTCTTTATTAATGCGTTTATATATTTCGATATTTTGGTTCTTAAATGTGCGTCTTTTTTCCATCAAATTCAAAATCTCATCGTTCATCCACTGTTGCTTTTTTTGATTTTTTTCTTTGAAGTTTGGAGTTAAGTTGCTTATAATCGTTTTGATTTGGTTCCAATGATCCTCGATGGATTCTTGTTGTTCGCTATTCTCAAAATTGCTGTCTAAATTGTTTGCAATCCCCTGACTGTTATTTCTAATAAAATCGGTATCCAGTTTGTTAGAGGATTGTTGTTGTTTTATCCGTTTAAGTTGTAATTTTATTTCGGCTTACAATAGATTGTGATCAGATGGCACATCGGCGCCAGGATAGGTTTTTACAGACTTTACTGCATTTCTGTAACGCTCCCTGATGGTTATGTATCAATTTAGTTTCTTACGATATTATTAGGGGTATCTGCTGGAGATTTCCAGAGATAAAAAAGTTATAAATTGTTTGAAGTAAAAGGTGCAGATTCTTGAATTGCAAAGTTTAATCGCAAAAGTTGAGTGACAAAATTTGAAATTTAGCTTTTTAATTAATTTTATGTTAAAATCTAGAGTACAGAGAACAAAATGTTTTATAGAAAAAAAGTGGTGTAACTTTTAATTTTAAGAAAAACGTGATTCCATTTTTTTATTTTTAAAGTAAAATTGCGATTTTGACAATGTTTCCCCATCTAAAATTCAAAATGAACCTCATTTTCGTTTTCAGCACCATCAAAAACATAAAGTTAGACCAAAAAATTAGCCATTCACCACACCGTGGCTGATATCTCGAGAAATAACCGTTTTTGTTTTTGGGGGAGTGCCACTCGTCTATAAGGTCGCGTAACATTTTTCCTGTTGCATATTTTGACTTGAAATTTTCCAGAAGACTTCTTCAGGACCTATGTTTTATTTAATGCTACGTTGATTAAAATTATAAACTAATACGTTTATCACCCAACTTTTATAAATAAACATAAAACTAATGAAACAATTGTTTAAACAATTTTCCGACCGCGTTATTTCTTAGTACCCTCTGGATTTGTTATAAGGATCTTTTGTTTGAGTAAGTTTGTGCAAAAAATACGAATCGGAATAATTTACCTAACGGGGTCGACGATACAGCCTGGACTACACACGGATTCAAAATAGAGAAGAAAAAATGGCCTATACCTATCGGGTTCTACTGTACCAAGTTTACTAATTTTTTTTATCTATGGTACCACATTAAAATGATAACATTTACCTTATTTTCATTGCAAAATTTTCCAAAACATAGCAGCTAATGGGATGTATAAACCTTTTTTGAAATGGCCTTTTTATTGTTATTTTTTAAATTTATTTATTTAAAATATAATTCTACTAAATAAATGTGCAACAGAATAATATTCATAAAATTCAAGTTTCTACCAAAATATATTATATAATATTAAGCTTCACATCCGGTATACTGCCAATCTTAAAAATGAGCTGCAACGGTCTAGCGAATGGTAGTGCGCGAATTTATTCTCATTCGTCTACGCCCATTACTTTTTTTACTTTAGTCGGAACGCAAAATACTCTTTGTTTATACCACTCCTGTTTAAAAAATTTTTTACATTTTTTCTTGCTAAAAACTTTGACTTTTCTTATAAAAGACTGGTTAATTTCAGCTCTTAGTGTTGTTAATTAACGTAACAGTGATTTTTTCAAAAAAAGGGGCCATCTCAGACCCCAAGGGTCGTAGGACCTAAAAATTTTTTTTAGAAGGTGTGTATTTTAACCGGGTTTCCGTATTTTTTATTGCCATTTAATTTGATCTAATTTCTACGAAATTATTGTAATTGTTTATAAGCGTAAAAACTGCTATTTATTAACAAATAATTTTGTGTACGTACATGTAATTTTTTTGACTTTTTTTTCATAGGCTATTAGTATACATCCTAACTAAGAAAGTGAGCCCCGGATTGTTGAGATACATTTAGCCATATTAACTGGACCAGCCTCAGAAATACGCTCGTTTTCCAAAAAAATTTATAAACAAATTCAATTTTGCAAAAACTATTTAACAGATCTGGACCATTTTTTGCACACCATTCAAACACCATATTGCCCTGAAGTTTAGGTGTAGTTAAACATATTTTAATAAACAATACAATTGTTATTAACAATATTCAAAAACAGCGATTTTGTCGTCTGTTTTGCAATAACTTTTTTGTTTATTAACCGATTTTCACTTAGCGTATCTCATTCGATGTATCTTTTTTTTCTCAAAAAGTTACCTGTGGACGTCAAATCTCTAAATAAACAAGTTTTTAAGTTATGAGCAGAAAACTAAGTTTGGCGTTTTGATTGTTTATTTAAAAATTGTTCCACTAAAAAATTGATGAATCCCAAGATGGTAATCGTTTTGTAATATCTCATACTACACATTTCAACTGTCAAACCTCGTCCTTTCAATTATGTCGAAAAACGGCTTATTTTTTACTAACTTGATTGATCTATTCTAAAAAATTTCCCAGACTCTTTCAAATAGGATTTAAAAAAATAATATTAACATAAATATTTTACTTAAAAATAAATTGGATAATGCAATTTATCTTTTATTTTTACTACCATCAAAAAAAATGTATCATGCATTTCTTTTAACACGTTTGTATATTTGTATAATAGGTACATTTTAACTCATTTAATACTTCCTGTATGGGTGTATCGTTTTGAAAAGGTAACTTCTTATGTAAATATTATAATTATAAATACCTTTTCAACGAAATATTATAATAAAACTTAATTGTTTCTGGCTGATGTGAGTTTGCACTTTCAGTTTGCTTCTTTACTTATAAAATAAAATTTGAATTATGGTTTTGTTTGGAATAATTACTTGAGATTAATAATTATGATTGGGATCCAAAATTATACCTAACCTAATCCTAATCACCGTAAAAATCTAATACCCGGTTTTTTATTTTAAAAAGAAAAAACCGGTTATAACCGGGACAAAAAAACAACCGGTAAAACCGGTTATTGCGAAGTAAGAAAACCGGATTTCGGTTAAAACCGGTAGGTTTTCCCATCCCTAGTCCAGGATTCACATCCATTAAACAAAACGGACCTGACATAGCACTTCAATACCCTTAGACGAAGGGCCAATGACAGACTTTTACGGCACAGTACAGAACGCCAGCTAATAAAGCTTTTTCGTGTAAGTTCTATTCTGGTCGAAGTTTCCACATCACTTTCAACCCTGCAGTCAATCCAGCTACCCTGATATCTAAAGTGGTCCACTCTTTCCAGGATTTTGGTATCTAATTTTAGTACTGAGTCTTCGATATTAACTTTTCCGGCCACCATTCATTTTGTTTTCTTTGCGTTGATTTTTAAGCCCTTTGCAGTACATTCGTTGTTTACAGCATTTAACAGGGTTTATCACATTCACGACGTTTATTTAACGCTTTCCCAAAAATTGGTTCGGTGTAGGCATTGAACAATATCGGTGTTAGACTATATCTCTGTCTGACCCCACGCTGAATGGAAACTTTAGCTGAAACTTCTTAATCCAACTTAATACAAGCGGTTTGATTGTAGTAAAGATTTTTGAGCAATCTAATAATCTATTGTGTGAAATAGTATGTGGTATTACTAGGCTTTTCCAAAATGTATAAAGCATACGTAAATATTTTCCCTAAACTCAATGCTCTTTGTAAAGGCCGGTTTTCACGCTACGTTTTGTTGTACGTTTTGCAGGTGCAAAAGTACGACAAAATGTACGTTTTGTCCAGTGTATACACACTACGTTTTCCCTTCCGTTTTATACCTCATTTCCAGTTTAGAGTTTCTCATTTCCAGTTTATATGAAATGTACCTAATATTATTATATTATTCTTAAATATAGATAGGCGGGAGGTTTTTATTAAAATGACTTTTGCAGATGTATTTGTTTATTCGTTATAAATATATATAATATCGGTTTAAAAGATTAACGTTTTTTCTTTAATTTTAATACCAAAAAGAATAAAATAATTCGTCACATTTTTTTTCTTTTTAGACTTTTGAGATACTTAACTTTACATAAGAAACTTTTTATTTATTTTTTTTTTCATTTGTTTATTTATAGTTAATACAAATAACCTGGCATCTTGAAACTAATCCAGGTCGTTTCCTGATGGGATTACAGTAGTTGATACACATAATTTTTATTTTAACAATTTTCTAATTTAATTTAACTAATTAATAATGGCCCTAATCTATTACTAATTCTGAAAATGATAAATTATAAATAATTCTAATAAATAATTCGAATGAACAATTTTAACAAACAATTATAAACAATTATAATAAACAAAATATAATTTTTAATTTTTTTTATTTTAAATTTTTTTATTTTTTTTGTGAAAGTAAAATTTTTAAAGTGCTTCCAGTTCTTATTCTCAGATGAGAAATGCCAGCACTATTAATCTAAAAATAGTTAGAAATAATTGTAAGTGTAGGTCTATTTGGCTTGTATAATATTCACAATGGTATTTCGGTCAGCCTCAGACCCTTAGCCGAAAATATCCATTGAGTTTTAAAATTTCAAATGTTTAGCTATATTTTTTTGTTTGATTAATAATTTTTAATTTTTAATTTTTAATTTTTAATTTTTAATTTTTAATTTTTAATTTTTAATTTTTAATTTTTAATTTTTAATTTTTAATTTTTAATTTTTAATTTTTAATTTTTAATTTTTAATTTTTAATTTTTAATTTTTAATTTTTAATTTTTAATTTTTAATTTTTAATTTTTAATTTTTAATTATTAATTTTTAATTTTTAATTTTTAATTTTTAATTTTTAATTTTTAATTTTTTATTTTTAATTTTTAATTTTTAATTTTAATTTTTAATTTTTAATTTTTAATTTTTAATTTGTAATTTTTAATTTTTAATTTTTAATTTGTAATTTTTAATTTTTAATTTTTAATTTTTAATTTGTAATTTTTAATTTTTAATTTTTAATTTTTAATTTTTAATTTTTAATTTTTAATTTTTAATTTTTAATTTTTAATTTTTAATTTTTAATTTTTAATTTTTAATTTTTAATTTTTAATTTTTAATTTTTAATTTTTAATTTTTAATTTTTAATTTTTAATTTTTAATTTTTAATTTTTAATTTTTAATTTTTAATTTTTAGTTTATAATTTTTAATTTTTAATTTTTAATTTTTAATTTTTACTTTTTAATTTTTAATTTTTAATTTTTAATTTTTAATTTTTAATTTTTAATTTTTAATTTTTAATTTTTATTTTTAATTTTTAATTTTTAATTTTTAATTTTTAATTTTTAATTTTTAATTTTTTATTTTTTATTTTTAATTTTTAATATTTTTTACATAAGAAACTACTTACTTTAAACATAAAAGATGTTACTTTTTAGAAAAATTTCAAAAATTAGCGATTTGAATCAGAAAAAGTTGTGACATAATCGGCCAACGAAGAAGTGTTGACTTCTTCTTTTGGTATATATTCGTTTCAAATATTGGCAATAATTCTGGCTATAGCTATTTTAGTAACTGATGTTTTAAATAGATTAGTTGTTGTTGTGAAGAACCACTTCCTCAGGTTCTTTAACCATGATATTCTTCTTATGTGGTAAGTGGTAGCTGGCCTTCGTATTTTTGTCAGTACTGATGAGGGCTGAGGAATGCTTTGTATGCCAGGTACATGTGCAAGTTGTTCTATGCCATGTTGGTACTCAACTTCAAGTTGGGGTTGTAAAAACTGAGGCCAGAACGTTTGTGCATAATGAGGTTTAGACAAGTTTAATTGGCTGTAGGCGATCTACGATAAATTTTCCAAATGTGTCAAACGTATCAGTGGAGTAATGGAATCCAATTTTTCTTCAGCCTTTGATAAAATTTGCAGTCTTTCCTTATCCGTCACTTTTTGAAATCTGTTTTTTAAACCGTTCTCAACGAGTTTATTTTTGTTCTAACTGTGTCTATATTTGCATCGTGCCTATTTGTTTGTATTTTTTTATAAGTTCCTTATACGTGACGTTTTTTTATTGCAGTTACTAAAACCAGTCTTTATTTTTTTACTTGCCACAAAGACGATTTTTATATAATTCAATGAATTCCCCGAGAGAATCGTGGATGCATTGTCGCAAGTCTAACATTATTAGGCTTTTTTAGGGAAAATGAAGCGAACTGCAGTGGAACTTACTAGTCGTCAAATGAGTCAATCAAGATCGGACGACTTACATGAACATGTGTTTGCACGTAACGTTTTATCCTATCATTTCCCGCAAAATTGTTTCTCCCATCATATCTTCAATCTGACCTTGGGCTTTTATTGTATAGGATTTGTCCTATCTAACAAAACGTACAATAAGACGTAGCGTGAAAACCGGCCTTAAGAGTATTCGCATGCAAAATAGAGCTTCCCGAGTAGGTACCCATACCGTTTCGGTAACCCGACTGTCCGTCACCATTTATCCCCTCACTGTAGTGAAATATGAGTTAAATATTTGAGACACTCATAACGTTGTCCAAATAATAAGAATCTTAAAGTAGCTGTCAGTCTTTGTTAAGGATATATAGCTGCTCTCATTTGTTTATCTTTATTCTTTATCAAGGGAGATACAAATGATAGTACTCGTTTTACTCTGATTCGATTAAGCCCAGGAAATTGTTATAGTCAGATGATGTATTGTCTTAATTTCTTACGGATATCGATATTGGTAAATTTATTTCTTGTTAGCAATTATTATTTACGCCATTATTTGCGATTCTGCCGTCTGATTCTACGTTTCGCAAAAATTGCAACAAATGTGGTATCAGATCATCTTCTCGAGAATCTATGATGACGTGACAAACAAATGAGGTATAAATGACTGATATACCTGAAGAGTGTGTGTGTTCCTCATATCTGACAGGCGTAACTGTTGAGCTGTATCTGACAGTGAGTGACCTACCTCGGATAGAACCGATCGAATGTTTAAAAGTTGTCAGGTGATCTGAGAGGTTAGTCACGCCGGTCACTCACTATAAGCCCACATAACAATTTCATGTTCTTAGTAGATTCATAGAACATACTTTTCAGAAAAAGTATATACTCAGAATATGCGTAATTACCATTGCGAATGTGCAGAGCAGATATAATAATAATATCGTATGGTATTTTTGCCGGGGAGATTCTTTCGGACAGTTCCGGCGCCATTTACATCTTTAACCCTGTTTCAAGTAACTAGTGCCGATGTACACTAGCCCAGGGGGACCGACGGCTTAACGTGCTCTCCGAGGCAAGGTGAGACGGCTCGTGTCATTATTGGAAATGAAAATGGTTTGCCTTTGGCAGGGCTCGAACCCACGTGCACTGGCGTATGAGGCCAGCGAATATGCCGTTACTCCACGGCCGCTCACTTAAGAGCAGATACTGAGTATATACTATATTACAGTACTTAAACGTTCTATGTATATACTTAGAATGTACTACCGCACTTCTTTTCAGTATATACTAAGAATATACTTTTTAGAACATTCCAAGGAGTTGCTATAAACCTTCTATTTATATACTTAGAACGTACTATCGCACATATTTTTAGTTTATACCAAGAACGTACTTTTTAGAATATTGTAAGGAAGTGCTATAAACCTTCTATTTATATACTTAGAACGTACTACCTCACATCTTTGTATGGGAAGAATATATTTTTAAGAATATTCTAAGAAAGTGCTATCAAGTGCTATATTGCTTAGAAGTATGTTTTCAGCTTCACCTAATCTCATCTTAGGTTCTACTGGTTCTACCAAATACCTATTATATTTACATATTTTAATTGCAAATAATTGAATGTAGTTAGTACCTACATTCTACAATATTGCTTAAAAAGTCAGTACATATTTATAAATTTTAGTTATTTATATAAATTATTATATAGGGTGTCCGAAAAGTAGCGGAACGGTCAAATATTTCGCGAAATAACCATCGGATCGAAAAACTGAAAAACACGTATTTAATATTTTTCAAAAATCTAGCGAATGACACTAAACACAACTCCCCACTCCACCCCCTGGACGAGGGGTAGGGGATAACTTTAAAATCTTAAACGAAAACCCCCATCTTCTATTGCAGATTTTGATTCCTTATGTAAAAGTAAGCAACTTTTGTTCGAAATATTTTTTCAAATTGTGGATAAATGGCGCTATAATCGGCGAAAACGATTTATCGTAATACCATAGGTAAATTATAGGAACGGTCTAATATCTCGAGAAATACACTTTCAAATGAAAAACCAAAGAACACGTGTGTAATATTTTTCAAAAACATATCGAACGACGTCAAACACGATCCCCCATTCCACACCCTGAAGGAGGGGGTGGGGGTAACTTTAAAATCTTAAATATTAACCACCATTTTTTATTGCAGATTTTGATTTCTCATAAAAAAATAAGTAACATTTATTCAAAACATGTTTTAGAATTGTTGATAGATGGCGCTAATAAATTGCATTTTTCCGATTATAGCGCCATCTATCAAAAGTTCTAAAAAATGTTTCGAATAAATGTTACTTATTTTTTATGAGAAATCCAAATCTGCAATAAAAAATGAGGGTTCTTATTTAAGATTTTAAAGTTACCCCCTCCCCGCCTCCAGGGTATGAGTGGGGGGTCGTGTTTGAGGTCGTTCGATATGTTTTTGAATAATATTACACACGTGTTCTTTGGTTTTTCATTTGAAAGTGTGTTTCTCGAGATATTAGACCGTTTCTGTAATTTATCTATGGTATGACGATAAATCGTTTTTACCGATTATAGCGCCATCTATCCACAATTCGAAAAGATGTGTCCAATAAAAGTTGCTTACTTTTACGAAAGGAATCTAAATCTGCAATCAAAAATGGAGGTTTCTATTTAAGATTTAAAAGTTACCCCCACCCTACCTCCAGGGGGTAGAGTGGGAGGTCGTGTTTAGTGTCATTCGATAGATTTTTGAAAAATATTAAATACGTATTTTTCAGTTTTTCGATCCGATGTTTCTTTCGCGAAATATTCGACCGTTCCGCTACTTTTGGGACACCTTGTGTAATATTTAGCTAAACTAAACTATGTATAACTAAAATTTATATACTTATATGTACTTAACTAGATACCTACTATTTAAGTAATATTGAGTTACCAAAATAGATTATATCTATTTTGAAGCACCGCAAACAAAATAAAGAGATTATGTATGTTCTTTAGTCCTCGTACTTTATCATTCGTCTTCATCCTTAACAATGCATAGATACAAATAATGCCTGTTTTCGCTTTCATATTTTACCGTTGTTTCCTATCCCTGATCCATTCAGATAAGAAATGGTCAGAATAAGATGGGGGATATGTAATGTGGAATAACAACATCGTTGGTTAGTGTTGCCAAACGGAGAAAAAATTTCCCGTTTTGCGGGAATTTTCAGTAGTAATTGCACAAGAGCTCTGAAATTATTGAATTTTTCCCGAGTGACACTTTGAAAGTTTTAATTTCACTAGCCGAAGGCGAGTGAAATTGTGTCAAAGTGTCACGAGAGCAAAAATTCTATATTAATTTCAGAGGTCGAGTGCAATTTGTTGCGATTATTTCATGAATAAAACTGTTCAAAACCAAAATTTTATTGTAATTTATTTATGTAAGTACCATTAAACACACAGTTTTTATAAATATTTGACGATTGAAAGTCATCACTTTTATAATTTTTAAAACATTAATTGTCATTAATGTCACTGAATGTATTTTTTTCGTAGCAACGAAGGGCATCTGACGTAATATACTTAACGACGGGAGATTATCAAAAATTATCGATTTAATTCAGATTTCTGTAGCTTTCTATTGGTCAGAATCTCCTATGAATGAAATAATCAACATAATAGGTGATAAAAGGAAAAAGTTGACTCAAAAGGGAATTTTTGTTCCAGTCCAAATTGTAAAATATTAAGAAAAAATCAAAATATTTGAAAATAATTAAACATATCTCCTCAGATTTTGTAAACAGGAGGGAATTTTTTTTATAAAAGTGGGGATTTTTAAGGTAAGTTGACGGAAAAAAGCTTACTCGACGGTTGGCAACACCAAAGCCTTTGGTTGTGGGGTTTGGCAAGTTTTGGTTCTGGAATGGCCCATATTGAATTGAATGTACCTAAATTCAAATTTCAACGATGAAAAAATACTCATGATAAACTAGAAATGGTAAAATCATTTCAATTATGAAAACGAATTTTTAATAGTATGTAAACGTTAATAAAATTAATGTTTAAACTTTTTTTACCATACAACAATTTTGAAATGAAATTCGTCCAATACTACCTACATACATAAATTTTATTAATTATTCTAAAAAATAACGAAGTTGATAATCTATAAGGCTAATATTATACTTCCTATACATACATATTATTTTTAAGACATTTTAAAAGTATCTACGTATAAGTATGTGTTAGGAATATTCGATAAAGGTATATTCTAAGAATAAACTTTTACCAATATTCCGAGATACTACGTACACGAATGTACTCAGTATATTCGGTACGAGAATATTCTTTGAAGTATATGCAAAGAACCGGAAATTAAGAATGTTTTTAAGGTACATGCTATGCTTGTACTACGCATATACTAAAAAGAATATACTCCGACGAATGTTGGTAGTATAATATGCTTTGAACTTAATGCGAACATCATTGTTATGTGGGAGATACACCTGATAGGCTTAACTCTTTAGGCATATCTGCCAAGTGTACCTGATAGTGAATGGCCGACCTAGGTTACTCTTTATTATTTTTGGTGACTCTTCCTTCTTTATCATTGAAGTGAAAACTTTTGATTGATAGTTTGTGTTATTGAAAACATTTCAAAGTAAAAAATCCCCAAAAAATAACACACTGTAGATATTATATTTAGGTAACTTTATTATTTAATGTAATCTATAACAAAGCAAAAGCTATTATAAATTATTATTTTATTTCATAAGGCTATTGACCCATTGCTTCTGTTGTGTTGAATGCTAAGGTTGAATGCAGTGTTCTATTCCGGTAGTGTTTTTCTACAAGCTTGTGGTCAGCAAAGCAACATTTATTGTGCCAAATTTGCAAAGTGTCACACTATTAAGAGATAGTAATAACATCAAATCTATTATAAGATTTTCTATGTAATACGGCAAAATGTTAACAGCAAAACGTATTTCTACATTTGCAGCGCAAATTGAACAAACGTGTAGGCTCCCTTGAATAGCTAAAACAAAAGTAATATTTCAATATAAAGTTCATATAAATTCAAAACAAAAACGTTATAAGTATCATATGGATGCTTCAGAAGTCAAACGGTGTAAGTCACATTCTCCCTAAAAATGACTTATGAGATATAACACTTTTTATTATATATAATAATATTATTATTTCCTTGTTTGTATCGATGAATATGTTACAAATATTATAATAAATAAAGACGGTTTATTTGTTTTTGATAACTACTTATATTTCTGCAACTATTGTCAGAAACATCTTAGTATCTCATTTTAAACACTTATTGACTTACACCTGAGTATTGACTATTGGCTTTTGAGGCATTGATATAATTTTATAATAAAAAATTTAAGACAAAAAATGGTTACATAGGTACGTTATATTATACAACACCTAGCAAAAATATCATCAAAAAATATTGTACTTCTATCAATATAAATTAATGCAAATCTAACAATTATATCTCCGTTCCAAAGATTTGTTCGTAACTTACGGTGAATGTAATATCCAAAAATTCCCGTATCCTAGGATAATAAATTAATATACAGGGTGCACCGGAAAATAGTACTTTCCTTAAAGGTATGTGTAGAATGAAAGATCTCTGACAGAAATTATTATCAGAGACTAAAGATTTTATGTTATCAAAATCAATTTGACGATTAAGAGAAATGGAATGCGTGCTGAGGGCCCAAGAATTATTTTTGCATTTTAATATAACTTTTATGAGAAATTATAATATGCCCTTTTAGGATTTTTTTGTTTGGCTAATATATTTCAAATGGCAGTCCTTACATAAAATGGTAAGATTTCCGACAGTTTTGCAATTCCTAATACCTATTTTGGTGGATAATGGTTTAAATAATTTCGTATGTTTAGCAGTTACATGCGGGAAATAAGGTAAGAAGCAGTATCTCTGAGGGGACTCAGGTGTAGATATTTTTCTCCTTCAACTTCATCATTAACTTGTGTGGAACCGTAAATTTCTCCCAAATTGGCACAAATCTAGCTAAGTAATACTCGACAAGTGGAAAAAAGATATCTATTAATAAGAGAAGAAGTTGTATACTAATTCTCACTTAAAATGATCTTAAGTAATTGACTGGATTTACTTCGGTGAAGATGATGAGCCAACTTATCTCTGATATTAACAAGCTGACGGTTAATCCCTCTACAAGGTTACGTTTGAATATTTTAGGATGACAGGAATAATGACCGAGGAAACGAGGGCTAGCAACCCTCTTTCTGAACCATTTGGTTTTTAGGATATTGTCAACACCTCCCCTAATAACACAAAACATTCCAGGAATGTTCCTAGAAGGTACGCACAGGACATTGAAAACATTCCTGGAATGTCCCTAAAAGCACACGAACGTCCCTGAAAGTCCCAGGAAAGTGCTGTGTCAGCATTTAAACATTCATTGAATGTCTTGTTGGAACATTCCATGAATGTCTACGAATATTCTTTGAACATTCACAGTATATTTTTACACTGAATGTCTTGTTGAAACATTCCATGAATGTCTTGGAACATTCCATGAATGTCTACGAATGTTCTTAGGACATTCGAAGTATATTTTTTAGACATTCTCTGAAATATATCATCAGTGATGTGACAACACCTCCTATATGTTTTTTCATGAGTTTTGCAGGAGACGAAAACATTTTTTAAGGTCACCTCCTGTTTTCATACGTAAGTTTTGACTTGTTTTGTAGTAAATAGATAGTTGAATTTACTACAAAACAAGTCAAATAATATATGAAAACAGGAGGTGGCCCAAACAAGTTTTTCAGCTTCCACAAAATTCATGAAAAAGCAGATAGGAGGTATTGTCACTTCACCGACGATATACCAGAAGTATATGTGGCCGTACCAAATAATACATCCTTGATAAATATAAACATTTTTATTGCACAAAATCTTCAACTAAATTAAAACTTACCCCAATGCAAATATTCCTAGACATTATTGTTATGCCTCCAATCTCAATTCCCACCACTGTGTGACATCTTGTTAATAAAATCGATAACATTTTTTTAAATTCTTTTGATTTGTTGTACCATTTGATATCATAAATTGCATCTGCTAAATCGTAGCTCTTAAAAAATAATTATGAAATTATTTCGATAATAATAATAAGTACATAATATCAACATTATTAATATGTTGGACATTGAACATTTTGAAAATGGAAATGAACTCGCAAATAACTCAAAAAGTATTGACTCTGTAGAACAAAAGTTCCTGACTTATTTTAAATCTTTTTCGCCCCGAGAAACTTGAGGGCTTTCACCCATTTTCATAAAATATTAATATTTTGTATTTTGATAACAATGTCCGAAGTGGAAGTCGAAACGTCAACAAAACCATTTTTAAGTTAAATTGTGGCTTATTTCCCAATTAGAATAATAACTGAAGAAGAAGACCGTGAAATTTTTTCTTTTTTAAGTTTATTCTGTTTAAGGTAAATTTTTTAAGTTAAATTGTGGCTTACAAAATATTAATATTTTGTATCTTGATAACGACGACCGAGGTGTAAGTCGAAACGTCAATAAAATCATTTTTCAAGAATTGTGGCTTATTTCCCAATTAGAATAGTAAATGATATAAATACCACAAATAAACAGCTTCAGAATTTCTTCTTTATGTGCCGTGCTCGATTATCTAGCGTTGGTTATCAAATTTTCTACAGTAGTTTTTTTGACAGCAGCTAGGAAAAGCGATGCAGAGGATCTGTTAAACCATGACGTTTTTCTTCCACCTAACCCTCTTCTTCCGTCTACCTTGCCTTGTATTATTAAACGGATAAATTTTCTGATTTTTAACTGTTCTGACGACTTCCGTAACTTTTTCCATCCGATGCAAAATATCTTCGTTACGAACTCTATACACCTAACTTAGGTACTCGTAGGAGTCGTAGAATTATCCGATACACTTAGATTTCAAAGGCTATCAATTCCTTGAGAAGTGTATCTGTTAAAGTCCAACCATCGACACCGTATAAAAGAGTAGAGAGCACATAACATCTCACTAATCTAATTTTCAGATTCAAAGTAATACTGGATGATGTAATAAGAATGCAACTCTGGCTTTCTCTACATATACGTATTCTAATATATTTCTTTTCTTATGTCCTAGTTTTCGTTTAGATTACAACCAAGGTAGATGATCCTGTTAGTTCTCTCCAGTTGTTCACGATAAGCTGTTACCATTTCCGGTTATATTCGAGTCTTACTGACAACCACCACCTTAGTCTTTACAAAGATAACACGGTATCGCCGTATTTCAAGCTTGTTTATTGACCTAGAAACAAATATATCATCCCTCATATTGAACATTACAAGAAGTTAATGGGCGTCAGTATGATCACACTAATAGCCCAAAAGCACGTGGCTAGGTATTATATATTTAATAAAAGCTAAAAGTTTAAATAACAAGAAATTATGTCACCCATCATTGCCGGACAGTTTCAATAGTAGGGAGTTTTTGTGCACACAAATACGTAAACGTAACCCATCTTTTTGACATATACGCTTGCGCATTAATGGTTGAACTCCCGTATCTCGATGCGTATTACCTAAAGTAGCGCTCTGATACGTACGTGAGAACGCATCCCTATCGAGACGAAAGTCACCGAATGCACACGAGGATCTTGCCCGATTGGCGATTACCTACCAATAGGGCTTTTCATTCACAGTCATTTGTTTCGAGCTTCTGTCATGTGTCACATAATATTAATATATCTACGTCATACGTTATTGATATAACCAATGATACAAAACAAAGACGTATGACGTAGATATATTAATATTATGTGACACATTCATGACAGAAGCTCGAAACAAATGACAATCGATGAAAAGCCCTATGGCTACCAAATGAACATTTCATCAGCGTACTACCCGTTTATAAATATTTAAGGTTATATTGGTTATTGTTATTGGTTTAGTCTAATTGAGTAAAATTATTCTGTGTTTGTAATTGGAAATTGGAACTTCATAATAGATTTAAAATTTTACTGTTTTCAAGTTGTCTATTAATAAAGCAAAACAAACAAATCTTGTATTAATTTAAGAAATACTGTGATCACCACAATTAATAACTTGATAAATAAATGACCTAATTTCTGTAAAATTTTCAAATAAATATGAACAAACTATTTACATTATACTGGAATTCTGATGTAGGTACAATAATTTACAACTAAAAAGTAGGTATAAACAAAAATAAAAAAATTTTAACCTAAGGAAAAATAATATTTTTATATTTAAATAGAAGCAATAAAAACCATACAATTTCATCATTCATTTATCTTTTTTTACATTTGTATATTAATTGTATATTATGTGAACATTGTTTTATTTTTTTAATGTCAACGGAATTTAAAAATTACTTTACGATTTGCTTTACGTTACGTTAAGGCAGTCACAAAAACTACCTATTTTAACGTTCATCCTCTACTACGGAGATGCGTACGTTACGTAGCAACAAAAACTCCCTATTGTTTTCGTTTTGCAAGACGCATTAAATGAGCGCGACACAATATGTACTCGAGTGTATACGAGTGCGAGTGTGAGTTCCGTCTACTGCGATCTTTTACTGCGCATCATCAGTCGTACTATTTATATTTATGTATTATATTATTATACAGGGTGTCCCAAAAGTAAAGGGACGGTCGAATATTTCGCGAAATGAACATCCGATTTCGCGAAATGAAGACACCAAACACTACACCCCCCTCCACACCCTTGGAGATGGGGTGGGGGTAACTTTAAAATCTTAAAGAGGAACCCACATTTTTATTGCAGATTTGAATATCACATATAAAAGTATGTAATATTTATTCGAAACATTTGTTAAATTTGTGGATAGATGGCGCTAATAAATCGTATTTTTCCAATTACAGCGCCATCTATCAATAATTCTAAAAAATGTTTCGAATAAATATTCCTTATTTCTTCATGACTAATCCAAACCTGCAATAAAAAGAGAGGTTCCTATTTAAGATTTTAAAGTTACCCCCACCTCACTTCCCTGCGATGGAGTGAGGTGGGGTCGTGTTTAGTGTTATTCGATAGGTTTTTGACAAATATTAAACACGTATTTTTTGGTTTTTCATTTGGAAGTGTATTTCTCGAAATATTAGATAGTTTCTATAATTTACTAGTGTAGCAGGATAAATTATTTTTTCCGATTATTACGCCATCTATCCACAATTCGAAAAGAATATCTCAAATAAAAGTTACTACTTTTACGTGAGGAATCCAAATCACCAACAAAAAATTGAGGTTCCTATTTAAGACTTTAAAGTTAACCGATTTTGTCGATTCAACAAAAGATTGATCGAGTCAAACTTTATCGTTCAACTTGACATTTTTCAGACAAGTTTAATCACGTTTGAAGCATATGAACATTTGTTGGTCGACTTGAATCACTGTTATCTCATCAGTGTGCGTAAAAAGTTATCCTTGAAATCAACAAAATGAGTTTAAAGTTGTCAGAGAGTGTTATTTGCAGATTTTTATATCCTTCTCTATCTATTAAAGCAAATTCTTTTAGCACTTTCTGAAACACCACATTTATTTCTTCTTTTAATCCAATTTCGTATCCAGAAACGACTTTTTTATATTTTTCATTCTGTCTTAACATAATCATCGTGAGTTGATGAATCAGTAACCTACTATACTAAATTTACAATCAATATGCAGTAGAAATAAACAAACCAAGACACGTTAAATGCTACTGGGAGCACTCCCGAATCATAATTTACAATGTATAAATTTTGGAAGTCATGATTTGGGATCTACAATGTATACAGGGTGTTTGGTAGGTCGATGGAAATTTTTTAAGGGATAATAGGGGACGCCATTTGCAACATTTTTTGCTAATAATGTATCGCTCAAACTGTTAAGGTTTCGGAAATAAAGTTAAATTTGTCAATATTCGACAACTGTCTATTTCACGTTTAAAAATTATCTAGGCGTACTACCTCCCTGTTTAACGAATGGAATAAAAATTTAAACCTACAACACTGACTCTTCGCATAAAATTTCCATCAGCTGTCGTCATTCTCCGAACGCATAACAAACAAAAAACAATCTACCTATGCTAACAAACAATCTACCTGCTATGAAGTGGTTTATTTTTGTTTATAAACATGGTTATTATATGCGTATGAAAGATGCGTTTTACTGTTTTGACATCCGAATTGTGTTTGTAGTTGCATTAACAACGAAGGGTTTTTGAAATCTGAGCAAATAATACGTAAGGCATTTTGTTTGTCAGTGAAGTATCTCTCTTAGATAATTATTTTTAAAAATAAAATAGACGATTTCGAATATTGACAAATTTAACTTTATTTCGGAAACCTTAACAGTTTGAGAGATACATTATTAGCAAAAAATGTGGCAAATGGCGTCCCCTATTATCCCTTAAAAAATTTCCATCGACCTACCAAACACCCTGATACATTGTAAATTATGGTTTGGGAGTGTTTCTAGTAGCATTTAAGAGCAAACAGTAGCAATCAACAGGTAGCAACAAACGCGTTCCAAGATTGCGGCTCTAATTTTGAATATTTTGTCGAGATATTGGGCACACATATTCGTAGTTAATATAATAAAAAATGGCGGTACAGAGCGTAATTTCAGAAATATGTTAGTATGTGAAAATTACTCTATAAATAAATAAAATTTTGAAAAAAGGGGCCTGTACCGTCATTAACCCTACGTTAGGCGCGTCGTTATTGCTGACAAGCTTAGGCGCGTGGTCTACGATTGTAGACCAATAGTTTTTTGTCGTATAATACCGGATTTTGACAAAATTAACAAATTAGTGGTTAATAACATGTTTATTTATGTTCGCACTTTGATACTAGATATATTTTGTTCCTTGGCTTTTCTCATTTTGACAGTGGTAAAATTAAAAACAAGGTCATGATTTTTTGGGTCTTTATTCGCAAGTAAATGAAAATGGTAACAAAAATAAGCTCAATTTAGTAAAAAACACAAATATTTTTTATCTTTGAACTTGTAGAGTGACCAATAGGGATAAATAATAAAGAATAGAACTAAAAAGTAAAAAAAGAACAAAACAATTAAATGGTCAAAGTGGCACAATTTTAGTCCGTCAAACATTCAGTGCAAATATCCCCAAAATGATCATTGAATGCAAATGTGTCAAAACTTTGGCATGCCCTTCTTGTTGACATATTGCAAATTCATGCACAAATACAATATCGTCCCGCGTAATTTGTTGGAATATTAGGGGAAGGGGGTACGACTTCTTGAACTCCGAGCAGTACGCGAGCTCGTCGTCTAAGTTCTCTTAGCAGGGAAGGCATAGTTGATCGATATTCAATTTGCTGTTTGATTAGTTCCCATGCTAAGTTTTCAATGAAGTCGCTTCTTGAAACATTTTCATTTATGTTATTAGCTTTATATACACAGCAGGCTACATATTACATAGCTTTATATATACAACTAAAAACTGGAACGCGCTTAGTCGCGTGGTCTACGGTTGTAGACCAGTGCTCTTTGAATAATGGTAAAAAAATAATGCAAACAGATCGGCGGCATTTATCAAACTGAGGAGTAAGTTGGAAGTATTAGTGACAGCTACTAAGCGGGATGGGGCCGTATGTGCAGTTTTATGCAATTGGCGACCACTTAAAGGAGAGTGGTCTACGATTATAGACCACGCGCCTAACGGAGGGTTAAGAAAGACAAAGAAATATACTTTCTTCAAATAAACTTTTTTATCCCGTGCCTAGATTTTGTGTCACATTGGAACTACTAAAAATCGATTTTTTTATGACAAGAAATCAAACGTCACTGACTTGGCAACATTTCGCGCCTATGTGTATAAACATTATTGTGTTTAATAGTATGAACGTCACTGTCAGTGTCGAATTACCGACGCACTGTTGCCTCACTTTTGAAAGTTCTCAGACTTTCGCAATCTTGGACCGCGTTTGTTGCTACCTGTTGATCGCTACTGTGTGCTCTTAACGTGTCTTGGTTTGTTTATTTCTACTCCATCTTGATTGTAGATTTAGTATAATGATATTTATTATACTTTTACGTTTATTTATTATACTTGGCACCATTTCAATAAAACTAATTGCTTCAATTTTGTTTGAAATGTGTGAACAAAAACTTGACCGATTTTAGTTGAGCCATTAAAGTTGATCAACTAAAATCGAACCGTGAGAATGCGCCTTTATTCTAAATAAAATATGGAAAAATTAAGCTTTATACTTTAACTAAAGTAATATAATATTTTACACACCTTTGCTTCATGTTACTTGCTTGAGTAATAAACCGGGAGATATTAACAGAAGTTCAACCACGATTTTCTAAGTCCTGCCCTTTGCAATACTGTAAGGTTAGAGAAGGTACTTACAATTTGTGGAAAAATCCACGGGTTTCCTGTGACATTTTCCTGTGAAAATTAGATTTTCCATGAAAAAGAAAATTGGGAGTTGCGATGAATTTTTAAGTCCTGCCATATCCATAGAATAGCAGGATACTATCTATTTTATGAAGAAAATTTTTTGGGCAGGACGGTTGCAAAAGTACTAAGGGAGTATACAGATATACAAACATGTAATGAAAATAATGAAATTTTCATAATTTTTTAAGTCCTGCCAACTTAATAAATTAATCATATTTATTTCAAAATGACCAAAAAAAAAATGTTGGCATGACGTCACCTAATGTTTAACTGCACTTGTTTCTTGGAAAATTCTGTATAAAATTTTCACTCTGGTTCCGTGATTTTCTGTCATAAAATAAATTTTGTTATAAAATAAATAATTTCAGTAGACATTATTCAAAATGGCAGGATGTTTAGTTACACCTTTTTTACTATATATAGTTAAAACATTTGTAAGAAAATTTGTGGAAAATTACACGATTTTCTAAGTCATGCCATTTTGCACATACCTCTTCTTCTTCTTCTTCTTCTCGTTGTCCTTATGCCCTATAAGAGCGTCGGACTTTGGTATCACCTATCCATCTTTTACCCATTTCTTCCACGCCTTCCGGTCTCCTGCCATTTCCTTCATCTGTTGCACTGTTTTCCCTCTCTCATATCTCAAGAAGGTTAATATAAATCTATTTTCAAAGAGGCAGGATGGTTGTATAGTTATTTCGTATAAAAAAATTAAATTGTGTGTCTGTAAAATTATTTCAAGGGTGTTATACAAACATATTCATATCACCAAAATTTTCTGAGTCATAACATGTCGAGTATGCTTAAAAAACACTAATCTAAAACCGTTTACAACTTGGCAGAATAACCGCAAAGATGAATAATACAAAAAATTAATTTGTATATCATTAAAACAATCGTATCCTATTAAAAATTGTTTTCCCGAATAATGTCACACTTTTCAAATCTAATAACAAACTGTAACATCTTTATTTTAAGTGATTTGATCATATTTTTATCTAAGTAAACGCAATAAAAGTAAATAAACAATTTTTACAATTTATTGGTTATAGTAGGGAATTTACCTACCCATTATATTATACAGGGTGTCCAGAAGCTCTCATAACAAACTAAAACCGGAGATTCCTCAGATAATTTTAAGAAAATTTAACTCAATTCACCTATTTCAAAAATGCTTCCGTGGAAAGCTAGAGCTCTTTAACCCGCGAGTAGTCGCGCGGTGAGATAGAATCTCAATTTTTACCCTTTTTCGCGATAACTTGATGAAAAATTTTGCAATTTTGAAAAAATTTCGTAAGTGCCTCGAGGAAGGGTGTAGTAATGCGTAGGAATTTTTTTTCTTCTTCTTCTTCTTTTTGTGGAATTTATGGCCTTGAGGAGAGCCAATTAGCTTTAACCCGCGAGTAGTCTCGCCGTTAGATAGAATCTCACATTTCATCCTTTTTCGTAATACATACAGTAAAATTTGTCAGTAACAGCCACTAAAAATGAAAGAACTATTAGCCGATATAGAAAGGTGGCCGCTATTGCCAGTTTTTGTAGTCTACATATAATTGGTTTGGGAAATTTTTAAACTGGCCGTTAGGACAGGTGGCCGATGTTGGCAGGTGGCCGTTAACACAGGTTTTACTGT